>NW_012117711.1:1739095-1771426 GCF_000951035.1 Colobus angolensis palliatus | reverse complement strand
AAAAAAAAAAAAAAAAAAAAGAGTAACTCAGGTGTGGTGCATTGCAAGTTTTTTTTCTGGTTTCTTATCTTTCCCCTCAAAGAAAGGCTGGGTTAAGCATGCCACAGGATGCCATTCTGTCCATCTTCTCACTAGTGCAGACAGTGCCAGTAACCACTGGTTATACATCAATTGAGCAGGACATCATCCTACAGTGAGTAGAACTGAGTCTATATTGAGAATTCATTTCAGTTTGGGAATATTCTAGGACTGCCTGATTTTTTGGTCACCAGGGGTAATATCCATCTTGGCTCCTCTAGGAAGATATCTAAATCAACACACATGGGGTGGCATGGTCTGTGGGCTTAGCTTTCCTATGGTGTTGACTAAGGCTGAAGGAGCATGCTCAGACAACCAATCTCAAAGCCTTGGGCTGGGGACCCAGAAGATTTTCCAGGTCTGGATTCAACCTCAGGGCTTGGCAAAGGTAAGGTTGGTTGGCCCCCAAATATTCTGCCTACATACACTTAGGAAAATTCACAAATGAAAAATAAAGTGTAGCAAGCAGAGGATTTCAGCACCCACCTGGTAGGTTTCAAATAAAAACGGTGAATGGCTGGGCTTTGAGATGTCCTACTTGACCTTTGGGAAAGTGCTGACCTGAGAGCAAATCTCTAGGAAGGCAGGAGCTAAAAAAGGGCACAATCCACCCTACAGGTTTTCTAGAAATGGCCTCTGGAGAGAGGCAGAAACTACAGAAAAAGGCTATGTGCCAATGAGTACGCACCTCCTTCCTAGCAAGGCACACCTGATTGACAGGGGTTTGGAGGATAGGTGGGGGTGGGTGGATCTGGGCAAAATGGGGAAGAAGACTAGGGCTGGACACACACACACACAAAATTGCAGTTGGAAAACGGGAGGCGACTGAACCCAAAAATGGAGAGGTACATGAATGGGGTCTTAAACCTTGAGTCTCAGCGACCAGAGCAACCACACATGGAGACTTCAAAAGGCAGGGGTTAAAGGAAAGTAACTTCCACTCTTGCTGATGGCCTAAATGTCCCCGACTCTTGGAAAAGTCAGTCTGTAAAAAAGAAGTCTGCAAAGGCAGCCAACTAAGCACATATTCCTCATGGGAGATAGAACCTGCAACACGGAGGACAGGTCTCGGCTACAGTGGCAGCAACCATAAGACTTGGTACTGCAGGCAGCAAAGAGGCAGGAAGAACAATGGCCACAGGCTTCATGAAAAGTCCTGAGCTGCTAGTCCACGACCAGGCCCCCGAGCCATGGCTTCCTGTACAAGAAATGCCAGGCATCCTGGCTGGCCAGCTTATCCTGGCACCTACCTCTGAAGCTTCCATGGCCCCACTTCATTCAGGCCTCCAGAGAGCTTGGATTCCTGCAGGCAAAGGCTAAATCCTGCCTGCTCCCCCAGGGCAGTCCCAAGCCACTCCTCCCCAGGCAAGCACAGGGAAGGGTACGCAGGATTGCCAAGTGAGTTCCTCTTGATGGCAGTGTTGTTCCAGAAATGCCCACCTGCCCTTCCCCCAGGTCCACTCCCTCCGCCCTTTGCTGAGGAAGAAACACCAACCGTTCTCCGAACACAACCAATCTCCATCTCAGCCATTTTGGGCCAGTTCTGACCTATCTGCAGGGCCCTGTCCTTCTACTGCAGGGCAGGGTCCTTCTACTAGCCTGCCTTCCTGACAAACCAGAAAGCGGTCCCCTTGGGCCGCCCTGGGGATGGAGCCGAACTAACCGCATCCCTAACCATGCCTTTAGCATGGGAGGATGGTGAAACCCGCAGGGAAGAGAAGGAGACTGGGCACATAGTAGGATGCAAGCCCTAGTTCTGCCCTCTGAGACACATTTCCACTTGGGCACACTCACGGGTCACTGCAAGGCCAGCTTGACCACGAGGTCGAAGGCAACTGGTATCCCACTGGCTACTGGGGGTTGGGACTCAAACTTGAGGTGAACCTACAATTCCGGAATAGCGGGACCGGGTCCCGGGCCCTTCTCTTGTGGCAGCAGCGGCAAGGTGCTGGTGGAAGAGCCCTCGCCAGCATAGGTCAGACAGGAGCGGAGCCAGGTGCCACCCCAAACACACCTGTCCTCCTCACACCTGGCCTACGTCAACCTCTCGACAGCTCTGCCCTGAAGGCTTGAAATAGAAAACACACAGAGGCATGCATGGTTTTGAGGACTGGTGTGTGCCACGGGGGAGCAGTAGATGGGCAAGATTCAAGTGTTCCGATCTTCCTCCCCACACATATTCTGTGACAGAAACCCTATTTTGACCTCATCGGGCAGTCAAGGTGTGGACAAATGCCTAACGTCTGTTGTATGAACACAGTGACATTGAACGCTGTTCTCAAGATAGAGGAAACAGAAGGAATGCACTACCCCAAGCTGCTACCTCCTTGACCCCTTCCGGACTCCTTGACCCCTATGCACTTCCTTTTGGGATTTTCCACAACATATTTTATTTTTCCATCCCTTTTTCTTTCTAGAGTTCTCTCTGTAACTAACTAACTAACTCTCTCTCTCTCTCGCCACCTTCAGCACCAATACTCTCTCACCCACTTCTACTGGAGCCCGCTTCCTCTCTTGCTCTCTCTATCTCTACGTGATTGGGTTTCTTTGAGTCTCTGGGAATTCCCGTCAATGTGTGCCTTTAAAACGATGAGATGCAACTGAATGTGTGAGATATCGTGCACATAGGCTGAAAGGCCACAAGAGAAATGTCCAAGAAATCAAGACCCTGGCTACCCCCTCTGCTTCTACCACCACCAGCAACACCACCCCAGGGACCTGCTTTCTGGGTCCCCCAAGCCAAGGTGAGGCAAGTCCCAGTCGAATGTCATCATGCTAACATTAAATGTGCTTTGAGGCGGAAGGTGAATGTCTGTTTGGATGGCAGTGTCTCTTCACTTGGGTGAGGAGGGGCACATGTATCCACCTGGCTCACTCTCTAGCTGGATTCAGGTGGAATGGAGGACCATGAACCCTCTGGACCTTTTCTGCTTTGGTCCTGTGCTTTCAAGGTTTCAGGCCCATCACCTCCTTATGCCTTCTTTCAGTTCTTCCACAAAAACAAAACAAAACAAAACAAAACAAAACAAAACAAAACAAAACAAAACAAAAACCCAAAATAGGACATTCCACCTGTTACCTCAAGAGAGGCCTCAAGGTTCCTTTTCCATTCCTGAATTCTGTGAAGTGGTGCTGATCTCCATCTTTTGGACACGAGTCCCTGTTCACTTGGGAGATACCTGAACACCCTCGGAAGGGCAAGTTAGCCACAGGAGATGACCCAGTCCACTGCTGTACCAGACTGGGTCCTGCAAAGAGAGGCATCTGCCAAGCCTCCTCCCTGCACACCACATTGGGCCTGGCCCTATTCTACCTCAGAGACCCACTTGAGGAGAGGCATGGAGATGCTGCCTGAGCAGCAGACCATTCTAGCACTGAACAGGTTGTCTCCAGGCCTGTCTGACAGGTCCTTCCTTCTAGGTGCTCTTGGCTTTCCGGACTCCAGCAGGCCTTGGAAGGTCCTGGTCCCCCTTAGCTGATGCCCAGAGTCTCCATTTCACAAGATTTGCAACCGAATCCATTGGTCGGCGCGCCTCTTATCACAGAGCCAGGTCCTGTGCACCCTCAACGACAACCGGGGTCCATTAAAGGCCCCTATGCAAAAATGAGGACCATAGTGAATGGCCCAGCTCCAAGACAACCTCGGGGACATGGACACAGCAAGACAGGGTCACATGTCTCAACAAGGCAGGGGCATGGTGTCTCAGGATGGCTGGGCCTGGCCTGGCTTCGCATCCACCTATTCAAGGATGGTGTGGTTACAGACCCCGCAGGATCCCCCATGGCCCACCTTCCTCCCTAGGACACACTGAGGAACGCCCTGGTGCTGGCCAGCACTGGCAACAATGGCCGCAGGACTCAGCTCTGGGAGCGGCCCCTCCTCACTGGCATGCAGTGTGGCCGAGGGAGCCTCCCGGGGCAAGAACCCAGTTAGGCTATCACCCTCTTTGCTTCCAAGGGACGGGGCACCAGGCAAACTGCCCATAGCCTCAAACTAAGGCTCTTTGGCCAAGGCCTCTGCCAGTCCCGCCCAGATCATGGCTGCCACCAGGCTCCCGAGCTATGGCTTACTGTACGGGAACCGCCAGGCATCCTGGTTGTACAGCTCCTCCTGGCGCCTATCTCTGGGGCTTGCATGGCCCCAACTGGACATGGGCCCTGCTTCCCTCAGGTCTCCAGAGAACTCAGATCTGTCTGCCCAGCCCTAGTCCTGCCTGGTCCCCCATAGCACTCCCTAGCTACTCCTCTCCAGGCAAACACAGGGAAGGGTGTGCGGGTTTGCCAAACAAGTTTCTCTTTATGGTAGTATTGCTCCATAAATGCCCACCTGCCCTTGCCCCAGGTACTCCCTCCACCCTTTGATGAGGAAAAAATGCCAACTGCACTGCAAAAATGGCTGATCACCATCACCATCTCAGCCATTTGGGACCAGCTCTGGCCCACCTGTGGGACCCTGTCTTTGGGAGACTGGGGTTGGGACTCAAACTTCAGGTGAACCTACAATTCCAGGATAGCGGGAGTGGGACCAGGTCCCTGGCCTTTCTCACGTGGCAGCCCTGGCAGGGCGATGGGCAGAGAGCCCACACCAGCCTAAGTCAGACAGGAGGGGAGCCAGGTGCCACCCCAAACACACTTGTCCTCCTCACACCTGGCCTACGTCAACATCTAGACAGGTCTGCCCAGAAACCTTGATGTACAAAACACACAGAGGCATGCATTCCATTGAGGAATCAGAGCAGTAAATTTGCAAGACCCACGTGTTCCGATGTAACTCCCCACATGCATTCTGTAACAGAAACTGTATGATGACCATGTTAGGGAAGTCAAGGCATGGGCAAATGCCTAACTGGTGCTGCAGGAACACAGTGATACTGAACACTGCTCTCAAGACAGAAGAAACAGAAGAAATATACTATCTTCAATCTGCTACTTATCATTAAGGAAATTCAGGGTATGGACCCTGAATCCCTTTTATTTCATGTGACTTGATTCATCTTTGGGTAATAAAAAAACGGTTTTAAAGCTAATTGGTAAAATGCAAATGTCTTCAAAATGTAAACATGTGGTCTAAATTATGTTCAAATATTAGGTTTGCTAAATACTTTAAAGTCATAAACTCCTTCTTTGAATTTTGAAATTTGTTTGATTTTCCTCCTTTACAACAAGGTAAGGCCTGAGAATATGTAGAGTTGGCTACACCTCTAGTTATGCTGGAAACAGTCAAACTTTACCAGAACCTAGTACCTAATTAACATAACTTACTAGGGTTTACATTAAAATTAAAATTAAAATTGCTAAGAGTCACTATTATAGCATGTAATTGAGGCTACTAGAAACAGTTTTATATGCAAGGTGTGTAAGAAAAGTGAAATGTGTTTTTGGTAAAAGATTATAAGGAGGCATGGGAATGTAAATTTTTTAAAACCTTTAACATATTTAATAGGTTTCCCAAAACTGAATTTCAGCTTTAAAATTGTCTTTTATCTCTCTGACATGTTTAGTTACATGAGAAGCACTGTCAAAATAAAAAAAAATAATGTTTAATCATCTTCAGGTTATATTTTAGTGAAAAATATTAATAAATGTTCCAAAATTGTATGGAATTTCTAAAATTTGAATATGTCTGAGTATATGCTATCAATCATAATTATGGTTATTAGGTTGTTATTGTAGACCACAGAAATAATCAAATTTGCTTGTATAAAGCTACTAACCCAAGTAGAACCAAAAATTAATTGGACACCAAAAAAAAAAAAAAAAATACTTTGTCAGATTTTCTTGTTAAACCAGCTGATACTGAAATTGTTTAGAAGTACAATTAATGAACTCCACGGTCTAAGTCAAATTACCTATGATAACCCATCAGTTATCAGTGGTATGCACCTAATTTGGAGAAACAACTGATATTAAAGAGGATATAAGTCTAATGTTAATTAAGCATGGACTCATGGAGAACCAGGATGACCACCTTGTCCTTCTTGAGTCCTTAAAGCTTTTATTGTTAAAAGTTCTGTATTCCATGACTCATCACGGAAAAGATAAAATAACCCAAATTGAATATATTGGTGTGGTGACTTATAAATTGCTAAAGTAGTTTATAACCAATGTTTGTTTCCATATTCCTGGGAAAACAATCAAAGCTTCAGGTACATTTGGTAACCTGATGGGCCACTTAAACATTTTATAAAAGAATTTCATTCAATTGTTATTTTCAACGCATGTTTTCTGGTTGTGTAGAAGCTCTCCCATGCAAGAGGGTTGTTATAATACTAAGTTATTATGCCACCATGTATTTTCACAAGGTAAAGAAAGCTTTTTATGGTTCACCAAAAGAATTATCCCCTATACAATCTATAACCCGAAGATTGGACCTTCTTTTTTTTTTTGAGACAAAGTTTTGCTTTGTCTCCCAGGCTGGAGTGCAGTGGTGCAGTCTCGGCTCACTGTAACCTCTGCCTCCCAGGTTCAAGCAATTCTCCTGTCTCAGCTTCCCAAGCAGCTGGGATTACAGGCATGTACCACCATGCCCGGCTAATTTTTGTATTATTATTATTATTATTATTTTAGCAGAGATGGGGTTTTGCTAAGTTGGCCAGGCTGGTCTTGAACTCCTAACCTCAAATGGTCTGCCTGCCTTGGCTTCCCAAAGCACTGGATATACAGGCATGAGCCACTGCACCAGACCCAAAGACTGGATCTTCTGAGAACATCAGAGAAAGAGTATACTTGCCATCCACATTGCAGCAAAACTTCAGAACCTTGAACTTTGGGTTCATAATCTCACAATTGAGAAGGGTCCCTCCACAGTCTTGGAACTGTACACCCACTGGAACCCTTAAGGTAAAAGTAACGAGGGAATTTTCTCCCTAGAAGAAGATGGTATCCTTGATGTAAATAGCTTTTCAAGAGTTCACAGATTAAGACTTCTACTATCATGAGACTCTTATCTTTGAATACGTTTTCTTGCTTATGTCTCTATGTACAATAGAAGTAGAAAAGGGGTCTGTTATGTGCACTTATAGGGTATACTTTTATTTGTGAAGGAGTTTGGAACTAGCCTTATACATGGATAACCTTATACTTTGAAAGATAAAAGATGAAGGCCCAATGTAGGCGAGAAACTTTAATGGTACATACGTTGCCTGGTAATCAGTCGGAAACAGAATATTGGTTCACTCATCTTCACCCACATCATGGGTTAAAGAGAACATTGCCAGGAGGCCTTCACTTTTCTAGAAGGGCATCATTTGTTAGGTCCTTTTTCCATTGTTTGGAGTAGAAGAAGCAACGTAAAAGGAGAAATGTATCCCTCATGATAGGTTCTATAGCAAATTCCACTGTAAAGGCTACAGTTACACAACAGACTTTAAATTCTCTTGTCAAAGTTATGATAGAACTGGCTGAACAGAGAAGTATCTGTGCAGCTGCTGGCACTTACAGCCTATGGAGAAAACATCGGGTATTATAGAGATTCAGGTGTAGTGGATTAATGAAAAAACTGCCTAGTTAAGGGAATAGACTCTTTATCTAGCTCATTCTTATATCTATTTGATTTTTGGAGGTTTGGTTTATGCAGATCCTGGGTAAGGAGCATACTCCAAACTCTTGATATAATCTTCCAGACACTCACAGTAATAGTTTCCCTGGTGCACCGTCTTCTCTGAGAGATTTTAAATGCTTGCATGCAGCCATCTCTAGAATGTCAAATGGTTTCTCTTCAACTGGAATGACAAGAGCTGAAAAAAATGTGCGACTATGAGACCACTGTAACCTATGAATGACATGCTGAGACCAGATACCCAAAATGATGGTAACTGAGAGTGTTGCTAAGGACCTAAGTTTTGGTCATACTCTCATCTAAGTGAGAACCTGACCAAAAAGGGAATTTTTTAAAAAACAAAATTGTGGGAGGCCATTGTTTTGGATTGAGCTTATGCACTAGGCCTCAACAGACCAAACCAAACCAAAATGGAGTCGCTTGTGCTAAAACTTTAAGGAAACACAGATTCTAAAACAGACCAGGTTTTGTTTTTCTCCTGCAAATCACTAGAATGAACATTCCTGACAGCATATGTAGACATCCCCTGAAGTTCCCATTAAATCTTTTAACCAAATTCATTTCTTCTCACATAGAGACCATCAAGCTTCAGATAATCATGCAACAAAGGTTCCAGGCAGTTCCAGGTGAAGACATCACCCCTAGCCACTAAGGAGCTACCCTGCCTCCACTAGACAGAGCAGGGTGAGAATTCCAATTTCCAATAGGTAGGGACTATCCCCCAAGCCATCAGAAAGCAGTTACAGAAGAAAGACCATCAGTCCCTCCACCTCCCATAAAGATTTATGAGGATCACACCTCTCAGGGGGAAATGAGGTAGGAGAATAGGGTCTGGAGGCAAGAAACAAAAGGCCAATTCATGTTGACTTCCTAGAACTAAATCAAATGGAAACACTTCAGCTATGACAGGCAATATCCTCTCTATTTACATAGGGTATAAACCTAGTAAATAACTTTGTAATGTTACTTCATCCTCTTCATTTACATAGGGCATACCCCAGGTAGCCAATAGAAACATCTAGAGGGTATTTAAACCCTAGAAATTTCTGTAATGGGGCTCTTGAGCCCCTATGCTCAAGCCTGCTCCCACCCTGTAGAGTGTACTTTCATTTTCAATAAATCTCTGCTTTTATTGCTTCCTTCTTTCCTTGCTTGGTTTGTGCATTTTGTCCAATTCATTTTTCAAGATGCTAAAAACCTAGACACCCTCCACTGGTAACACTGGGAGTGGCCCATCCTCACTGCTGTGTACTGTGGCCAAGAGAGCCTCCTGGGGCTGAGGACCCAGCTAGGCCATCACGCCCATTGCTCCCAAGAAAAGGGGCACGAGGCAAATTGCCTGCGGCCCCGAGCAAAAGCTCCTTGGCTGAGGCCTCCATTAGTCTCACCCAGATCATGGCCGCCACCAGGTTCCTGAGCCATGGCTTCCTGTACAGAACCTGCCAGGTGTCCTGGCTGACCAGCTCATCCTTAGTGCCTATCTCTGGGGCTTCCACAGTCTGATCCAGCCACGGGTCCCATTTCCCTTGGGCCTCCAGAGAGCTTGGATCCATCTGGGCACTGGCAGTACTTCTGCCCAGTCCCCCACAGCACTCCCAAACCACTCCTCCCCAGGCAAGCACAGGGAAGGGTGCATGGGATTGCCAAACTTTCCTCTTGATGGCAGTATTGCTCCAGAAATGCCCACCTGCCCTTCCCCGAGGTCAACTCCCTTTGCCCTTTGCTGAGGAAAAAACACCAACCATGCTCCGAACATGGCAGATCACTATCTCAGCCACCTTGGGCCAGCTCTGGCCCACCTGCGGGACCTTGTCCTGGGAAGACTGGCCTTGGCAGGGTCCTCTTAGCCTGCCTTCCTGAAAAACAGGGAAGCGGTCCCCTTGAACCATCCAAGGGATGGACCCAACCTAAACACATCCCTAACTGTGCCTTTAGCATGGGAGGATGGTGAAGCCCTCACGGAAGAGAAGAAAATTGGGTACGCAGCAGGATCTGAGCCCAACCCCTGCTCTCCAGGAGACATTTGCACTTGGGCATTCTCACGGGTCACTGCAAGGGCAACTTGACCATGAGGTCAAAGGCGACCGGCATCCCACTGTCCCCTGGAGGTTGGGACTCAAACTTCAGGTGAACATACAATTTTGGGATATGCTACTGCAGTTTTGAATAAACATGGTGGTAAGCAGAGTCCCTAGCCTAGGATTCCTGTGCCTTTCAGTTCAGGCTCCCTGGCTGGTTGTCTCTTCCTGGTGCCTGTTTGGAGGTTCCAAAGTCTGAGCTGTTCCCAGGAGATGCTTTGTATATGCATTTTGGAGTGTGGTTCTGCTGTGTGTCCCCCTACAGTTCTGCCTAGCACTTTATTTTCCATTTCCAGTGCACCACAGTAAGGTTTGATAGGGAAGGGTGAGGAGTGGTGAGGTGAGTCGGTGTGGGAAAAAATAGGAAGTCAGGGGAAGATGGAAGCGGGGAAGAAGGGTGACTGGTTTGGGAAAGAGTTTCCTTTAGATGGCAGTATTTTACCAGAAATGTTAGCATGCCCTTTGGTGCCACCCACTCAGTTACCTCTTCCTCCATCATTTGCCACTGAAAAAAAGCCAACCAGCATGAAAGTGATTGCCACTAAGTGACTCCAGGTTCTCACAGTTGGTTCTCCAGTGTGCAGGGCATCTGTCTGGTAGAATGGTCTCTAGTTTCCTCTCAGAGAATAAATTTGTCCCCATCATGTAACTCTAGGAATGGATCCAAACATATCTACCCATGTCTCTATCTTTAACACTGGATCTGGTCAAGACTATAGGAAATGTCTTTAGTTTGAGCACAGAGGTGAAGTCAAATCTACTTAGGACCAGTGGGAACATTCTGTCTTGGACATTCTTACTATAATATAATTTAACCTTGAGGTCTCAGGCAGATAGACACAAAGAATGGCAGCCCCAAGGCATCAGGACTGGCATGAAGTATGATGCAAAACTGCCATCTGAAGACAACAGGGCCTGTGGACACAGCTCTACTCACAATGCTGTCCTCTTGTCTTCAAGCTATGATGGTCCTATTTTTAGGTCAGTTAGATATAAGATCTCAGAATACTTGGCACATGAAAACTCTGTTAAAACCTCTGCACTAAAGGATTTACCAAAAGCTAGAATGTCTTCTAGCAGTGTCCCTAGGGTGGCCCAGCCCTACTTATCATGTTTACCACAAAATTCTCACAGTTGAGAAAAAATGTAGTTTTTTTTTTCTAGCTAACACGTATTTGATAATATTTAAACTTCCTTTCTTAGAGCACTCCTAAAAAGAGCTTACAATTTCCTAAAAAGAGATCTTTGGGTCATTGATGAAATTAAGACAGAATTTAAAAAAAAATCGAAATCAGGAGAGTGACAGCATCACGGCAGACAAGAGGCAGGACTAGATTGCAGCTCCGGACAGAGCAGCATGCGGCGTCTTGTATTGTGAATTTTAGCTCCAGATCAACTGCAAGAAGAAACCAGCAATCCCGAGAGGATCCACAGACTCTCTAAAGGAAACAGACGGTGCCTGCAGGACCCGGGAGACACCCTGAATACTGTGAGTGCTCCAACTGTAGAAGTGGGAAAGGGAAACCCTCCTCTCCTGGGCACAACCCCACTGGACAAGCCAAAGGTCAGTTTGCAGGAGAAGTTTCTGACTTTACCTGAAGCTGAGTCAAGTTAGAGAGACGAGTAAAATACAGGGGTAGAGGAAGTAGCAGAAAGGCCCTGAGAGCTCAATGGGTCCCCAGGCAGCCCATTCCTGCCTGGCACCACAGGGATCCATCGGGAGGGTGGTCAGAGGAACGGGGGTAAAACTCCACGGGGAGAAGGAATTCTCTAGCTGAACTTTGTAACAATTTGAATGGGGTGAGAGGCCTCCTGACCAGAACTCGGGGGAGGGTGTGAATTGGGCTTGCAGACTTCACAGGAGGGGGAAGAACTTTTCTCTTGCAGCTGGGAGGCAGATGGCCTTGGGCAAGTTTTCAAGCCCAACTTGCCCACCACCTGGAAATAGACTCAGGGCTGTTTGCCGGGGCACAATGGGAGTGAGACTAGCCCTACCGTTTCTGTGGGAGCTGGGTGAGGCCTGTGACTGCCAGCTTTCCCCCACTTTCCTGACAACCTGCATGACTCAGCAGAGGCAGCCATAATCTTCCTAGGTACACAACTCCAATGACATGGGAATCTCACCCCCATCCTCCACAGCAGCTGCAGCAAGACCCACCCAAGGAGAGTATGAGCTCAAAGATGCATAGCCCTGCCCCTACTTGCTGGTCCTTCCCTATCCACCCTGGTAGTGGAAGACAAAGGGTATATAATCCTGGGAGTTCTAGGGCCCTGCCCACTACCAGTCCCTCTCCACACTACTATAGCTGATGATTTCTGGAAAGCACCACCTTCTGGCAAGAGGTCAACCAGCACAAAAATAGAGCATTAAACCACCAAAGCTAAGGACCCCCATGGGGTCCTTGCACCCTCCACCACCTCCACTGGGCCAGGTGCTGGTATCCATGGCTGAAAAACCCATAGACAGTTCACATCACAGGACTCTGTGCAGACAACCCCCAGTACCAGCCTGGAGCTGGGTAGACTCACTGGATGGCTAGACCCAGAAGAGAGACAATGATCACTGCAGTTTGGCTCACAGGAAGCCACATTCATAGGAGAAGGGGGAGAGTAATACATCAAGGAAACACCCAGTGGGACCAAGGAATCTGAACAACAGCCTTCAGCCCTTGACCTTCATTCTGACAGAGGCTACCCAAATGAGAAGAAACCAGAAAACCAACCCTGGCAATATGACAAAACAAGGCTGTTCAACACCACCCCCAAAATCGCACTAGTTCCCCAGCAATGGATCCAAATCAAGACGAAATCCCTGATTTACCTGAAAAAAATTCAGGAGGTTAGTTATTAAGCTAATCAGGAAGGGACCAGAGAAAGGCGAAGCCCAATGCAAGGAAATCCAAAAAATGATATAAGAAGTGAAGGGAGAAATATTCATGGAAACAGATAGCTTAAAGAAAAAACAATAAAAAATTCAAGAAACTTTGAACACACTTTTAGAAAAGTGAAATGCTCTGGAAAGTCTCAGCAATATAAATTGAACAAGTAGAAGAAAGAAATTTAGAGCTCAAAAACAAGGTCCTCGAATTAACCCAATCCAGCAAAGACAAAGTAAAAAGAATAATAAAATATAAACAGTCTCCAAGAAGTCTGGGATTATGTTAAATGACCGAACCTAAGAATAATTGGTGTACCTGCGGAAGAAGAGAATTCTAAAAGCCTGGAAAACATATCTTGGGGAATAATCGAGGAAAACTTCCCCAGCCTTGCTAGAGACCTAGACATCCAAATATAAGAAGCACAAAAAACACCTGGGAAATTCATCACAAAAAGATCTTTGCCTAGGCACATTGTCATCAAATTATTCAAAGTTAAGATGAAGGAAAGAATTTTAAGAGCTGTGAGACAGAAGCACCAGACAACCTATCAAGGAAAACCTATCAGATTAACAGCAGATTTCTCAGCAGAAACCTTACAAACTAGAAGGGATTGGGGCCCTATCTTCAGCCTGCTCAAACATCTTCAGCCTGCTCAAACAAACAATTATCAGACAAGCATTTTGTATCCAGCAAAACTAAACATCATATATGAGGCATACATGAAGGAAAGATACAGTCGTTTTCAGACAAACAAATGCTGAGAACACTCACTATTACCAAATCACTACTACAAGAACTGCTAGGAGGAGCTCTAAATCTTGAAAGAAATCCTGGAAACACATCAAAACAGAACCTCTTTCAAGCATAAATCACACAGGACCTATAAAACAAAAATACAAGTTTAAACAATCATTTACTATGTCATTTTTCTTTACCTTGAAGAACATAAACTGTTGTTTCAGTTCTACAAATCAGCAAGATATTATTTATAGCAAGAAATATTCCATTGAAATGTTGTGCTGTAATTTGGGAAAATGTAACCGTTTTTAATGGTTTCTACCAACGTGAAATAAAATTTAATTCTGACTTTTCTGTGAAAGAAAAAAAAAAAGCGAAAACAAAAACAAAAAACACCAAGTACACAGACAGCAAAAAGCACAATGAAAGTAATGGTACCTCACATTTCAATACTAACATTGAATGCAAATGGCCTAAATGCTCCACTTAAAAGATACAGAATTGCAGAATGGAAAGAACTCACCAACCATCTGCTGCCTTCAGGAGACTCACCTAACATATAAGGACTCACATAAACTTAAAGGGGTGGAGAAAGGCATTTCATGCAAATGGACACCAAAAGACAGCAGGGGTAGCTATTCTTATATCAGGCAAAACAAACTTTAAAGCAACAGCGGTTAAAAGAGACAAAGAGGGACAGCATATAATGGTAAAAGGCCTTGTCGAACAGGAAAATATCACAATCCTAAACATATATGCACTTAACACTGGAGCTCCCAAATTTATACAACAATTACTAATAGATCTAAGAAATGAGATAGACAGCAACACAATAATAGTGGAGGACATTAATACTTCACTGACAGCACTAGACAGGTCATCAAGACAGAAAGTCAACAAAGAAATAATGGATTTAAGCTGTATCTTGAAACAAATGGACTTAACAGCTATATACAGAACATTTTCTCCAACAACCACAGAATACACATTTTATTCAACAGCATATGGAACATTCTTCAAGATAGGCCATATGATAGGCCTTAAAACAAGCCTCAATAAACTTTAAAAAATTGAGATTATATCAAGCACTCTCTCAGATCACAGTGGAATAAAACTGGAAATCAACTCCAAAATAAACCTTCAAAACCATCCAATTACACGGAAATTAAATAACCTGCTCCTGAATAAGCATTGAGTCAAAAATGAAATCAAGATGGAAATTTAAAAATTCTTTGAATTAAATGACAATAATGACACAATCTATCAAAACCTCTGGAATAGAGCAAAGGTGGTGCTAAAAGGAAAGTTCATAGCCATAAACACCTACATCAAAAAGTCTGAAAGAGCACAAATAGACAATCTAAGGTCACACTTCAAGGAACTCGAGAAACAATAACAAACCAAACCCAAACTCAGCAGAAGAAAGGAAATAACCAAGATCAGAGCAGAACTAAATGAAATTGAAACAACAACAACAAAAAAATACAACAATCAATGAAACAAAAAGCTGGTTCTTTGAAAAGATAAATAAAATTGATAGACCTTAGCAAGATTAACCAAGAGAAGACAGAAAATCCAAATAACCTCATTCATAAACAAAACAGAAGTTATTACAACTGATATCACTGAAATACAAAAGATCATTCGAGGCTACTATGAACACGTTTATGCACATAAATTAGAAAACCTAGAAGAAATCGATATATTCCTGTAAAAATACAACTCTCTTAGCTTAAATCAGAAAGAATTAGATATCCTGAACAGACCAATGACAAGCAGCGAGATTGAAATGGTAATTAAAAAATTATCAACAAAAAAAGTCCAGGACCAGATAGATTCACAGCAGAATTCTACCAACATTCAAAGAAGAATTGGCACCAATCTTTTGACACTATTCCACAAGATAAAGAAGGAACCCTCCCTAATTCATTTTATGAAGCCAGCATCACCCTAATACCAAAACTAGGAAAGGACACAACCAAAAAAGAAAACTACAGACCGATATCCTTGATGAACATAGATGCTTAAAGTCCTTAGCAAAATACTAGCTAACCGAATCCAACAACATACCAAAAATATAATCCACCTGGATCAAGTGGGTTTCATACCAGGAATGCAGAGATGGTTTAACATACACAAGTCAATAAATGTGATATACCACATAAACAGAATTAAAAACAAAAATCACATAGTCATCTCAATAAATGCAGAAAAACCATTTGACAAAATCCAGCATCCTTTACGATTAAAACTCCCAGCAAAATCAGCATACAAGGGACACACACCTTAATGTAATGAAAGTCATTTGTGACAAACCCACAGCCAACGTAATACTGAATGGGGAAAAGTTGAAAGCATTTCCTCTGGGAACTGGAACAAGACAAGGATGGCCACTCATCACTCCTTTTCAACATAGTACTAGAAGTCCTGGCCAGAGCAATCAGACAAGGGAAAGAAATAAAGGACATCCA
Source organism: Colobus angolensis palliatus (assembly GCF_000951035.1). Taxonomy (NCBI): domain Eukaryota; kingdom Metazoa; phylum Chordata; class Mammalia; order Primates; family Cercopithecidae; genus Colobus; species Colobus angolensis. The sequence continues at coordinate 1,755,624 of NW_012117711.1, read as the reverse complement.
AAATGGTAAAGAAGAAGTCAAACTGTCACTGCTGATGATATGATTGTTTACCTTGAAAACCCTAAGGACTCCTCTAGGAAGCTCCTAGAACTGATAAAAGAATTCAGCGAAGTTTCTGGATACAAAATTAATGTACACAAATCAGTAGCTCTTCCACACAACAACAGTGACCAAACAGATAAACAAATCAAGAACTTAACTTTTTTTACAACAGCTGCAAAAAAAACAAAAACAAAAAAACCCCAGAAAACCAAAAAACCAAAAACAAAAACCTTAGGAATATACCTAACAAAGGAGTCGAAAGACTTCTACAAGAAAACTACAAAACACTGCTTAAAGAAATCATAGATGACACAAACAAATGGAAACACATACCATGCTCATGGATGAGTAGAATCAATATTGCGAAAATGACCATACTACCAAAAGCAATCCACAAATTCAATGCAAACTCCACCAGAACACTACCATCATTCTTCACAGAATTAGAAAAAACAATCCTAAAATGCACATGGCACCAAAAAAGAGCCCACATAGCCAAAGCAAGACTAAGCAAAAAGAACAAATCTGGAAGTATCACACTACCTGATTTCAAACTATACTATGAGAACATAGTCACCAAAACAGCGTGATACTGGTATAAAAATAGGCACATAGACCAGTGGAGCAGAATAGAGAACGCAGAAATTAACCAGAATACTTACAGCCAACTGATCTTCTACAAAGCAAATAAAAACAAAGTGGGAAAGGACACACTTTTCAACAAATGGTGCTGGGATAATTGGCTAGCCACATGTAGGGGAATGAAACTGGATCCTCATCTCTCACCTTATACAAAAATCAGCTCAAGATGGATTAAGAACTTAAACCTAAGACCGAAACTATAAAAATTCTAGAAGATAACATTGGAAAATCCCTTTTAGACATTGGCTTACACAAGGATTTCATGACCAACAACCCAAAAGCAAATGCAATAAAAACAAATAGCTGGGACCTAATTAAACTAAAGAGCTTTTGCACAGCAAAAGGAACAGCCAGCAGCTTATACACAAAACCCACAGAGTGGGAGAAAATCTTCACAATCTATATATCTGATAAAGGACTAATATCCAGAATCTACAATGAACTCAAATCAGCAAGAAAAAAACAATCCCATCAAAAAGTCGGCTAAGGACATGAATAGACAATTCTTAAGAGATATACAAATGGCCAAACATATGAAAAAATGTTCAACATCACTAATGCTCAGGGAAATGCAAATCGAAATCACAATGCAATACCAACTTACTACTGCAAGAATGGCCAAAATCAAAAAACAGTAGATGTTGGCATGGATGCAGTGAACAAGGAACATTTCTACACTGCTTGTGGGAATGTAATCTAGTACAGCCACTATGGAAAACAGTATGGAGATTTCTTAAAGAACTAAAAATAGAATTACCATTTGATCCAGCCATCCCACTACTGGGTATCTACCCAGAGGAAAAGAACTCGTTATTCGAAAATGATACTTGCATGCACATGTTTATAGCAGCACAATTCACAATTGCAAATTCGTGGAACCAACCTAAATGCCCATCAATCAACAGGTGGATAAAGAAACTGTGTTATATTTGATGGAATACTATGCAGCCATAAGAAGGAATGAATTAACAGCAGTTGCAGTAACCTGGATGAGATTGGAGACTATTATTCTAAGTGATGTAACTCAGGAATGGAAAACCAAACATCATGTTTTCACTGATATGTGGGTGCTAAGCTATGAGGACACAAAGCGTATATAGTGGACTTTGGGGACTTGTGCAGAAGAGTGGGAGTGGGGCGAGGAACAAAAGACTACAAATATGGTGCAGTATATACTGCTTGGGCGATGGGTGTACCAAAATGTCACAAATCACCACTAAATAACTTACCATGTAACCAAATATTACCTGTACCCCAATAACTTATGGAAAACATTTTTAAAATACTCTGTTGCCAATAAATAAACATTTAAAAAATTGAAATCAATGAAAATAGAGTAACAAAACAACCAACAGCCTGGGATACCTCCCAGACACTTTTGATTGAATGTGCCTATCATCCTGGTGGCCAAGAAAAAATTCCTGCACACTCTGCCTAGTCCTGAGCTGCATAAATCAGGAATCCAGGCACATAGAGTCATGGCTCAGCCAGGGCCAAAGACCGCTTGCATAAGGTTTTCCAGATGCTGATGTGTTGTGCAGCTGAACTGCCACAGTTCCTACATCTCCCATCAGCATAGAAAATTGGAGACTCCAGCTCTTGCAAGGACCCCACTAGACAGCCTGGTGTCTGCCTTCAGTCAGTGACCACAACCTGGCAGCTCTGACTCTAGCATTGTGTTCCGTGTGTGTGTGTGTGTGTGTGTGTGTGTGTGGCTCTAGGGCTGTGTTTCTACCGTGTGTGTGTGTGTGTGTGTGTCTGGCTCTAGCATTGTGTTCCATGTGTGTGTGTGTGTGTCTGTCTGTCTGCCTGTCTCTGGCTCTAGAATTGTGTTCCATCTGTGTGTTTGGCTCTAACACTGTGTTTCTACTGTGTGTGTGTGTCTGGCTCTAGCATTGTGTTTCTACTGTGTGTTTGTGTGTGTGTGGCTCTAGCACTGTATTTCTACTGTGTGTGTCTGCGCGTACGTACCCACACGCATGCCTCACTGAATGCCAAGGGTCCCCTGAACATCCTTTTCTGTAGAGCCAGGTCTCAGAATGTGTAACAATGCATGTTCAATTCCCCTTACCCCAACAGAAATAGACATTAAGAGTCCACAGAAAAAAAAATAAGGATCTTAAAATATACAAAAATAAATTTTAGGGACTCATAAAGGAAATCAAAACAAAAACTACACTGTTGTATATTTTTTCACATATTATCAATTTCCAGCCATGACCTGTCCCCCTCTGAGGAACCTGTATTACCTACCATTTCCTGACCCATCTTGGTTCTGGCTCCTATCAAGTGTTCTCAAGTAATCACACTATTTTCTTGCTAGAATTTGTCATACACATGCAGATAGCCAAATGCCATCTCACAAGGTATGTAAAAACCACATGTTCTGGTGGCAATTGCTTTGTTTTCTTTACTGTTAAAATGGTTATAATCCCACTTAAAACACAGTGCAGTCCCTTATGTGAAACGGCCTCTTATGCAATCAAATCTCCATAGAACTTTGGTCAGTTTTTCTAATCTTGGAAATAAGGCCAAACTTTCGCCTTAGTATCAGTAACAAGAAACACAAAGCACAAGAGCGAACACACAAACACTCTTAACATCGTCACCTAGAAATAACCAGTATAACTGTCACAACTGTGTCTTCTTTCCTTTTGAACTTTTTTTGTCTACATCTAATTTGTTGAGCTTATATTTTGCATTATTACCACTATCTTTTGTAATTTTTGATACTTTAAGAAGCTTCATTCTTTTTCTTAATAATCATGGCCGTTTCAGATCCTCCCATTTCACAGAACTGAAAAAATATGAAAATGTAAGGGAGTCCCTGAAAATCTGGGGGTTGTCTTTCCATGTCTTTAAATGCGTAGGTGGAAACGGAGCTGTATTGCTTTTAGATCAAAATTTCATCGGAGGAAATGTCCCCTCTTTAGGGGTACATTCAGGGAAGCCGAGCCCAGCACTTGTGAGCATGCACGGCGGCCACGCAGTTTAACCACCACTCAGTCCAAACCGACACAGCACGTGTACCCTCCTCCAGCCTGGTAGGTGGGGGGCACCTCAGTGGGGCGAAGGAATCCGTGCGCGCACCTTTCTCCTCCTGTTCGCCCCGCCCTTTGGCCCCACAGAAACGCTTCCAGGCCAACCGACGAGGAAGGCTAGAGGGACTCTGCTAGGAGGCTCTTCCTACGCTTGCCAGAACTAAAAACACAGGCAGAGGTAAAAACTCAGTGCTCCAAAACGCAAGACCCCGACCTGCCCACACGGCCCCGACTCGACCCTCTGGGACTCCCAGTTATCAGCCCAACGCCGGAGCCGGTGGTGAGGCAGCCACCATTGCTCAAGGTCGAGCGCCCGGCTCTGGCTGCTCACACGATGGAGGGTGGGGAAGGTCCTCTGCACCAGAAAGGCCGCCTACGGCACAGACCCCGGCCCTACTTCCCCCAGCGTCAGGGAAAGGAAAGGCAAAGAAAGGAAAGAGGAAGGAAGGAGACCTACCTGGCTGAGGCCGCGCGCCAGCGGGAAAGGTCCGACTACCTGTGATCTGCGCTGTGGGGACGGCTGGACCCCAATGCGCCCCTGCGGCATCGCGACTCCGGCGTTGCCACAGGGTAGGCTGCCATCCCTCCCTCCATCTTGTGTGTCTCCTGTTCCTCGGAGGGGGTGGGAGCTGAAGGTCAGAGGAAGGGGAGGTGTTGGGAATCCGGGTTGTGTGGTGTCGGCTCCGCCCAGGGGAGGAGTGGGACGTCTTAAGCCAGTACCAGGTACTTGAAGGATCCGGAGAGGTGGGCTTGGGAAAGTCAGATGGGAAATCTTTCATCTTGGCCAGTTGCTCGGTAGAATCTATTTCTTTCCCTTAGAGTAAGGTCCTTGTTGCTAGAGGGCAAACGATGATTGAGACAGAACAATAAAATGGAATATCTATAGTTCAATATTCGCAAAACATTTAGACGTAAAAGAAATTTAAATATGTATCTTTTCAAACGATCAGTTTGTATCATTATATTGCCTGAGGTTATTAAAAGCCTCAATTGCTCCCTCCCCAGGTGAGAGGGAATGAGTAAGAGAAAAGGTCTGGGAGTATCTGGCCAGCAGGTGGTCTTGGGGTGGGGGCGTGGGGCTGAGAGTATGAGGGTCAGTTGGTGGGGAGTGAAATGTCTGGTTCCCAAGACCAGACACTGCCGGTGCCCTCTCACCCCCTGATTTTTGTCTGGAACTGTTAGGGGCCCAGTGCTGCTTCTGCGGCCTTCCAGGGGATGCTGCTGGTTGGCGCACACGCTGCCTAGGTGGGTGATGAAATGCTGTGTCTGAAAGAGTGACAGCGACTCGAAGGTTTCCCATGTCTGACCAGTGCCCTGATACCTTCCTCCTTTTGAATAAAAAGGAACACTTTTCTCTTGCAAAATAATAGTCGCAGAATGCAGACACCTGTAGTGTATAAAGAAAAATGAGGACAACCCGTGATGACACCACTCAGAGAAGAGGACTGTTTGTGGGGCGTACATCCTTCTAGCACCTGATTTCTTAAGTGGGAGGGAGGGATGCAAATAAAGATCCTTTTAAAATAATAGTCTGGTGAGCTCCCAAGACCCATGGGAAGCAAGCATGCAGGCTATTCAGTTGCCAACCTATTGATTGTGAAGATATTTTTGTGGACCCATTTAATTTCTATTCATAATATCGTCTTTGATGGATTTTTACTATTATTTTTTGTTTCACAAACTCAGTGTTTTAGGACCTGATGGACTTTAAAAAAAAAAAATTCTGAAGAAAACTGTTAAGGAATTTTTTTCCCTGCAAATAAACAAGTGTTTCAAGTGAGAACCGAAGTCACCGCTGCCCAGGTCCACTCACCAGTATACCCACCTTAAAAGAAACACTTTAAAAAGAAATCCAAGGTCTCTGCACCAACCTGAGGAGAGTGCAACTGGACTTTTACTGCCTCCAACTCCTCAGAATTTTCTGCCTCCATTTCACTCTGCACCAACTGACCTTCACTCTCTCAGTCCCCCATCCCCACCCCACCCCAAGACCACCTGCTGGCCAGATACTCCCAGACCTTTTCTCTTACTCATTCCCTTGCTGTTTGGGCAGATGTGGGTGGGAATTACCAGAAGATAGGGGGAGGAGAATAAATGGGCACAGGTGATACTTTGTTCTGGTCAGACAGTGCCTTCACCTGTTTAGGGGAGAGTTGAGGGAGGGGTTAAGACTCTGTCACAATTCCACGTTGTAGAAAATGGAAAGTGAAAAGCGCTTCCCTCTCCTTCCCAGGTGGAATTAGCTGAAAAAGAACTGGGCTATCAATCTCAGCTGCACCTCTCTGGATGCCTCCCTGTTTTTCTCCTCCTTTATTTAATGTAGGAATGGCCATTGCCCGACACAGAATCAAGTCATAGCCTTTTTTCTGTCTACATTATCTGAACTGACACAGATTCAATAAGCACTCATTGTGCCAGGAAACCAAGGTCCACAGAGGCTAAAGCTTTGCCAAGGTGAACCGGAGTGTCACAGGATGAATGCAAACATGCTAGGCTGCAAATCCTTTGCTCTCTTCATGCAAATGGGCAAGCAGCTCCATAAAGGATGCTCAATATCATTCATTTAGGCAAATACAAAGCAAAATCACGAGGAGATACACTTCACACTTACTAGGATGGCTGGAATAAAAACAAAATTGAAAATAACAAGTGTTATGAAGATGTAGAGAAATTGAAACTGTCACATTGCTGGTGGGAAAGTAAAATGATGTAGACATTATGGAAAGGAGTTTGGCACTTCCACAAAAAGTTAAACATGTAATTACCACGTGATCCAGGAATTCCACTCTTAAGTATATACCCAAGATAACTGAAAATAGGTATTTAAACAAAAGTTATGCATGAATATTTGTGGCAGCATAATTCATAAAACCCAAAAGGAGAAACAACCCAAATGCCTATGAACCGGTGAATGTTTAAACAAATGTGCTATATCCATACCATGGATTATTATTTAGCCATAACAGGGAATGAAGCACAGATACATGATACTACATGGATTTAACCTTGAAAATATTATAATACATTAAAGAAATCAGACAAGAATGCATATTTCATGATTCCATTTATATGAAATGGCCAGAATAGGCAAATCTATACAGAGACAAAGTGGATTAGTAGTTGCCAGGGGCAGGGGAAGGCAGAATAAGAAATTACTGCTAATAGAAATGGAGCTTTCAGTTTAGAAAAATTCTCGAAAATTTGTTGTGGTAATGTATACATAATTTTGTGAATATACTAAAAAGCAATGACTTGTATACTTTTAAATGGTGAGTTACATGGTATGTGAACATGTCAATAATAAAAAGTAAACCAGCACATAGATTTAATAAAATTTAGGTACAAGATTTGTGGGAAATTTTATATCATGGGTAAATCAAGGTGAGAATGCTGCAACTCACTGATATGATCTTTTACATCAAACGTATGAGAAACATATTATGTGAATGCTAATATCATGCAATCAGAGTACAAAGCATCAACTATGAATGTTCCTGCCAAAAAAAATTGTACCTGAATCTAACCACATCCACAGATCTAACTACAAGATATTTTGCTTATAAAGGAATAGGGTTTGCATTGGGATGGATACAGTAAAATGTAAAAAATGAATAATTCTACAGGACAAATTATAAACCAGTCTTTCACCAAAAGAACAGCAAAGAAAAGAGGGAGAGTGGTGTTATAGATTAAAGAAGAAATAGGAGGCTGGGCATGGTGGCTCACACCTGTAATCCCAGCAGTTTGGGAGGCCAAGGTGCGCAGATCACCTGAGGTCAGGAGTTCGAGATCAGCCTGGCCAACGTGGCAAATCCCCAGCTCTACTAAAAATACCAAAAATTAGCCAGACGTGGTAGTGAGTGTAATCCCAGCTACTCGGGAGACTGAGGCAGGAAAATCACTTGAACCCAGGAGGTGGAGGTTACAGTGAGCTGAGATGCTGAGATTATGCCATTGCACTCCAGCGTGGGCAACAAGAGCAAAACTCTGTCTCAAAAAAAAAAAAAAAAAAAAAAGAAAGAAAAGGTAAAAGGAAAGAAAAAAAGAAAGAGAGAGGAAAGGAAGAAATATTTGAATCAGTGTTATGTAGAAGGAGGCAGAACAAGATAACAGAATAGAAGGTTCTACCTATTGTCCCCACCCCTTGCAAGGACACCAATTTAACAACTATCTATACAAGGAAAACACTGTGATAAGAACCAAAAATTAGGTGAGTACTCATAGGACCTGGTTTTAACTTTATATCACTAAAAGAGGCCCTGAAGAGGCAGAAAAAACAGTCTTGAATTGTCACATCACCCCTTCCCCAACCCCTAGCAGTGAGTGTTTCTGTGTGCTGACAGAGGGAGAGTGCAGCCATTGTGAGTCATTGAACTCAGTGCTGTCCTGTCAGAAAGGAAAACCAGACCAAACTCAGGTGATGCTCCCTGCCACCCTAACACAGGGAGTATTTAAATTAGCCCTCACCAGAGGGGAATCTTCAATGCAGGCTAAAATGCCTTGGGGCCCTTGAAAGGCAGTTTAGGCCAAAAGTATTGTACCTTTTATTAGTCCTAGTGCTGAACTGGGACCAGAGACAGTAGTCTAGGGGGACATGTGACCTACTGACACAGCAGCCTGGGTTGCTAAGTGAGTGCTGGCATCATCCCTTTACTAACCCCAGGCTGTACAACTCATGGCTCCAACAGAGACCCCTTCCTTCCACTTAAGGAAATGGAAGAGTAGGGAGGACACTGTCTTGCAGCTTGAATAACAGCTCAGCAACAGCAGGATAGGGCACCAGTCAGAGTAATGACTCCCACTTTCCAGGCCCTAGTTCCAGGATGACATTTCCAGACATCCTCTGGGCCAGAAGGGAACCTGCTGCTTTGAAGGTAAGAACCCAGTCCTGGTAGCATTCATCATCTGCTAACTGAAGAGCCATTGGGCCCTGAACAACCAGCAGAGATACCTAGGTACTATGTTGAGGACCTTAGGTGAGGCTCTGAGACTTGCTAGCTACAGGTACCAGCTTTGCCACTGAAGCGTAGAGCACCAAGTGGGCTCTTGGAGTCCCTGATTCCAGAACTTGGCTTTTGGATGGCATTTTTGGATCTGCCTTGGGTCAGCGGGGAGCCCACTTCCCTGAAGGGTGACTCCCAGGCCAGGCAACATTCACTACAAGCTGACTCAAGATCACTTGGTCCTTAAGGGGACATTGGTGGTAGTCTGACAGTACTTCATGTAAACCTGTGGTGGCCATGGCCATGGAGTAAGGCTCCTCTGCTTTTGGAAAGGGGTGGAAAGAGTGGGAAGGAACACATCTTGCAGTTTGAGTTCCAGTGCTGCAGCAGCACAACAGAACACCAGGTAGACTTTTAAGGTTTTTGACTCTAGTCCCTAGCTCCCTGATAGCACTCTGGACCCTCATGGGGACATGGGTAACGCACCACCCTGAAGGAAAAGACATAGGCCTGGCTGGCCTCACCACCTACTGACTTTAAAACCCCAGGGCCTTGTGTGAAGATAGGCAGTAGCCAGGGAGTGGTTACAGCAGGCCTTGGGCAAAGCCCAGCATTGTGCTGGCTTCAGGGCTGATCCAGCACAGTCATAGTGGTGTTGGCTGCAGGGGTGCTTCTGTCACCCCACCCTCAGCTTCAGGTGGCTCAGAACAGAAAGACACTTTGTTTGTTTGTGAGAAAGTAAGGGAAAAGAGCAAGAGTCTCTGTCTGGTAATCCAGAGAATTCTGTTAGCACTTGTCCAGAACCATCAAGGTGGTACCTGTATGAGTCTATCAGACCCACAACGTTATTGGGCTTGGGATGCCCTGTAAAGCAGACACAGCTTAGATCACAACACCCAAGTCCTTTTGAATATCTGGAAAGCCTTCGCAAGAAGGACAGGTACAAACAAGACCAGACTGTAAAGACAATAAATACCTAACCCTTCTATGCCCAGACACAGACAGACATCGACGAGTATCAAGACAATCCCAGAAAACCTAACCTCATCCAATGAACTAAACCGGACACCAGGGACCAATCCTGGAAAAACAGAGATATATGGCCTCTCAGACAGAGAATTCGAAAAAGCTGTATTGAGGAAACTCAAAAAAGATTCAAGGTTAACAGAGAAGAAATTTAAAGTTCTATCAGATAAATTTAACAAAGAGATTAAAACAATTATAAAGAATAAAGCAGAAATTCTGTAGCTGAAAAATGCAATTGACATACTAAAGAATGCATCAGAGATTTTTTTTTACAGCAGAATTGATCAAGCAGAAGAAAGTATTAGTGAGCTTGAAGACAGGCTACTTAAAAATAGAGGAGACAAAAGAAAAAATTAAACAAAATAAAGCATGCCTACAGGATCTAGAAAATAGCCTCAAAAATGCAAATCTAAGAGTTATTGGCTTTAAAAAGGAGGTAGAAATTAATAGGGGTAGAAAGTTCTTATAAAGGGATAATAACAGAGAACTTCCCAAGCCTATAGAAAGATATCAACATTCAAGTACAAGAAGATTATAGAACACCAACCAGATTTAATTCAAAGGTCACCTCAAAGCATTTAATAGTCTGGCTCCTGAAATTCAAGGATAAAGAAATGATCCTAAAACAGCAAGAGAAAAGAAACAAACAACATATAATGGAGGTCCAATATGTCTAAGACATAGTCAGTACAATAAAATAGAAACAACAAAAAAGCGAAAAAGCAGGGGGGTGGAGATAAGGTGTAGAGTTTCTATTAGTTTTCTTTTTGTTTGTTTCTTTATGCAAACAGTGTTAAGTTGTTATAAGCTTAAAGTGGGTTATAAGATAGTATTTGCAACTCTCATAGTAACCTCAAATCAAAAAACATGTAATGATTACCCAAAAATAAAAAGCAAGAAACTAAACCATATCACCAGAGAAAATCACCTTCACTAAAGGAAGACAGAAAGGAAATAAAGAAGATCTCAAAACAACCAGAAAACATAACAAAATGGAATGACCTGCATTTCCATCAATAAAGGAATGTTAAAATATTTTTAAAAAGTCACATGTAATACTTCTTTTGATCCTAAGTAGAACAAGTACAAGTTAAGAGCCATATTTAGGCCAATCAGGGAAATTGAATATGGATATTTTTGTGTGCCATTAGAGAATAATTCTAATTTTTCTTAGAGGCAAGGATGACATTTTGGTTATTTTTTCCTAAAATCCTTATTAGTAGAGTGTATATTATTGTAAACTGCATGGATTGAATAGCTTGTTAGGATTCATACATTAAGTCATACAATAGTTGAAATATACTTTGAGATATTTCAGTAAAAGTGCAAATAAAACATAATTTGTAAATGTTGATTATTGTTAAACTGGTTGCTGAGTACCTGGAATTTTTTATGCATTGTTCTATCACCTTTGTTTGAAAATGTTCATGATAAACAGTAAACAAGAACAACCAAATCAGAATTTGAGTGTATTAAGAAATATGAGTAAAACTACCAAAAATAAGAGTTGGTTATGGTCATGTTTACAGAACTATAATTGCTTGAGTTTCAAAGCAGAATTGGAAAAACATGATTTTTGTTTTAAGTATTGTCAAAATATTCAACAGTTTAATGGAGGTACAAAGTATCAATTTTTTTTTCAAAGTATCAATTTTTAATGGACCTTTACATCAGAATGTAACATGTGGAAGGAAACTCTGAAAGAAGTTTACTCTATTGATGACAATGTTACCTCTGGGAATGACACAAAGATTAGAATTGTTGAACAAAGGTAACTTTTGTTAAGTCCTTCAGCAAACATTTGTTGAACAACTAGTATATTCTGATCATGTTCTTAATGCTGCAAGTACAGCCATGAAATAAACACAAAAAGGTTCCTATTCACATAGAGCTCACATTCTAGTAGAGGAGACTGATAAAACAGGATCAATAAGATATGTATGTATCATAATAGTCATATGTGCTGCACAGCAAACTGAGCAGGGAAGGGGAACACTGTGGGGTGGGTGTGGGATTTTCACCTCTGGGTAGATTGTGTAGCTAAGGTCTCGCTAAGAAGGAGACATGGGAGAAAAGATCTGAGGGAGGAGATGAGAGCGCTCAGTGGATATCTGGGGATGGGGGTTGCAATGAGGGAGAGCATCCTGAGCTTCCCATGGATTTTTCCCTGTCAATGTATTCATCACTGACAAACAATAATGTTTCCCCAATTTTGATGCAAGGGGTGCTGCATTGCTGTATTGTTGTTTGGTAGTGTGAATTGGTCAGCATTAAGGCCACAGTTACCTTCAAGGTTCATACAATTAGTACATGGTTTCAGACTTTTGATGCTTAGAACAAATTCAGGGTGTAGCTATGCATGGTAACTGTGTATGCTTCTATAAAATAGATCTTTTGGGAATATGTATAAACAGGTCCTTGCAATAACCTCTCAAGTGGTTCAGGCCAGTTTTGCAAGGTGTTTGTAGCTACTTGAGTAGCAGTGCTGTATGAATTTCAAACTGTTACTTCACACCCAATGTCAGGATACTCAACCATCACTGGAATCAAAAAGCTACAAGTGGGAGAACATTTCTGTATCCCAAATGTAAAGCTAACAAGCTATTTATTAATGTTTCATTAAATTCAGAGACAATAGCTTAAGTAAGCAGAAAAGTTGGATCAGTATTGTTGACCACAAGCCTGAATTCCAGCACATTACTGTGTGAAGTCACTAATTGGCCATAGTTGATTACATCACAATTTGTTTTTCCCTATAAAGTTCAGACCATCTTCAGGCTTAAGCTTATTTCTCCTAAGAGTGTATAATGGCTTGAAGGGTTTTTAAAATTGTTGTTCTTGCTGTATTTTTAAACAGTTAAAGAGACTGGGTTTTCTTTTTTTATGCTGAATTCTTAGGAAAATTGGTTTGTATCTATGACTAAGGAATTCAACAACACTTTCTTTTCTTCTCAGGTTACAGTATTGTAAGAAAATAGAAGAGTGTGATTTACAGTTGGTGTGGCCCTGTGGGTGTGGACCCAGACTTCAAGCACAGATTAAGATCATACACTGATTTACCATATCAGATAGGTATGTAACTCAATTATCAATTGTACTTTGATTGTGTTTTACCCCATTCTGTACAATAGGCTTATTTTTAAATGTAAGTATCTCACTGAACTTCCTCTCTTAATATCTGGTTAGGCACTGTGTCCATGAATAGCCCATGGCTAGAGTTAATTATGATGATCATGAGCATTTCCCTTGTGTGATTGAAAATAACCTATTTGGTAAATTCCAATATTGCTGAACTCAGTTTAGACTCAAAGCCCCAGAAAAGGTCACTATTTAACTAGAACAGAACGCCTTGGTATTTAGAAGCATGACTTTCTATAATGTTTTCACCTAGTTTTTACTGGTATCATGGAGATTTGGTAGAAACTGTGTTCATTAGGCTTTGACCTGCATCATAGCTACATTCTCAGTTCTCAACATTGAACAAAGATAGGCAGGGTTATTTCAGTAACCTGGCACCTTGCAAGGCTATCAGAATAGCCTGATATTTCTATAAACCTTAGAGCTGGGAAAGAATTTGAGGTGACCCTGTTTGTCTCCTTGGATTGCTGAGAAAAGGACCCTCTAGCATCTTACAATGGAATCTCTGAAGGCGCTGTGAGCCTTCCCATGTGAAGTGTTCTCTGCTATGTGGCCTTGTAGTTAAGCAGTTGACTTTACTGAAACCGCTGTTGGAAAGGATTTGGCATGGACTAATTTGTGGTGCCTTTTAAGGAAGAAAACTACCACTATAAAATACCAGCTGCATAACATTCTTTCCTCCGTAACATAGGGCAGGCTCACAGTGACATTCATAGGTGAATATCATTTATGATGTATTGTTCTTTTGTGATTTTAGTAATACACACTGTAGTTGATTTAAAATGTTATAAAAAATTTGATCAGGGAGTCATAAGGGACTGCTTCCCCATCTTCCTATTGGCTTCTAATCTCTTATGGATCACATAGCACACACAGTCTCCCAGTGACCTGAGCTGGCTAGTTCAGGGTTCAACAGACACTGGCTTCCTGTGCTGTGTCCTTGTGATTATGTTCTGTTAACCAAAAGTATTGGGGCAGAGAAAGATAATGGGACCAGGTAAAAGAGGATAGTCAGCATCACAAACCCATTATGACTCATTAACTTGTCATCTCTGATTTTGACCAGATCATTTTACAGCTCCAGATTTGAATTTTCTCAACTAAAATAAGGGTCAAATAAATAAATGGTTCTTAAAATATTATGATTAAAGACCTTTTTGGGAAGCTGGTGAATGGTGTGGAAATTTTATTTTATTTATTTTTTATTTTTATTTTTTTGAGACAAGGTCTTGCTCTGTCACCCGGCTGGAGTGCAATGGCGTGATCTCAGCTCACTGCAACCTCCACCTCCTGGTTTCAAGTGATTCTCCTGCCTTAGCCTTCCAAGTAGCTGGGATTACAGGCACAAACCACCGTGCCTTGCTAAGTTTTGTATTTTTAGCAGAGACCGGGTTTCACCATGTTGACCAGACTGTTCTCAAACTCCTGACCTCAAGTGATCCACCCACCTCAACCTCCCAAAGCACTGGGATTGCAGGCGTGAGCCACCACTCCCAGCCTGGACATTTTATTTTTAAAAATACATGCACATACAAAAAAAAAAAATTCAGGAACTTCAAGGAAACCTATGGCGCTCTCTCTAGAGAGCACCCAGAATTGAAGAGCTCAGTATCTCTTCCAGTTTCACACATTTTTTATTCCAGTGTCTTTCATCATTCAAATTATATCAGATCTGCCAAATAATCTCCAATGTTTTTCCTTTAAATTTGAATTAAAACAATGACCAGTCATAGTCAGCAGTCAACAAGATCTTGCTACTCTGCCCTCATCACTTACCACTTTTCTCCTTAGTTGCTTTGTCCTAGTCACCCAGGTTTTCCTTTTTTTAAGCTGTGGTAGTACAGGTATAATTCACAGATGATAGTCTGCCCTTAAAGTGTATGATTTGATAAATATTGCCATATGTGACAGTTGTGAAAATATCAGCACAATGAAGAGAGCAGACATATTCATCACAATCTAAAGTTCCAAATCCCTTTGTATGCACAATAATGAGACCTACGTTGTTGCTCCAAAGAGGATTTTTTTAGTTATTTATGTTGTGCTTAACTAGGAGTAATTTAGTATTCAGACAATTACGTATGTATTTTTAAAGCATGCACCTGGAGTGTTTGAATGTTCCTGAGAAGTTCCTTTACTATGTATTTGTACTTCCCACTCCAGATCCAATGTTACTTAAATAAAATATTTTACTAGAAATCCAGAATTAAAGAGTCTTATTACATACTATTTTCTTGCAGCTTTTGGTTTTAGAGTAATTTTGAGTTGCAATTGTTTTTAAAATGGGGTCTTTGGCACACCTGTACCCATAATAAGTCATGAAAGAAAATTTAAAAATTATATAACCATAAAATTTGAAAATATTTCAAATCCTTTTAAAAATCATGGGAATGTGGTCAAATATATTAATGTATACTTGGTTATGGGCCCTGATAAGCCCCGCATTGAAAACAGTAAGTTAGCTGAGGAAAGAACATGTGGTAGATAATGCTTTATGTATAGTGTAAGTCAGTTGCTCTTAATGCAATTGATAAAAGTTTTTAACATGAAAAATGGTAAATTACATGCTCTGTATTTTTTAAGTTTTTTTTTTGACAGAGTCTCTGTCTGTAGCCCAGGTTGGAGTGCAGTGGTGCAAACTTGGCTCACTGCAACTTCCACCTCCCAGGTTCAAGCGATTCTCCTGCCTCAGCCCCCCAAGTAGCTGAGATTACAGGTGTGTGCCACCACGCCCAGCTAATTTTTATAGTTTTAGTAGAGATGGGATTTCACCATATTGGCCAGGCTGGCCTCGAGCTCCTGAGCTCGTGATCTACCTGCCTCAGCCTCCCAAAGTGCTATGATTACAGGCATGAGTCACCATGCCTGGCCCAATAAAAGTAATAATCTGCATAGAATTAGAGGCTGGAAGCCATCTTATGCCTGAGGGATATGATAATTTCTAATTATTGCTTTTGTTCAATCTTAATAGATTTTTTGGGGACTAGGCAAAAGTTGAAAAAGTTAAAAAAAAGCAATAGAAAATTCCAAAAATGTAAGATTATTGAGTATTTGATATAGTTGTTTTATTTATTTAATTGTGTCACACATCCTTTCCCTTCTCTTTTGCAAGACCTTGTAGATATTGTTTTAACTATAGAGTACTTTATATTTCTAGACCTAAAACAAAATCACCACATATTGATTTGCTTGCCCTGATAAGGTCAGCATATGATAATCTAACATTTCTTTTTGGATCACCTTTAATAGATACGAAAGAAAACCACTTGTCTTATTATATTAAAGTGGGAAATGACATGAAATAATATTAGGTTGCTGAAAGTTATCTTTAGAAACAATCAACCTAAATAAATCTTCATTGCATTCCTTCAGCTTTCACTTCCTTATTATAGATAGTTCCTTTGTAGAACCATGGGAATAGTTATCTAGTTCTATCTGCTATAGTCTTTAAAGTCAGTCTTGTTGATAGCAACAAATAGCAAACAGTAATCCCCACCTTCTTTGCTTAGAGTGAGCCCAATTAACTTCTTGGAATTTTCTACTTTATAATTTTAAAATGATACTACTATGGCATAGAGGTTTGGTGAAATTTGAGGTTGCCTTTTTCATGTTAATAATTTACATAATGGGGCGGAGCAAGATGGCCGAATAGGAACAGCTCCAGTCTCCAACTCCCAGCGCGAGTGACACAGAAGAC
>NW_012117711.1:1737795-1738175 GCF_000951035.1 Colobus angolensis palliatus | reverse complement strand
ACACTCGCTGTTCAGCAATATTCTATCTTCTGCAACCTCTGCTGCTGATACCCAGGCAAACAGGGTCTGGAGTGGACCACAAGCAATCTGCAACAGACCTACAGCTGAAGTTCCTGACTATTAGAAGGAAAACTGTCAAACAGGAAGAACACCTATACCAAAACCCCATCAGTACGTCACCATCATCAAAGACCAGAGGCAGATAAAACCATGAAGATAGGGAAGAAGCAGGGCAGAAAAGCTGGAAATTCAAAAAATAAGAGCTCATCTCCGCCTGCAAAGGAGCACAGCTCATCGCCAGCAACAGATCAAAGCTGGACAGAGAATGACTTTGACGAGATGAGAGAAGAAGGCTTCAGTCCATCAAACTTCTCAGAGCT
>NW_012117711.1:1726471-1733715 GCF_000951035.1 Colobus angolensis palliatus | reverse complement strand
TATAAATGATGAATTGATGGGTGCTGACGAGTTGATGGGTGCAGCACACCAACATGGCACAAGTATACATATGTAACAAACCTGCACATTAGGCACATGTACCCTAGAACTTGAAGTATAATAAAAAAAAAAAAGAAAAAAAATAAAGAAGAAATGAAGAACAAGGCCAAAACTCTGATAGGAAACTAAAGTGCTTATATGTTGCTGTCTCATTAATATTGACCTTTATTGGAGATCAGATTACTTTCCAGAAGTTTTATAACACCACATAAGTTACTTGAGGACTTCTGAAGAAATGTCTTAGGTCTTTCTGCTTCTAGAATAGATTGTAAGAGCTTGAACAGAAAATGTGTAAATTTGCTGTCAGTTTTATTGGTGGGAAAAGTGTGCTTTTTAATAGGCCTTTATGTATTTGATGTTCTTAAGTAGCATATCCAAAACTTTATTTCAGGATATTAGAATCCACTTAATTTGGGGCTGTCAATTTGGAGTAAACTGTGATTTTTTATCTGCCAAAGATTTCTGCAAGCATGTAATTTGGGAAAAGTAGCCCTAAAAGTAATGGACACATTTCAGTATTTAATGCTTTTTCTCATCACCAACACTTAGAATGAAAGCATGTCTTCTCTTTTCCTGGTCATTAAAGAGGCATACAAAGTAGTAAAAACAGGTCATAGAATGATAGACACTCATTATGAGATCTGATCTCAGCCTTGCTGCTGGTTAACTGTGGCCTTAAGTCAGTCACTTACAACCCCTTGCATATCATAGATTATTCATCATTATAAGGGGAGATAAGAGTACAGGACTTCTAAGAAGGCCTTTTCCAGTTCACATACTTCAGACATGTAATTCTGATTCTATGTGTGGTTACAGATTGTTTAGCTAATTTTAAAATACAAGCAGAAGGATTGCGTGTCTATTTGTAGATGTACAAAGGAACCATTTATGGAAGGAGATTGTGGACAGTGTGCTAGTGTAGGCACCAAACTCTAAAAGTACATGAGAAACTAACTTTGGGAGGGGCACTGGGTGTATGGATTCAGAGAAATCTTAACATGGATATTAGTGAAGTCAAGTTCACATTAGAGGACTTTCATCTTCTCAGTGAACTGGGAAACAAGGTTATTGACTGACTGTAAAGGCTCTGGGGTAGGTTTGAAATTTACAGAGAGTAGAAAATACTTATATCAGCCATAGTGACACATTTTCTAGGGACTCATGTATAATTAAAGAGAACAAGTAGGTGTGGCTGGAAAGATGACCAAATAGGAACAGGTCCGATCTGCAGCTCCCAGCAAGATCAACACAGAAGGTGGGTGATTTCTGCATTTCCAACTAACATACACAGTTCATCTCATTGGGACTGGTTAGACAGTGGGTGCAGCCCATGGAGAGCAAGCCAAAGAAGGGTGGGGCATTGCCTCACCAAGGAAGCTCAAGGGGTTGGGGAACTCCCTCCCCTAGCCAAAGGAAGCCTTGAGGGAATTTGCCCTGTGGAGTATCTGGAACTCCAACCCAGATACTACAGTTTTCCCATGGTCTTTGCAACCCGCAAAACCATAAATTTCCCTTGGGTGCCTAACCACCAGGGCCCTAGATTTCAAGCACAAAACTGGGTGGCTGTTTGGGCAAACACCAAGCTAGCTGCAGGAGTGTTTTTTTTTTGTTGTTGTTGTTGTTGTTGTTTTTTTTACCCCAGTGGTGCCTGGAACACCAGCGAGACAGAACTGTTCACTCCTCTGTAAAGGGGGCTGAAGCCAGGGAGTCAAGTGGTCTAGCTCAGTTGATCCCACCCCCACAGAGCCTGGCAAGCTTAGATGTACTGGCTTGAAATTCTTGCTGCCAGCACAGCAGTCTGAAGTTGACCTAAGATGCTTGAGCTTGGTGGGGAGAGGGGCATCCATCATTACTGAGGCTTGAGTAGGGGGTTTTCCCCTCACTGTGTAAACAAAGCCACCGGAAAATTTGAACTGGGTGGAGCCCACAGCAGCTTGGCAATCCACTTTAGCCAGACTGCCTTTCTAGATTCCTCCTCTCTAGGCAGGGTATCACTGAAAGAAAGGCAGCAGCCCCACTCAGGGGCTTATAGATAAAACTCCCATGTCCCTGCTACAGAGCACCTGGGGGAAGGGGAAGTTGAGGGCTCAGCTTCCGCAGACTTTTAATTCCCTGCCTGCTGGCTCTGAAGAGAGCAACAGATCTCCCAGCACCGTGCTTGAGCTCTGATAAGGGACAGACTACCTCCTCAAGTGGGTCCCTGACCCCCATGCCTCCTGGGAGACACCTCCCAGCAGGGGTTGACAGACACCCCATACAGGAGAGCTCTGGCTGGCATCTGGCAGGTGCCCCTCTGGGACAAAGCTTCCAGAGGAAGGAACAGTCAGCAATCTTTGCTGTTCTGCAGCCTCCACTGGTGATATCCAGGCAAACAGGGTGTGGAGTGGACCTCCAGCAAACTCCAGCAGACTTACAGCAGAGGGACCTGACTGTTAGAAGGAAAACTACCAAACAGAAGACAATAACATCAACATCAACTAAAAGGACACACACACAGAAAACCTGTCTGAAGGTCACCAATATCAAAGATCAGAGATAGATAAATCCATGAAGATGAGGAAAAACCAGTGCAAAAAGGCTTAAAATTTCAAAAACCAGAATGTCTCTTCTCATCAAAGGATCACAACTCTCCAGCAAGAGAACAAAACTGGATGGAGAAAGAGTTTTATGAATTGACAGAAGTAGGCTTCAGAAGGTGGGTAATAACAAACTCCTTCAAGCTAAAGAAGCATTTCCTAACCCAATGCAAGGAAGCTAGGTTCCTTGAAAACAGGTTTCAGTAACTGCTAACTAGAATAACCAATTTAGAGAAGAACATAAATGACCTGATGGAGCTGAAAAACACAGCATGAAAACTTTCTGAAGCATACACAAGCATCAATAGCCAAATCAATCAAGCAGAAAGAAGGATATCAGAGATAGAAGATCAACTTAATAAAATAAAGTGAGAAGACAAGATTAGAGAAAAAAGAATGAAAAGGAATGAACAAAGCCTCCAAGAAATATGGGACTATGTGAAAAGACCAAACCTACATTTGATGGGTGTACCTGAAAGTGATAGGAGAATGGAATCAAGTTGGAAAACACTCTTCAGGATATTATCCAGGAGAACTTCCCCAACCTAGCAAGACAGGCCAACATTCAAATTCAGGAAGTACAGAGAACACCACAAAGATACTCCTCGAGAAGAGCAACCCCAAGACACATAATCATCAGATTCACCAAGGTTGAAATGAAGGAAAAAATGTTAAGGGGAGCCAGAGAGAAAGGTCAGGTTACCCACAAAAGGAATCCCATCAGACTAACAGCAGATCTCTCTGCAGAAACCCTACAAGCCAGAAGAGAGGGTGGGCCAATATTCAGCATTCTTAAAAATAATTTTCAACCAAGAATTTCATATTCAGCCAAACTAAGCTTCATAAGTGAAGAAAAAATAAAATCTTTTACAGACAAGTAAATGCTGAGAATTTTTGTCACCACCAGGCCTGTTTTACAAGAGCTCCTGAAGGAAACACTAAACATGAAAAGGAATAACCAGCAGCAGTCACTGCAAAAACATATCAAATTGTAAAGACCATCGACACTATGAAGAAACTGCATCAACTAATGGGTCAAAATTACCAGCTAGCATCATAATGACAGGATCAAATTCACACATAACAATATTAACCTTAAATGTCAATGGGCTAAATGCCTCAATTAAAAGACACAGACTGGCAAATTAGATAAAGAGTCAAGACTCATTAGTGTGCTGTATTCAGGAGACCCATCTTATGTGTAAAGACACACATAGGCTCAAAATAAAAGGATGGAGGAATATACACCGAGGAAATGGAAAACAGAACAAAACAAAAGTACAGGTTGCAATCCTAGTCTCTAATATAACAGATTTTAAACCAACAAAGATAAAAAAAGACAAGGGCATTACATAATGGTGAAGGGATCAATGCAACAAGAAGAGCTAACTATCCCAAAAATATATGCATCCAGTACAGGAGCACCCAGACTCATAAAGCAAGTTCTTAGAGACCTACAATGAGACATAGACTCCCACACAATAATAGTGGGAGACTTTAACACCCCACTGTCAATATTAGATCAATGAGATAGAAAATTAACAAGAATATTCAGGACTTGAACTCAGCTCTGCACCAAGTGGACCTAATAGACATCTACAGAACTCTCCACCCCAAATCAACAGAATATACATTCTTCTTAACACCACATAATTGGAAGTAAAACACTCCTCAGTGAATGCAAAGGAACAGAAATCATAACAGTCTCTGAGACTGCAGTAAAATCAAATTAAAACTCAGGATTAAGGAACTCACTCAAAACCACACAACTACATGGAAACTGAACAACCTGCTCCTGAATGACTACTGGTACATAATGAATTAAGGCAGAAATAAATAAGTTCTTAGAAACCAACGAGAACAAAGACATAACGTACCAGAATCTCTGAGACACAGCTAAAGCAATGTTTAGAGGGAAATTTATAGCACTAAATGCCCACAGGAGAAAGTGGGAAAGATCTAAAATCAATACCCTAACATCATGGTTAAAAGAACTAGAGAAGCAAGAGCAATTAAATTGAAAATCTAGCAGAAGACAAGAAATAACTAAGATCACAGCAGAACTGAAAGAGATAGAAACATGGAGAACACTTCAAAAAATGAATGAATCCAGGAGCTCGTTTTTTGAAAAGATTAACAAAATAGATAGACCACTAGCCAGACTAATAAAAAAGGAAGACTAAAATAGACATAATAAAAAATCATAAAGGAGATATCACCACTGATCTCAAGGAAATACAAACTACTGTTGGAGAATACGATAAACACCTCTGTGCAAATAAACTAGAAAATCTAGAAGAAATGAATAAATTCCTGGACACATACACCCTCCTAAGACTAAACCAGGAAAAAGTCAAATCCCTGAATAGACCAATAACAAGTTTTAAAATTGAGGCAGTAATTAACAGCCTACCAACCAAAAAAAGTCCAGGACCAGGTGGATTTGGCCAAAAAATTCTTAAGCAAATAGAAGAAACCTGGAGGCATCAAGCTACCTGACTTCAAACTATACTACAATGCTACAGTAACCAAAGCAGCATGGTACTGGCATCAAAACAGATATATAGACCAATGGAACAGAACAGAGGCCTCAGAAATAATGTCACACATCTACAACCATCTGATCTTTGACAAACCTGACAAAAAACAAGCAATGAGGAAAGGATTCCCTATTTAATAAATGGTGTTGGGAAAACTGGCTAGCTATATGCAGAAAACTGAAATTGGACCCCTTCCTTAAACCTTATACAAAAATTAACTCAAGATGGATTAAAGACTTAAATGTAAGACTTAAAACCATGAAAACCTTAGAAGCAAACCTACGCAATACCATTCAGGACATAGACATGGGCAAAGCCGTCATGACTAAATCACCAAAAGCAATGGCAACAAAAGCCAAGATGGACAAATGGGATCTAATTAAACTAAAGAGTTTCTGCACAGCAATAGAAACTATTATCAGAGTGAATAGGCAACCTGTGGAATGGGAGAACATTTTTGCAATATACCCATCTGACAAATGGCTAATATCCATAATTTACAAAGAACTTAAATTTACAAGGAAAAATCAAACAACACCATCAAAAAGTGGGCGAAGGATATGAACAGACTTTCTCAAGAGGAGACATTTATGTGGCCAACAAATATGAAAAAAAGCTCATCACTGGTCATTAGAGAAATGCAAATCAGAACCACAATGAGATACCATCTCATGCCAGTTAGAACGGTGATCATTAAAAATCAGAAAACAACAGATTCTAGAGAGGATGTCCAGAAATAGGAACATTTTTACACTGTTGGTGGGGGTGTAAATTAGTTCAACTATTGTGGAAGACAGTATGGTGATTCATCAAGGATCTAGAACCAGAAATACCATTTGACTCAGCAATCCCATTACTGGGTACATATCCAAAGGGTTATAAATCATTCTACTATAAAGACACATGCACACGTATGTTTATTACAGCACTGTTTACAATAGCAAAGACTTGGAACCAACCGAAATGCACATTAATGATAGACTGGATAAAGAAAACGTGGTACATACACACTGTGGAATACTATGCAGCCATAAAAAAGATGAATTCATGTCCTTTGCAGGGGCATGGATGAAGCTGGAAACCATCATTCTCAGCAAAGTAACAAAGGAACAGAAAGCAAAACACCACATGTTCTCACTCATAGGTGGGAGAAGAACAATGAGAATACATGGACACAGAGAGGGGAACATCACTCACTAGGGCCTGTTGGGGGGTGAGGGGCTAGAGGAGGGATAGCATTAAGAGAAATACCTAATGTAGATGATGGGTTGATTGGTGCAGCAAACCATCATGGCACCTGTATACCTTTGTAACAAACCTGCACATTCTGTACATGTATCCCAGAGTTTGATGTATAATAATAATACTAAAAAGAACTTTGAACCTAGAATTTTTAGCCAACTTTTTATTCAAATATGAGGGAATGATAAAAATATTTTCCAAAATATTAGGCCTTAGGGGGTTTGCTACATAAGAATCTACATTGAAAACTCAACAAGAAGTACTCAAATTAGAAGAGAGGCAAATCCAAACAAGGATGCTAAGAA
The DNA here is from genome assembly GCF_000951035.1 of Colobus angolensis palliatus. Lineage (NCBI taxonomy): Eukaryota > Metazoa > Chordata > Mammalia > Primates > Cercopithecidae > Colobus > Colobus angolensis. The sequence continues at coordinate 1,726,992 of NW_012117711.1, read as the reverse complement.
TATAGCAAGCTCAAATGATCGTTTCTTTCCTAAAAGTATTGATGTCTTCATCAATAAAAAGTTAAATTATATTCATCATAACCCATAACTAAGCTTATAGCCTACATTAACATAAGGGAGATGAGAGGAGACTAAATTAACTATAAAGCATGCTGAACTTCTTTTATTCTGGAGAAATTATAAATATGAATAAGATCCGAGGGGTGGAGCAAGATGGTCGAATAGGAACAGCTCCAGTCTCCAACTCCCGACGCGAGCGACACAGAAGACCGGTGATTTCTGCATTTTCAACTGAGGTACTGGGGTCATCTCACTGGGGAGTGCCAGACAATTGGTGCTGGTCAGCTGCTGCAGCTCGACCAGCGAGAGCTGAAGCAGGGCAAGGCATCGCCTCACCTGGGAAGCGCAAGGGGGAAGGGAATCCCTTTTCCTAGCCAGGGGAACTGAGACACACAACACCTGGAAAATCGGGTAATTCCCACCCCAATACTGCGCTTTAAGCAAATGGGCACACCAGGAGA
>NW_012117711.1:1692392-1720731 GCF_000951035.1 Colobus angolensis palliatus | reverse complement strand
GAGTTGATGGGTGCAGCACACCAACATGGCACAAGTATACATATGTAACAAACCTGCACATTATGCACATGTACCCTAGAACTTAAAGCATAATAATAAAATAAAAATAAAATAAAAAATAGCAATAATAATGATGATGATGACCATGTAAATAAATAAAAAGAAATAAAAAAATATGATTAAGATCCAAAAAAGAGCAAATAAACATGAGAATAATTATTAAGGTAAAAAAACTATAGAACATTAAAAGAATTATAACTTTTAAAACAATATAGAGAGGAAAACACTGTCCAATGGAAAGCACCTAATGGAGACAGTGAAAACCAAAGAAAATCTGTAGTATAATCTGATTTTAGACATTTCACAGATGCTCATCCATCAGTGTAAATTTATTAGATTTCATCCAACTCCAAAAACATTAAATTACCTCTTCTTTCAGACACTAGTTTACCATACACAGAATTGTTCAATACCAAGAGCTTAATATTTTATTGAACTTTTTGTGCTCTGCAATAAAACAATTTTAGTGTATAATCAGCTGGTATCCAAATTATAGCACCCATAATTTGTTTGTATTTTGATCCTGCTCCAAGCAGTGTGTTATGGTCTGATCATATATACACAAAGAAATATATACATATGCCATGTTTTGTGTATTTTTTTGTGTACTTAACAAAGATGAATAGAATTTTAATACTTAAAGTCAGATTGCTGAAAAGAAAGAAAAAAAAGCCTTAATGTAATCTTTCAGCTACCCCCGTTTTGGACACCAGAGGGAGACCACGATTCACTTTTACTCAACTGAAAATAAGTGCAATTTTTAAAAATAGTAGACTTGTTTTTCCGTTCTTCAAACTCTGAACCAATATTTTCTTTCAAAGGAATTGCTGTCCTTTTACTTAGTTCAGAGGCTCTGAGAGTCTAGGTATGGTTGAGAGGATTAATCGGTGTCTGAGGATATAATAGAAGCTAACAAATTTAACATTTTTTCATATGTTGATTAGGCACCAGAGATGCTAAATTACTATACTCTAGCTATAGTCCTGCTAAACTTATAGCAATGGAAGTGCTATCTGACTACTTGAGCTACACAGACCACCTACTCAGTACCCGCACACACCCAGACAGACACACATATGTATAAATGCAGATTTACACACACAGAGACACACATAAATGCAGACACACATACACACACACAAACACAAATGTACAAAATTATTGCTGTTGGTGGTTGAGCCTGGATTTAGTGAGACAGCCAGTAGTAAATGAAGATTTGGTTTTCCCAGTTACTACCCAAAAAATGCTGTTTCACTTCAACACCTGTCTGATTTTAGCAATATTCAAAAAAACCCAGAAAAGCAATGAATAATTCTTTTTATTTAAATAAGGATTTTATAATTGTAAAATGATTTTATCCCCAATTGAGTGTATAATTTGATCATCTAAATGTAGCCATGTGTAGAAAATAAAGAGCATCAGAAAGCCAAAAAGAAACATTCATAACTTTCAAATTAAAAATATAAATTATAATTCAGTTTGGGTATATCACTTCATGCAATAAAACTGCTCTCAGGAAGGTACAAGGAGCCTTTGCTCCTTTTACTGACAAGACACCTTGGGGCCCATAAAAGTTTAACTGCAGTTAGGTGAGATATCTGTAATGGGGCCATACTAGAGGAGAGACTCAGCTTCCAGTGATAAAAATAAGCCCAGCTCGGAAGGCAGAAAGTACAGAGGGAGAGTACAAAAGGGTGGACTGGTATATGAGTGGACATGGTATTGGCTCGTAGGGAGGTAAGCAGGTTAAAAAATAAGACAAAACTCTTTGACTACGTTGACTAGCTTCTCTGTGTCTCAGCCAAAATAATTATGTCAACATATCATCTTAAAAATATATTTGAGTTCTCAGGAGGTGGAGCAAGATGGTAGAATAGAAGGCTCTGCCAATTATACTACTTCACCACCAGCAAGGACACGAAATTAACAACCATTTACACAGTAAAAACACCTGCATAAAACCCAAATATCAAGTGAGCACTCATAGTACCTGGTTTTAACTTTATACCACTAAAAGATGCACTGAAGAGATAGAAAAAACAGTCTTGAATCTCTGAAGCTACCCTTCCCCACCCCCCACCCCCAGCAGCAGCGGCGTGGTATATAAAACATCTCTGAGTCCTGGGGGAGAGAAAACACAGCATTGTGTGGCATTGAATTTGGTGCTGTCCTGTTAGAGCAGAAAGGAAAACCAAACCAAACTCAGCCGAAATCTGTTAATGGAGGGAGTATTTAAACCAGTCATAGCCAGAGGGGAATCACAGATCCCAGTGGTCTGAACTTGAGTGCTTGCAAACCTAACCATAGAGGGCTACAGTGCTCTGTGTCCTCAAGTGGATTTGAAAGGCAGTCTAGGCTATAAAAACTGCAACTCTTAGGTGAGACCTAGTGCTAAATTGGGCTCAGAGACAGCGAACTCGATAGGGCATTTGACACACTGGGACACCAGCTGGGGCAGCCAAGGAAGTGCTGGCATCACACCTCCTCTAACTCCAGGCCACACAGCTTCATAGCTCCAAAAGAGACCTCTTTTTTCCACATGACTAAAAGAGAGGGAAGAGTGGGGGAAGACTCTGTCTTGCATCTTGGATACCAGCTTAGCCACGGTAGAATAGGGCACTGGACAAAGTTATGAGGCTCCCACTCTAGGCCACAGCTTCCAGATGACATTTCTAGGCACATCTTAACCAGAAGGGAGCCTACTGCCTTGAAGAAAAGGACCCAGTCCTGGCAGCATTCATCACCTGCTAACTAAAGAGTCCTTGGACCCTGAAAAACCAGCAACTATACTCGGGTACTACACTGTAGGCCCTGGTGACCCTCTGAGACTTACTGGCTTGAGGTGAGACTCAACACATTACCAGCTGAGGTGGCTATGGAGCAAAACTCATTTTTCTTGAGAAAAACAGAGGGAAAAGTAAAGGGGACCTTGTCTTGCAGCTTAGGTACTAGCATGGCCAAAGTTGGGCAGAGTACGGTTAGTTCTTGGGGGTCCCTGATTCCAGGACATGATTCTTCGATGGCATTTCTGGACATGATGTGAGCCAGAAGGGAGCCTACTGACCTGAAAGGTGAGTCCCAGGACAGGCAGCATTCACCACATGCTGACTTGAAAGCCCTTGGGGCTTAAGGGAACATTGGCTGGTTGTCTGGCAGTACTCCATGTGACCTGGGCTGGTGATGGCTATGGTTGAGGATCGTCTGTCATTGGAAAGGGAAGGGAAGAGTGGAAAAGGTTGCATCTTGTGGTTTAAGTGTCAGCTCAGCTGCAATATAATAAAATTTAATAGAACACCAATTAGACTTTTAAGGTTTTGACTCTAGTTTCTGACTCATGAACAGCACCTCTGGACCCACCTAGGGTCTGGTGGATCTCTCTTCCCCAAAAGGAAGGACACAGGCCTGACTGGCTTTACCACCTGCTGATTGTGGAGCCCCAGGGCCTTGAGAAAATATAGGCAGTAGCCAGGGAGTGGTTACAGCAGGCCTTGGGCAAGACCCAGCGCTGTGCTGACTTCAGGTCTGACCCAGCATAGTCATAGTGGTGGTGACTATAGAGGTGCTTGTATAACACTGCCTCCAGCTTTAGGTGGCTCAGAACAGAGAGAGAAATTCTTTTTGTTTGGGAGAAAGGAAAGAGAGAAAACAAGAGTCGCTGCCTGGTAATCCAGATAATTCTCCTTGATTTGGTCCATGACCATCAAGGCGGTACCTCCACGAATCTGCAAGAACCACAGTGTTACTGAGCTTGGGGTACTCCCTAAAGAAGGTAGAACTTAGATCACAACACTCAGGTCCTTTCAAATATCTGGAAAGTCTTGCTAAGAAGGACAGGTACAAATAAGCCCAGACAGTGAATACTGAAATAAATAAATAATTCTCCCATACTCAGACACCAAAGAATATCAACTAGCATCAATACCATCCAGGAAAACATGACCTCATCAAATGAACTAAATAATGCACCAGGGACCAATCCTGGAGAAACAGAGATATGAGAACGTTCAGACAGAGAACTCCAAATAACTGTGTTCAACAAACTCAAAGAAATTCAAGATAACACAGAATTCGGAATTCTATCAGAATAATTTAACAAAGAGATTGAAAAAGTTAGAATCAAGTGAAAGTTCTGGAGGTGAAAAATGTAATTGGCATACTGAAGAATGCATCAGAGTCCTTTATTTTTTAGAGGTGGGGTCTCGCTATATTTGCCCAGGCAGGAGTGCAGTGGCTATTTACAGGCATGATTCCACTACTGATCAGCATGGTAGTTTTGACTTGCTCCATTTCTGACCTGGACCAGTTCACCCATCATTAGGCAACCTGGTGGCCCACCACTCCTGGGAGGTCACCATACTGATGGCGAGCTTAGCATGTACACCTGATCAGCATAGCACACTATAGCCTAGAACTCTTGGTCTCAAGCAATCCTTCTTCCTCAGCCTCCTAAGTAGCTGAGACTACAGGCATGCACCACTGCGCCCCATGCATGAGCCCTTGAATTGCAGAATTAATCAAGCAGAAGAAAGAATTAGTGAGCTTGAAGACATGCTATTTGGAAATACACGGTCAGAGGAAACAAAAGAAAAAGGAATGAAAAGCAATAAAGCACACCTACAGAATGTAGAAAACAGCCTCAAAAGGTCAAGTCTAAAAGTTATTGGTTTTAAAGAGGAGGTAGAGAAAAATCTAGGGGTAGAAAGTTTATTCAAAAGGATAAAGAGGATCGAGCAAGATGGCCAACTAGACATAACCAGGTGGAACAGTTGCTATGAGGGACAGAGATGACTGGTGCATTTCTAACATATCTTTAGAAGGAAGGCACCTAGAGTAGACAAAGGGAAGATGCGGAAAGTGGGCTGAAGAGGGAGAAATCTGGGAACCCTGCACAGGGCTACTGTGCACTAGGACTCATTCCTGGCCCTCAATGACTATGGGGGAATGGGTGAGTTGAACTGGCAAGGGACAACTCGCTCTCGCCACTGGCCTCTGGAACCCCGGCCGAGGAAAACCCTTTTACCACCATGGACACTTGAGTTTGCAAGAAGAGCTGCTTAGGGAAGTGGTAGGGGTAGAAAGCCAGCTGATGTGGAACCCAAATGGTTTGGTGCAGGAGTATCTGTAGTGGAGCATTGCCAGGGATGGCCATTCTCTTAGACTTGACTTGCTGCCATAGGAGATTTAGCCCTAGGGAACCTTTTGGGCCTGAACTCTGCAGGGTTGCCTTGCTCATCAGAAGGGGCTGATTTTACATGAGCAAACCTTGGTCTACTGGCCTCTCCCAGGGCCCAAGCCTGGCAGCACCTGTTTGCAGGGCAGTCTCAAGTGCCCTGGGAGCCCGTATCATGGCTTCTGGGCTGGTGAACCATGCTTGGCTGGTGGAGGGCTCCAGTAGGGTGGCCCTCAGAGTCACACGCCAGCCCACTCCTTCCCTTCCCACACTAGAGCTTCCCCCAGGCCCATGGCAACCCCCCATATTACTTTGCCACTGCTGTGTCAGGTGTGCTGTTTATTCTGCCTCCCCCTGCCAACTACCATTGCAGTCAGAGTTTGGTGAGAACAGAGCCAACCAGTCCCACATCTGACAGCACCCCACTCTTGCACCAACACTGCTGCAGGAGTGAAACTAGGAGCAGAAAACAGCAGACCCTTACCCACCCTGAGTGACTACCCCTGCCTGCAGCACACAGAGAATGCACAAAGACCTGCACCCACCAGTTCCCTGCCCCCTTTGTCAGCATCACCTCCAGTGTGACCACAAGCACAGTCTCCAGCAGACCCCTTATCCCTGCCCCCTTGAACTGGCTTACCTCTACCACTGTGGTGAATGCCTGCATGGAGGCAGGCAGGCAGGCACCTGATAGCACCCTGTGGCAACTGAGTAACGTGGAACCTGCTGTGTTGTTGCTGCTGCTGGCATGAGTGAACGAAGACAGATACTGTTGTCATCTCACTACAAAATATTTTTCCTGACACTACTCACTGAAGTGTAGTGGTTCGGGAGCACCTTGGTCCTCCAAATGGAATGAATTCTTAACCTTGAGGAGACAGAGAATGAAGTCAGAGCCCAATACAAGCCCCTCAGAGTTACAGCAGTCAGTCCAGAAATTGAGAGCTGAGCATTGACACCCCCCCCGAGAAACGAAGCCAGTTGACTGAATCCACTTTATACCACAACCAAACCCTCAAAGTCATCAAATAGAATAAAATTTAAAAAAATGCCCAAAGGTAAGCAACTTCAAAGATTGAAGTAGCATACATCCACAAAGATGACAAAAAACTAGTGCCAGAAACCTGATGACTCAAAAAGCCCGAGTGCCTTCTTTCCTCCAAATGACTACACCACCTCTCTAGCAAGGGTTCTAAACCTGGCTGAGGTGACTAAAATGACAGAAATAGAATTCAGAATATGGAAAGGATTAAAGATCATTGAGATGCAGAAGTATGTTGAAACTCAACCCAAGGAAGCTAAGAATCACAATAAATGATGCAGGAGCTGACAGACAAAATAGCCACTATAGAAAAGAATGTAACCAACCTGATAGAGCTGAAAAACACACTACAAGAATTTTATAATGCAATCACAAGTATGAATAACTGAATAGACCAAGCAGAAGAATCTGAGACCTTGAAGACTGGCTTTCTGAAATAAGATGGTCAGACAAGAGTAGAGAAAAAAGAACAAAAAGGAATAAACAAAACCTCAGAGAAATATGTGATTATGTAAAGAGATCAAATCTACAACTCCTTGGTGTCTCTGAAAGAGATGGGGAGAGTGTAAGCAACTTGGAAAAAATGTTTCAGGGTATCATCCATGAGAACTTCCCCAACCTAGCTAGAGAGGCCAACATTCACATTCAGGAAATGCAGAGAACCCACACAAAATACTTCACAGAAAGATTATCCCCAAAACAGTAATCATCAGATTCTCCAAGGTCAAAATGAAAGATAAAATATTAAATGCAGCTAGACAAAAAGGCCAGGTCACCTACAGAGGGACGGCTATCAGGCTAACAGCAGACCTCTCAGTGGAAACCCTTCAAGCCAGAAGACATTGGGGTCAACATTCAACATTCTTTTTTTTTTTTTTTTTAACTTTTATTTTAAGTTCAGGGGTACACGTGCAAGTTTGTTACATAGGTAAATGTGAGTCTTGGGGTTTTGTTGTGCAGATTATTTCATCACCCAGGTATTAAGCCTATTACCCATTAGTTATTTTTCCTGATCTTCTCCCCCTTCTCATTCTCCACCCTCTCATAGGCTCCAGTGTGTGTGTTGTTCCCCTTTATGTGTTCATGTGTTCTCATCATTTAGTTCCCACTTATAAGTGAGAACATGCGGTATTTGGTTTTCTGTTTCTGTGTTAGTTTGCTAATGATAATAGCCTCCAGCTCCATCCATGTCCCTGCAAAGGATATAATCTCATATTTTATGGCTGCATAGTATTCCATGGTGTATATGTATCACATTTTCTTTATCTGGTCTATTATTGATGGGCAATTAGGTTTACTCCATGTCTTTGCTATTGTGAATACATATGTATGTATCTTTATAGCAGAATGATTTAAATTCTTTTGGCTATATACCCAGTAGTGAGATTGCTGGGTTGAATAGTATTTCTGACTTTAGGTCTTTGATGAATTGCAACACTGTCTTCCACAATAGTTGAACTAATTTACCCTCCCACCAACAGTGTATTAGCATTCCTTTTTCTTTACAACCTCTTCAGTATTTGTTATTTTTGTAGAATAGTTTGAAGTCAGGTAGAACTTTGTTCTTTTTGCTTAGGATTGTCTTGGCTATTCAAGCTGTTTTTGGTTCCATATGATTTTAAAATAGCTCTTTTTGGGTTCCACATGAATTTTAAAATAGTTTTTATTTTCTAGTTCTGTGAAGAATGTCAGCAATTGTACAATGGGGGCAGCACTGAATCTGTAAATTACTCTGGACACTATGGACATTTTCACAATATTGATTCTTCCTATCCATGAGCACAGAAATGTTTTTCCATTTGTTTGTGTCATCTCTGATTTCTTTGAGTAGTGATTTGTAGTTCTCTTTGTAAAGATCTCTCACCTTGCTATTTAGCTGTATTCCTAGGTATTTTATTCTTTTTGTGGCAATTGTGAATGGGTGTTGTTTTGTGATTTGGCCTTGACTTGACTGTTGTTGGTGTATAGGAATGCTAGTGAGTTTTACATATTGATTTTGTATCCTGAGACATTGCTGAAGTTGCTTATCAGCTTAAGAAGCTTTTGGGCTGAGATGATGGGTCTTTCTAGATATAGAATCATGTCATTTGCCAACAGGAATAGCTTGACATCCTCTCTTCCCATTTGAACGTCTATTTGAGTGCCTTTCTTTCTCTCTCTTGCCTAATTACCCTGGCCAGGACTTCCAATACTATGTTGAATAGGAGTGGTGACAGAAGGCATCCTTATATTGTGTAAGTTTTTAAGGAGAATTCTTCCAGCTTTCGCCCATTCCTTATGATGTTGGCTGTGGGTTTGACACAGATGGCTTTTGTTATCTTGAGGTATATTCCTTCAACACCTAGTTTATTGAGAGTTTTTAACATGAAGGGATGTTGAATTTTATTGAAGCCTTTTCTGCATCTATTGAGATAATCATGTGGTTTTTGTATTTAGTTTTGTTTGTGATGAATCACATTTATTAATTTGTGTATGTTGGACCAAACTTGCATCCTGGGGATGAAGCCTACTTTATCTTGGTGGATAAGCTTTTGGATGTGTTGCTGGATTTGGTTTGCCAGTATTTTGTTGAGAATTTTTCAATTGATGTTCATCAAGGATATTGGCCTGAAGTTTTCTTTAATTGTTTTCTCTCTTCCAGGTTTTGGTATCCGGATGATGCTGGACTCACAGAATGAATTTGGGAGGAGTCCCTCCTCCTCATTTCTTTGGAATAGTTTCAGTAGGAAAGGTACAAGATCTTCCTTGTACATACGGTATAATTCAGCTGTGAATCTGTTTGGTCCTTGGTTTTTATGTTTTTGGTTGGTTTGTAGGCTATTTATTACTGCCTCAATTTTATAACTTGCTATTGTTCTGTTCAGGCATTCAATTTTTTTTCCTGGTTCAGTCTTGGGAGGTTGTATGTGTGCAGGAATATATCCATTTCTTCTAGATTTTCTAGTTTATGTGCAACAGGGTGACTGTTGTCAATAATAATTTAATTGTGCATTTAAAAAGAACTTGAGTGTAATTAAATTGTTTGTAACTCAAAAGATAAAAGTTTGAGGGGATGAATACCACATTTTTCATGATGTGCTCATTTCACTTTGCATGCCTGTATCAAAAATCTCATGCATTATCCCATAAATATATACAACTACTATGTATACACAAAAATTAAAAATACAAAAAGGAAAACATATTATCACTTGTTATGTTTATCCTTAAAAATATGCACATTTTTGGAGGATGTTTTTATTTTGTGCTTTCCTTAGCTAAGCTTCTATGAGTGTGGTATTCATTACAGGCAGTGATAGAAAACAAAGTATAGTAAAGGCAGGTTGTTGACATGAAAAACTTGGATTCAGCAATATGTGTACCAAAGATGAATAGAGAAAAACTATAGAAAAACTTGGAGCTGCTGTTAAAAACTGGGGCACAGAGTCAGAGTTAAAATTTGTGTTTAGGATGACCTAATATTGATTTCTTGATGAAATCACCTAGAGCTCTTTATATTCTCTTGGCAGAATTAATTCCAAAGCCTGGAGAAGAGACTTCTGGTTAGAGGTTGTGGTGCTGAGAAAGAAATATGGGAGGCAGGAAGACAGGACCTTGTCAACCCACAAACTGGTGATACTACTTGTTCTGCTTATTATGAACAGCATGGTAGAGTGCTGTAGTCCTCATTCTTGATATACATTAGAATCATCTCTGGTTCATTTAAAACATAAGCATTCTGGAAGATTTTTTTGCAGTACATGTTAAAGAAGAACATATATAAAAACTGCAATTTTACTCCTAGTTATAAAACAGTATTTTTCAGCATTGTTTCTTTTTTAGTATCACCTTACTTCCCAACCCCAGCATCCAGATCCTTTCTATACATGTTTTCCTTATTATGTCTGCCCCTCATGAAATTTAAATACTTCAATTATACTGTACTATATACCTCTTTATGTTGTTTATGTATTGTAGCCTTTTGGAGGAACACGAATCATTGTGACATCTAAGTTGTTTTTTTATTTCTCAAGTACCAATTTTTATACCCCTGAGGGCTTTATTGCCCTCCTTGATAATGCATTATTTAAAGCCGAGAAATGAAAACTTCTGTCCATCAAAAGACTATGTATATGAATTTTATTGGGAGTTATATTCATATTTGTTTCTAAGTGAAAACCAGAAACAGTTGTCTGCAACAACTGGTGAATGTTTAAATATATTGGGGTCTATTTACACAATTAAAATACTATGTAGCAAGAAAAAGAAGTGGACCACAGATTCATACAACTATGCAATTGTTTCATAAATTTTTCACTGTATATTATTAAACATATATTTATGTCTATCTCATTTTTTCCATCCCCCTGAAACTAGATAGTTGAATCAGAATCTCTGGGAGTGGGGCTTGGGTAATGATAATTTTCAAAAACTCAAATGATATTAATGTGCACATTAAATGTGAGAGGCACCACATAATATGGTGGAAGGAACGTTGGTTTTAGAATAAGCATTGTGGGTTCAGATTATGTCTCTGCTACTTACTAATTTTGTGTCTCTGAGACAGTTTTCTCATAGTTAAAAATGTGATAAGGATACTACTTTATTTCATTGGGCTGTTGGGTGGATTAAATTGCCTGTCAAAGTAGAAGCCCCAGAATACAGGTAGTGTTCTGTAAATGCTAGTTTTCAACCACTTTCCTTTATTCCACCACTGTAGGCAATAGGTAGAGATTAACCACTGTGGCAACAGTCATGGCACCCAGGAATCTTGTGCTAAGTTACATCTATTTTTATGCATACATAATTTACTGAATGATTAATTGTGAGTGTTGTGCTGCAGTCTGTCTCCTAACAAATATTGTATATGGATTATCTTCATTAGTGATTCCCACTGTGGGCCAGTGTTATTCCCACCTCCTTCCATCTCTACTCGTTCTGTATATCATTGCCATCCTGTTTTCTAACTTCCTTTTCATGATAAATGCTGGGGAGGACAGGTATCAAGAACTTAAAAACTGTCACATGTAGGTCATAAGTATTCCATAGTAGCTTTTCTTCTCTTGCTCTCTCTAGTTATATTAGCTGGTGCTGATAGAAGTCTATCTTTGACGCTCTTCATTTTCTCTAACTTTTTACAACTTCCTTTGCCTTACACTGAGTCACATAGTAATTTCTTCCCTCTGGCCTCTCTCCAGACTCTGAGCATGTGATTTTGTTTCTCAGAACATTTGGTATTACTTTAGTTCACATTAAATCATGTTTTTCCTTTTTTCACATCACATCCATGATCTGATATGTTGGAACATATCTTAATATTATATTTCTACTTCTGGGAATGAGATTTTTTTCTTTCTCCTTTTCTTTCTTTTAACTTTATTTTGCTCAGATTTTAATGTTTAATAAGTTGAATCTTACATTCTATACATCTTTTGTTTCTGGATTGTCTCAGTCATTATTGGGTTATCAGTTTCATCCATGTTTTTATGTGTAGCTACAGTTTGCTCATTTTTACTCGTACATAGCATTCCGTTGTTTAAATATATTACGGCAAATTTATCCATTGTATTGTTGAGTGGCATTTGGGCTGTTTCTTGTTTTGGGGAGTTGAAGGCTGGAAACAAATTGTGATCTTTAGAACGAGACAGTGTGTGTTTGCATGAGGGCATGTAAAAAAAAGATAAATGTAATATACAGCCACAGTGGAAAGGAACAAGGGAAAATATATTCAAGGTGGAAATTATTTTTTGTTGACTATGAGGCTATTGGCTTCATGTGGTACTCAAGATTCAGTAACTAAGAGTGCTGAACAATTCAGGGAAAACAAAGTTTTTTAAGCAATTGAAGTTGCATGTGTAATATTTCATCACCTCTTTCTATGTGTTACATAGAGAACTTTTAAAAAAAGTTAAAACTGGGAAGTAATCTAAACCTAAAGTTCGATTAAAATTAATCTAAAGTTAGATCAAAATTAGAAGGCTTATATTAAATAGGAAAAATGTTGCAATGTTTATGAAAAAATTATTAATAGCTCTAATTTGCTATACATTTTTAAAATGATAACAAGAAAGTACAATAAATAAAAGGAAAAAGGATATGAATAAGCAAATAATGAAATAGGAAATCAAAATGGTCAACAAATCAATGCAAAGGTGCTAAGCTACTTTAGTTGTCCAGGAAATGCAAAATGAAGTAAAATAATACTTCTAATCTTACACTTTAGAAAATAATAAAATTAAGTTAACTTTTACTGCTGTCAGAGATAGACATAGATTTATACATTGCTGGTGGAAATACTATTTTCTAAACTCTCTAGTATAACAATTTGGTTAAAATAATGTAATTTAACTTGTTAAACATACTTCTGAAAATGCATCAAATAGAAAAAAATTTGAGTAACAAATAGTAGATTAAAAAGTATGCTAATTATTTTATAGTTTGTAATGACAAAATATTGGAAACATCCTTAAATCCCTTTAACAGGAGAATTATTGAAAAAGTATGGCACATTCATACATATGAGATATAAAGCTGTTATGAAAACAGCAATCTAAATTTATAGCAGTTTACTTAGACATATTTCCAAAAGGAAGTCATGAGAGTTTTAAAAATAGAGAATAGATTATAAAATGATAACATATTTATAAAACATTTTGTAAACACAAATATATATATATATATATGCTCATTTGCCTATGATAACGTGAACCAGGAGAAATTTATGAAAGAATGACCAGTAGTTCACTAACTATTTTTCCTTGTTTTGGTGGTAGTGGTTAGGAATGGAGAAAACAGGGTATATTTTCACCAATCCACCTCTAAAAACATAAAAAAAGGAAAGTTGTCCCAAGCAAAGATGCGATGTATGACATAGTTTGATTTGCATAAAATTGTATATATACATATATCTAAAATTCATTTTAATCATTAGTATAATAATAACACTGGTATTTCATGTAAAACTTCTGGTGATTTTCTTTTTTTATATTCTTATTTCCATTTAAATTTTATAATGATATTGGATTATACATAGAGACAAACAACTACAGCTATTTTAATTGGTTTCAACAATTAAAGTACCATACCTAAAGAGACCAGTATTCAAATGTGACTTTTGAAGACAGAGAACCATATTATTTTAATTTTTGGTTCTCTTAGTAAGACTAAATATTCTAGGATAGCTTTGATATAATAAACAGGGATAAATATTCTTGATATTGGGATTATCTTTCTGTAAAGACGAACAGTTATGAAAAATTCCTTCAAGATAAAGCATTTGTCACAAATGAGGTTTCTGTTCATTTCCAGATACAGAGATAATATAATCTTGGACTTGAAATTTTCTTAAAGATCACCTAGTTTAATCTCTCTATGTGCTATATGGAATTCTGCTATAATATTCCTGATAAGTAGTTACTGAGTTTTTGCTGATCTACCTTCAGTGATAAGTAAGTAGCTCACTACTTCCTCACGGTGGCCCTTATCATTTTTTGTATGGCTTTGGCTGCTGGAAGTGACTTAGTTTCTTGGGGCCTTCCAGCTCTTGGGTTCTATTATTATGATGGTTTTATTATACTCTGGGGTAATACTACTTAAAACATGGCCTTTGGACCTGCATCTGGATCATCTGGGAATGCCTGTAACAGATGTGGATCCCTAAGTCTCCCCCAAGATATGCAAGATTACCAGTCATTAGTGCCCCTTTCTATATTTCTATAGGGCACAGTTAATGACATCATCTATTCTTCAGATTGGACTTGATTTCCAACTGTTCAATTTAACCTGGATGTGCATGGAGGTGGAGTGTTGGGGACAGAGTAGAATTTACTCCAGACTCATAGCCCCTAAGATGACTATTTCATTTTCTTTTTATTTTTCTGGGAGCATTATATCCTGCCCCTACATTTGGTGGCTGAGTTCAGGGCCCAGCCCCATTTTTCTTTGCTCTGGCTCCACCCTTCTCAGAAGGGGTTCTAGCCTCTTTCCCAGGATATTAGGAAGGCGACACATGTTCTTAGTGCTTCTCTAAAAGTGCTTGTATTAATAATTGTCTAGAGAGAAATATCTCTCTTGATTAATGCTTTATGCAATTCTTGGTTTTTAGCACCACAGAAATGAACTCAGGGTTAAATTATGCACCATTTTCTTTGGATCCATTCAAATGTATCCTGCTCCAGATTGATTCTGTATGATGTGACTGAGTCTTGGAAGCCAACATTTATTAAGAGTGGCTAAATTACTCTTTCATTGTTTTTAAATAATTTAAATTTGCTCACCCAGTCAAGCATCTTATTATCATAAAAGAAATGAGAGGGAGAGTATTTTATTTTCTTAGTGATTCTTGAAATAAATAGACAACAGATAACTCATAAAATATTTGACACACTCAACTGAAGTTGGTCATCAGCACTCAGGAAATAGCTTGTCAAATCTCAGTCCTCATGCCAAACATGCCAGATAAAGGCAATAATAATCTCTCAGCAGCAGGAGATAGAATGGAGACCATGGCTGTGAGGATGTCCTATTCATTTTAATTTGCCACTCAGAAAGGCAATAAGGTACGGATGAAGTCCTGAGCAACATCCAGTGGTGTTGGTTGATGTAGAACAGCTTAGGAGTATCCCTATCCTATACCTTTCCTCTGTTGACATAGTTCAGCCAATGCACAGACACAGTTCCAGAAACTAGAACTGTGAAAAGCACATACCTCTGCTGAGGTAGACCTGGGGGCCAGATGACTTAGGAAGCTATGTCAGTTATTTATGCCTGAAGAGGAGATGTGATTTTTATTAGATGAAGAAACAGAAAATGGGAGAGTTTCAGAACTCATTTTATTTTTTTCTGTTTAGATTTAAACTTATCACATCAAATTGTTAAAAAAGGAACTAATTCTGATAATTTCCTTTGTATTAAGATTTAAACTCTCTTACTTGATCCAGTCACAGAAAATTTCATTAGCAAGCTTGGTGATTTGGTTGTAGTTTAGCCTAAATTTAACATGAAAAGCATTAGGCTTTCATAGGTTGCATGGAGTTATCTAGATCTAAAGATTTTTAGGAATGTTTGAGAAAATATTTACAAATACTTATTTTCCCCTATAACATCAGTGTAATTGATTAGCTTTGTGAAGAAACTGGTGATATTTGAGAATTCTGAAGACTCATGGGGATAAATAATATCTGAGAAAAGATTAAAAATTTTTGGAAGAAAAGAGATATGAAAATGCAAAAAAGAAAAATTTCATGATCACTAGAGTAATTAATTTGATGTGTTTAAAAAGACCAAAATAGGCCAGGTGTGGTGGCGTATGCCTGTAATTCTAGCACTTTGGGAGGTCAAGATAAGAGGAGTGCTTAAGGCCAGGAGTCCAAGACTAGCCAGGGCAATAGAGTGATACCCTGTTATATACAAAAAAAGACCAAAGTATATTTATATTAATAATGATATGTTAAGAGAAAATTTTTGCTAAGATGCAACTCTTGAAATCTTGATGCATTAAATAATCCAGAGTAAAAGTACATCAACACAATGTGATCTAACCAAAGATTGTGAAGGGACGTCAGGTGGAACATACTAGTGTTAAAACATACTGGCAAAAGTGTTCATGTGAGGTATGGTAATAGTAGATATTACTATTTTGGCATCAGGATGCCAACTTTTTTTTTAAACAGAGAACACCTTCTGAACATCACTTGTGTTACATTTAGGAACATATAAATAAGTGAAGGAAGGAGACCGGCCATATCCAAGACAATGCAGAAATGATAAGCTAGAACATCTGAAGGGCATTTCTTTGTGTTGAGCGTATTAAAAATCCACTTTTCTAGATATTTGAAAGTCTACAATACATTGTTGTTTAGTATAGTCACCCTATAGTGCTATAGAGCACTAGAATGTATTTGTCCTATCTAGCTGTACTTTTGTATCTGTTAACCACCCTCTAGTTACCCTGTCCTCCACCCCTTCCTTTAGACTACATTTTTGTCAGTGTGCAACATATAGCTTGTGCCTGCTGTGGGCCTGTGAGGCTCACCTGTGCTGCAAGGAATAGCTTAGGTGGATGGTCTAGGGCCCCTTTTATACAAGCATTACTGGCTGGATAATACTGACAAGTTTCCCTCCCTAAACACACACCACATTCTCATATGGGGAAGGTGGTAAGAGATAAAGCATAATTGGGCAGGGTATGTCAGCCTTGGAATAGGCAGGAAGGCAGCAGAGTGTACCTCCTGACCCATCCATTGAAAAGGAAAGGAGAAGTCTGAATTAGGCTATTCATTGGCAAGAAGGTGTTGATTTTGGAGGTGGGGTATGGTGGGAGTGTGTAGCAAAAGGAGCAGAATCACAACTATTAAAATTTGTTCCAGGCACAAAAGGAAGCTTTGAGTGAGGTTAGAAGCAGTTTTAATGTGCAAAGCTTGTTATTTAACAATTATTTTGCTCTTCTGGGAAACTTTTCTCGCCTTGCTAAAGGAGCCCGGTTGGCTGATTTTACTAAAGTAGCAGTTGTATACAGCAGCATGTATGGGCAAGATGAGGCAAGGCAGGCACAGCTGTGGTAGAAGACAGAGTCCCAGAGACATCGTGGCTGGGGCAGTTTGTATAGACATACTTTTTAAGATGGTAGAGACATGACAAATGAAAGAGAAACCCTTGGTGACACAATGGAGTCTAGTTGTCCTACAAGGACTCACCAGCATCTATTAAGGTAGCACTTCAATTATGCAAATTATAGTCTAACTTATTCACGATAAAGTAGCACAAAGGTGACTAGCAGTATGAATTCTTACAAATCCTCAATTACCTCCCCTAGGCACATACATGAAATAAAGCCTCTAATTAAAACATGAGTTAGGTTAGCATGTAAAAGAAATTACAGCAACTTGAATTTTTGTCTTTCCTATTCTCTAAATCACTTTTCATTAATTTGTTTTTTCATTATTTGATTTATCAAATATTAATTAAGCATCTGCCATGTACTAAAAATGTATTGGACATTAGGAATACAGAAAGAAACATCAATCAATCAAGTTTGGCCTTTGGAACTTTGCCCTGATAGAAGAGTCATACAAATACATTAATATTCATAAGTTAGTGTGATTAGCATTATGATAAAGATATATGTAGATTACTGGGGGTACAGAAAAAGGAGAGTCAGGGAAAGCTTCCTGGAAGAGTTCATGTTTAAGTTAAGTCTTAAAGGTTAAGAGCTAAGCAGTTAAGGAAATGAAAAAAGATTAAAAATGTGGAATAATTCCAGGTAGAAGAAGCAGCATGAATAAAAGTACAGAATGAAATGGTGTGACATATTCAGGAAAATGCAAGCAGTTCATTTTGTAGGGCATATAGAAGGCAAATAGTGGAGAAGCAGGAAATGAACCTGGCAGTGTTGTTAAGGACCTGTATGCTAAATTTATCTTTTACTTTTATTGTGAAATCAATAGATAGTCATTGAAGAGAAGTGATATGGTCAGATTTGCACTTCAGAAATTTTAAGTGGGATCTCTGTGGGAGAATGGATTGCCCAGGGCCAAACTGTGACATGATCTCGTGAAATGATCTTGTTTATTTTGTTGAAAAGGTAATGTCTTCAATCTTTTCTCTTTTGTACTTCTTACATTTAAGATCTGGAATTATAGGACTTGGCTGAGGAAGAGGGAGATGGACCTCAGAATATCTCATAAATCTCTGGCTTGAGAGTCAGGGTAGATGTTCATGTTATTAATGAAGAGAGAAATCATAGAATTGGGAGAGTGAATTCAGTCTGAGATGTGTGGAATTCACATTGTCTTTAGATTATCCAAATAGGCACATCCTGTACACACTTGGATATGAGGGTTTTAAGCTTGAGAGAGAGGCCTGGGGGTAATGCAGATGCTCCCTGACTTATGATGGGGTTATGTCTAAGTCAATGCATCGTAAGTTGAAAATATCATAAGTCAAAAATACATTTAATACTTCTAATCTACCAAATATCATAGCTTAGCTTAGCCTACCTGAAATGTGCTCAGAACACTTAGATTAGCCTACAGTTGGGCAAAATCATCTAACATAAAGCTTATTTTCTAATGAAGTGTTGAGTATCTCATGTAATGTATTGAATATTGTTCTGGAAGTGAAAAACAGAATGGTTGTATGGGTACTCAAGGTATGGTTTCTACTGAATGTGTATCACTTTGGCACCATTGTAAAGTTGAACCATTGTAAGTCAAGGACTGTCTGTAGTTGAAGTTTTATGTAAGTGCATGGGATTACAAGGGAGAATGTATAATATGAGAAGAGCATAGAGCTGAGTTTGGAGTCCTGGGTAATAATAACATTTAGTTGGTAGGCAAAAGCAATGTTTTGAAAAGTGACTTAAAATCAATGTTTTGAAAAGTGGCTAAAGACACAGTCATAGCCAGGTGTTGTGGCACATGCTTGTAATCCTAGCTGCATAGGAGGTTGAGGTGGGAGGATTGCTTGAGTCCAGGCATTCAAGACCAGCCTGAGCAACATGCTGAGACATTTGTGTCAAAAAAAGACAGCCATAAGGATAGGATATAAATCAGGGTGGCTAAGGAAGAGAGTTTGGAGTCATAGGAAACTTTTAACATTGGGCAAATGTTACAGCCATCAAGCAAGATAAAGGTAAACAATGCTTGCTAAATTTAGAAATGTGGAGGTCATAACCTTACAAAAAGTTTCAATAAAGAGGTAATGATATACGTTACAAATCAGTAGACAGAGGAGTCACTGGAATGCAGGGAAGTGGACAGCGGGAGTGTAGACTGCTCTTCAAGCAATTTGTCAGTAAGAGTGGCAGTAAATAAGATTGTAGCCAGTACTTGAGGTTGAGGAAGATTGATTTTCTATGGAAGAGACTTGAGCATGTTCATATTTTGAGAGGAAAAAGCAAGTAAGCACAGAAAAATATTGGAGATATGAGAGATGGGATATGGGTGATGAAACAAATTCAAGGCTCAGGGACAGGAGGATGGGCTGGGCAATATCAAGTATGCTTAGTTGGGAAGACTTAGTCTTGGCTGGAGAAGGGACATTTGTCCCACCAAAAGATTAAGCAAGAATGCACGGAAATTTAAGTAAGTTTGTTAGTGGTGTAGGAGCAAGCTGAGGAACTTCTCTCATCTCATGGCCTTGATGTTTTTCATAGTTTAGAAAGGAACACTGCCCCTGAAAATAAGGCAAGAAAAGGTCATTGTATTGTTTGAAGAAAGTGATAATTCTTTGAAGTAACCACTGGAGGAATAGGAGAGGGTGATATTTAGGGACATCAGGCTCAGTGAAACTAGAGTTGATGAATTTGTAGCATACTCTTA
Source organism: Colobus angolensis palliatus (assembly GCF_000951035.1). Lineage (NCBI taxonomy): Eukaryota > Metazoa > Chordata > Mammalia > Primates > Cercopithecidae > Colobus > Colobus angolensis. Next base: position 1,701,161 of record NW_012117711.1, on the reverse strand, counting down.
ACCAGCAGTGCCCATCACCCTGGAGAAGCTGAATGATTGGATTGATCCAGGAATGAGGTTTGGTGAGCAGGTGTGAAGGAAGGACAAAGGAACAAAATAAATAAAAATCATTTCAAGGGAGGAAGTGCATAATGAGCCATAAGAACAAAGTAGACCCCGAAAGGGGCTGATAAATTCAGAAAGTACGGAAAAGGAAAAAAGACTAAACACTTTGTTGAGAAGTAATAGTAGATTTATTGTCAATAAAGGTAGAGACAGCTGTATTAATATGATGAAACAAAACAAAAACATAAAACTAGGATAGTGGAATTTACAATTTTGAAAGTAGAACATTTTTGTTGCTGAAGAGTGAGTTGCCAAAGTGGAGGTGAGACATTATTAAAGTGGAGCATATCCAGCAACTGTGAGGCCAAGAAGTCAAAGTCATTCTGGTTAATGACAGAATTGATGTTGAAAAACAGTGAACCTCAAAGTCTTTATTAATGTAGAGGAGCGGGAAGTAACAGTAACAAGGAGGAATAGAGCAGGGGTTCACTAATGCAAATCCTACAGAGGCCTACAGGTGAGGGAAAGAAGTCAAATTTAAGAGAAGATACCCCACCTAATGGAGGCAACCACCACTCAGCTTCAAATGACAATTACTATTTGGAAAGATGAGTCTAAAATTGCTAGAAATTTACACTTTTAAGATAAATGGCAAATGCCTTTTAAATATGTGAATTTTTTCATTTTGAAATATTGGTAATTGATTTTTAAAAATACTGTGAGGACCAAACAAGGCATCTCTTAACTGTGAATGCAGCTCATGAGGTGCCAGTTTGCAACCTCTAGGATAAAAAGTAGTATGCCCAAATGGCCTGAGACACAAAGCAGGAAAGACTTAAACAATGGTATCTTCACTCTTTCTTCTCTAGGCTATGGCAGACATCACTAATTTGATCAGGTATGCAGAGCTTCAGGAGGCAAGTATGAATCAGTTGCATTTGGCATACAAGGTGAAACCTTATTTGCCATAATGTTTGTATAATTTTCAGGAAAGTTTCTGAGTCTTTGAACTTTCATTGGTCTTTGAAAAAAAACAGGCATGCTGTAATGTTTCAATTCAGTTTTGCCCTCGCAGGATTTTCAGGTGGGCTTTCTTGTTGAATGTGTGCTTTGTATGTTTTCAGAAACCTCTTCACACCAGTAACTGTGTCTTAAAAATTTCCAGTAATGTGCTCAGAGGTCCTGAGTGGGAACTAGTGTAACATTCAAGGTGAACAAACAAAACCTTTCATCTGTTCCCAGGTATGTCTGGCTTCTGGCAGCTTTGCCATTAATAGTTGAGAGCCTGTTGGCCGCCTGAACACTGAAGGGTTGTTAAACAGCTCTCTGCCTTTTAAAAAGAGTGGGAGATGATTGGGAGGCTTCTAGACTGAGGCAGAAATTGAAAATATCATGCATGTTTAGCTATATGGTTTATTAACTCATTTGCTGAAGTGTGTGCTTGATTTCTATTAAATCTTTTTATGCTTAGGCATGTTTGCTATTGAGTGATTTTTCTTTTCGGTATTTAAATACTCAAATAACTCATTCATATTCAAATACCTCATTTAACACATTTCTCATTTCCTTTAGAAGCAAAACATACTCTCTTTGCAGGAACTGTTTTCAGCCCCGCCCCGACCTCTCAAAACTCTGCACTTAGCCAGCTGTTTCCATGGCCAATACTGTAAGCCCCCGGGCTCGATTCACGTGGCAGGAGGGGAAGAAGAACAGCTGAAGCTGGAGCAGCGAGCTGCCTTAGCTGCCAAAGTCCACTTGATTCTGACGCAACGCAACTGCTTTCTCCGTTTTTAATTTGTTCCTGTTCTGCTTTTAGTTTTCAGTCTCTGCCACTATCCCCTCACTCTCCAGCCTCTGCCCACCCTTTCCCCTTTTAGGTTTCTGAAAAATAGAATATTTGGTTGACCCTGCAGGGCTTACAATTGGCCTATTTTGTCATGATGTACTGTTTCTCCCCATCATGCTCACACTTGCTTCTAAAATGCCTCTGGCTCTTCTCGCGAGCTGCTTGCTCTCTACCTATTCCTGTCTGTGGCTCTGGGTCTTGTTGTCTGTCTCTAGTTGCCTGCCTAACACAAACTGCCTTGCTGCCTGTGGTGTGTCACGGATCTGCTGATTTTCCGTGGCACCTGAAACAATAGAAGCTGAAAAATCCATGACTTCTGTTTAACTGTGCTTCTTCCCAGTTTCCTTATTAGACATTACATGATCAAAACTCTGAAACTAAACTCTTTAACTTAAATACAGGTGTCAGGCCTCTGAGCTGAACCTCAGCCATTATAACTTCTGTGACCTGCACATACACATCCAGGTGGCCTCTAGGAGCCAAGAAGTCTGGAGCAGCCAAAACACCACAAAGAAGTAAAACGGCCAGTTCCTGCCTTAACTGATTAACCAAAATTATAACATTTTACCATTGTGACTTGTCCTTGCCCTACCTTAGCTGATCAATCAACTTTGTGACATTCGTCTTCTGGACAATGAGTCTTATGATTTCCCTATCATGTGTCTTGTGACCCCCTTCCCTGCTAACAATAGGTAATCACCTTTTACTGTAATTTTCCATTACCTACCCAACTCCTATAAAGCAACGCCTTCCCCATCTCCTTTCGCTGACTCTCTTTTAGGACTCAGCTCACTTGCACCCAAGTGAATAAATAGCTTTATTGCTCACACAAAGCCTGTTTGTTGGTCTCTTCACATGGACGTGCTTGACATTTGGTGCCATGAGTCGGATCGGGGAGATTAATCCCCTGTCCTCTTGCTCTTTGCTCTATGAGAAAATCCACCTGTGAGTTTGGGTTCTCACACCAGCCCAAGAAACACCTCACCAATTTTGAATCGGGTAAGCAGCCTCTTTTTATTCTCTTCTCCAATTTCTCTCGCTATCTCTCAACCTCTTTCTTCTTTCAATTTTGGCACCCCCTTCAATCCCTCCCTTCTTTCATTTCCTTTTCCTTTGTGGTAGAGACAGCGGAAATGCGTTTTTTCCATGGATCCAAAACTCTCGTGCTGGTCACGGACTCAGGAAGATAGTTTTCCCTTGGTGTCTAATCACTGTGGAGACGCCTGCCTGATTATTCACCGGCATTTCAGAGGTGTTTGATCACTGCAGAGATGCCTGCCTTGATCCTCCACCTCAGTGGCAAGTGCTACCACCCCCGTTTTCTCCGTGTCTCTACCCCTATTTTCTCTAAATTTACCTTTTTACTATGGGCAACCTTCTGCCCTCCATTCCTCCTTCTTCCCCCTTAGCCTGTATTCTTAAAAACTTAAAACCTCTTCAACTCTCACCTGACCTAAAACCTAGCATCTTATTTTCTTCTGCAACACCACTTGGCCCCAATACAAACTTGATAATGGCTCTAAATGGCCAGAAAAAGGCAGTTTTGATTTCTCCATTCTACAATATCTAGATAATTTTTGTCATAAAATGGGCAAATGGTCTGAGGTGCCTTATGTCCAGGCATGTTTTACACTTTTTTCCTTCCCTAATCTCTGTTCCCAATGCAAGTCATCCCAAATCTTTCTTCTTTCCCTCCTGCCTGTCCCTTCAGTCCCAACCCCAAGTGCCACTGAGTCTTCTGAATCCTCCTTTTGTGCAGACCCCTCTGACCTCTCTCCCCTTCCCCAGGCCACTCCACAACAGGCTGAATCAAGTCCCAATTCTTCCTCAGCCTCCGCTCCTCCACCTTATAACCCTTCTGTCACCTCCCCTCCCCATACCCGGTCTGGTTTACAATTTCATTCTGTGGAAAATACTTCCCCACCTGCCCAAAAATTTCCTCTTCAAGAGGTGGCTGGGGCTGAAGGCATTGTCAGAGTGCATGTACCATTTTCTCTATCAGACGTTTCTCAAATTAATCAATGCTTAGACTCCTCCTCATCAGACCCCACCAAATATATACAGGAATTCCAATATTTAACTCAGTCCTACAATTTAACCTAGAGTGACTTAAATGTCATCCTAACTTCTACCCTCTCCCCAGATGAATGAGAGAGAGATTTTTCTCTAGCCCACCTGCCGGCGTCATGAGCGGGACCTTCACAAATGTCCTTCAAGAAGGTATCAGGGCAGTTCCCCGAGAGGATCCCCGATGGAATATCAGGCAGGTTCCCCAGATAAAGCTAGATGAGATTACATGATTTCCTGCCTAGTTGAAGGGCTTAAAAAGGCAGCATACAAAGCTGTTAATTATGACAAAATTAAAGAAACTACCCAAGGTAAAGATGAAAATGCAACCCAGTTCATGGCTCGTTTGGCAGCAACCCTGAGACACTTTACAGCCTTAGATGCTGAAGGGCCTGAAGGCTGTCTTATTCTCAATATGCATTTTATCACTCAGTCAGCTCCTGACATTAGAAAAAAGCTTCAAAAATTGGAATCCGGCACTCAAACCACACAACAGGAATTAATCAACCTGCCTTCAAGTTGTACAATAATAGAGACTAAGCAGCCAAGTGACAACGCATTTCTGAGTTACAATTACTTGCCTCTGCTGTGAGACAAAACCCAGCCGCATCTCCAGCACACAAGAACTTCAAAACGCCTGAGCCGCAGCGGTCAGGCATTCCTACAGGACCTCCTCCCTCAGGATCTTGCTTCAAGTGCCAGAAATCTGGCCACTGGGCCAAGGAATGCTCAAAGCCTGGGATTCCTCCCAAGCTGTATCCCATCTGTGTAAGGACCTACTGGAAATCAGACTGCCAAGCTCACTGGGCAACTACTCCCATAGACCCTAAAGCTCTGGCCCAAGGCTCTCTGACTGACTCCTTTCCAGATCAGCTTGGCTTAGTGGCTGAAGACTGACACTGCCCGATTGCCTCAGAAGCCCCCTGGACCATCACAGACGCCGAGCTTCAGGTAACTCTCACGTTGGAGGGTAAGTACCCTTTTTAATAGATATGAGGGCTACCAACTCCACATTACCTTCTTTTCAAGGGCCTGTTTCCCTTGCCCCCATAACTGTTGTGGGTATTGGTGGCTAGGCCTCTAAACCTCTTAAAACTCCCCAACTTTGGTGCCAACTTGGACAACATACTTTTATGCATTCCTTTTTAGTTATCCCCACATGCCCAGTTCTCATATTAGGTTGAGACATTTTAACCAAATTATCTGCTTCCCTGACTATTCATGGACTACAGCTACATCTCATTGCCGCCCTTCCTCCTAACCCAAAGCCTCCTTTGTGTCTTCCTCTTGTATCCCCCACCTTAACCCCCAGGTATGGGACACTTCTACTCCCTCCCTGGCAACTGATCACATGCCCATTACTATCCCATTATAACCTAATCACGCTTACCCCACTCAATGCCAATATCCCATCTCACAGCAGGCTTTAAAAGAACTGACACCTGTTATCACTTGCCTGCTACAACATGGCCTTTAAAAGTCTACAAATTCTCCTTACGACTCCCCTATCCTACCCTTCCAGAAATGAGACAAGTCCTATAGGCTAATTCAAGACCTTCACCTCATAAATCAGATTGTCCTTCCCATCCATCCTGTTGTGCATTTTTATTAAGTCTCTTCTTCCTTACTCTACTTTTTACAACAGGGTCTTAGGCAATCACCCCCTCCTTTTTGCACTGCACCTCACAAACTTTTTCATTCCTGCTATTTTCCTATTCACCTTTCTCATCTACTCATAAATGCCCCACTCTTGTTTACATTGCTGGTTTACACTTTTTCTTCAAACCATCACAACTGATATCTCCTGGAGTGAGATATCCCCAAACCACCACTCTTGACTCCCTCTTGGAGTGGATAGATGATCTTTGCTGGCAGGGCACAGTCCAATACTTTCACCTTGATGAAGTCCTATTCTTTACATTTATACTTACTTTTAACCTCATTCCCATTCTTATGCTGCCCTCTACCCTTGAATTTTCTTTAAGGTGTCCACGCAGTCCCTGGTCACACTTGAAGCAGTCCTGAGAAACATTGACCCTACCCCAATAACCCTCAGTAAAAAGTTATATTTTCTTATAACTTTATATTTTATAAATAAAAAGACAGGAATGTCAGGACTCTGAGTCGAAACTCAGCCATTATAACTTCTGTGACCTGCACATACACATCCAGGTGGCCTGCAGGAGCCAAGAAGTCTGGAGCAGCCAAAAAACCACAAAGAAGTAAAAGAGCCAGTTCCTGCCTTAACTGATTAACCAAAATTACAACATTTTACTATTGTGACTTGGGCCTGCCCTACCTTAGCTGATCAATCAACTTTGTGACATTCTTCTTCTAGACAATGAGTCTTATGATCTCCCCACCATGTACCTTGTGACCCCCTCCTCTGCTAACAATAGGTAATCACCTTTTACTGTAATTTTCCATTACCTACCCAACTCCTATAAAGCAACGCCTTCCCCATCTCCCTTCGCTGACTCTCTTTTAGGACTCAGCCCACTTGAACCAAAGTGAATGAATAGCTTTATTGCTCACACAAAGCCTGTTTGTTGGTCTCTTCACATGGACGCACTTGACACAGGTTGCTGGGTACATAGCATTGAGCAACCGGTACTTTAGCTAAATGTCAGAGTCAGGGTTAAGATCAGTAAAAGTTACAATACAGTAACACTTGCCTAGACACAGTGGCCAATCTTGTTTATGATGATTTCCACATGAGAAGCCATTTACTAGGTTGGAAGTAGTATGTATATATGTAGGTATGTATGTATGAGTGTTGTCATAGATAATGTCTTGCATTTTAGCCTTCCGAATTGGGATTTTATGATGAAAAAATTGATCTTTAGGCTGGGCATGGTGGCTCACACCTGTAATCCCAGCACTTTGGGAATCTGAGGCAGGCAGATCACATGAGGTCAGGAGTTTGAGACCAGCCTGGTCAACATGGTAAAACCCAGTTTCTACTAAAAATACAAAAATTAGCAGGGCATGGTGGCTCACATCTGTAATCCCAGCTACTTGGGAGCCTGAGGTGGGAGAATCACTTGAACCTGGGAGGCGGAGGTTGCAGTGAGCCGAGATTGCACCACTGCCATCCAGGCTGGGTGACAGAGGGAGACTCCATCTGAAAAAAAATATTTTTAAGAAATAATGACTACTTAACAAATTGAATAAACATGCTTCTTAATTTTAATCTGCCATATTTTTGTTTCCCAAAGTGACACATATTATTGTCTATTAGTCTAAGAATTAAAATATTACCACTCTAATTAGATCATCTTGATTAATTTGCTTTTTGTCTTTCTTGAAGTTGAATTCATTCTCATTTGATCTGATCTTTAGAATATGTTCTCACTATGCCAAGTATTATATATATCTTGAAATGTGAAAATAATTTACCATTTAAAGTTTTATTATATATCTGGGAAATTAGTATAGTAATAATAATTTAATAATAGTTGTCAATATGATTGAGCTTTTGCTATGTGCTGAACATTGCACTAAGGGCTTTATTTGTACTATCTAATTCCGTCAACCACTATTTAATGGGTTCTAATGTTACCCACATTTTACAGTGGGGAAAACTAAAATGCACAGAAATTTGGTAATGTGTTCAAGGTCACAAAGCTAAATTAGTACCATAGCCGAAATTTGAGCCCAGGTTTGTAGGCATCCCAAAGTCTGAGCCTCTGAACATCAATGAGCACCATTTCTCATAGCTATAATTTATGTCTAAAATCTGTTCTTTGCTTCTACACTTCCTTTCAAATTTAAATACCTCTTTTACAATGTCATGTAGTCATATTTAGATATACTATCTCTTCTTACTAAAATAATACATTCATGCAAATGTATTATTTATTAGAGGAGGTTGCACTAGAGGTTTAAATAGTAAGATATTGAACCAAAATGCCGGGATCATATTTTAATTCTGCCACTTATTTTCTGTGACTTTCAAAAATTACTTTTTCTCTCTGTATTAGTTAATTTTGGATTCCTATAAAGGAATAGCAGAGACTGGGTAATATATAAAGAAAAGAGGTTTATTTGATTAACGATTCTGCAGGCTGTACAAGTAGCATGGTGCCAGCATCTGCTTCTGGTGAAGCCTCAGGAAGCTTACAATCATGGTTAAAGGTAAAGTGGAAGCAGACATGTCACATGGCAAGAGAGGGAATGAGAGAGTGAGGCGGGAGGACCCGAACACTTTTAAAGAGTCAGATTACACATGAACTCATAATCGTGGGGAGGGTAGCAAGCCATTCTTGAGGGATCTGCCCCATGATCCAAACATCTCCTACTAGGTCCCGCCTGCAACATTGGGGATCACATTTCAACTTGAAGTTTGGAGGGGACACGCATCCAAACTACATCACTCTCTGAACTTCAGTTTTATTAATTATATAACTAGTGCTAGATTTTAGTTAATTTGGAGTTTGTGATGATTAAGTGAGATAACACATATAAATTACTTGCAATAGTGCCTTCATATACTATGTGCTGAAAAATAGCTTAACATATAATTTATAGATACCTTAAAAGTTCTATGTTAGGGGGCGGAGCAAGATGGCCGAATAGGAACAGCTCCAGTCTCCAACTCCCAGCACGAGCGACACAGAAGACCGGTGATTTCTGCATTTTCAACTGAGGTACTGGGGTCATCTCACTAGGGAGTGCCAGACAATCGGTGCTGGTCAGCTGCTGCAGCCCGACCAGTGAGAGCTGAAGCAGGGCGAGGCATTGCCTCACCTGGGAAGTACAAGGGGGAAGGGAATCCCTTTTCCTAGCCAGGGGAACTGAGACACACAACA
>NW_012117711.1:1684870-1686537 GCF_000951035.1 Colobus angolensis palliatus | reverse complement strand
TCTATCTATCTGTCTATCTATCTATCTATCTATCTATCTATCTATCTATCTATCTATCTATCTATCTATCTATCATCTATCTATATATTTGTATTCATTCATTCATGTGTTCACTAATTCATTTTGCAAACCCATGTTGAGCACTCAGCAAGTATTTCTCATCTATGGTGTTAAACTCTGTTAAATCTTCTAGGGTCCACTTCATTTAGTGGAATTCTTGCTTAGAGCAAGATTTTGAACAAGAAAGATTTTGATTAATTTCTGGAAGATTAGAACATTACACAGGTCAAACAGCAACATAGGACGTTCAAATTACAAAGGTATATGTAGAAGACAATTTTTCACTTGCCACCTTTCTAGATACTGGCAAAGTTGTAGACACTTCAAAAGTCTAATTTTATGAATAACTCTAAAAATGCTATGCAAGATGTAAACAGTCAACTCAAGTGCTATCATTCTTAAATTGTAGCTTCATTATGATCTGGATAGTATTGGAAGAAGATGACCTTCCAATGGGATGGTAAATGTTCTTATGAATTGTTGGTATGTATATACGAGTGAGGGGCCCTGACCATGGAATTAGCCCTCTGAAGTAGGCCTACTTTTCAAACATGTGGGCTCTGTCATCAGACTAATGTTGCAGTCATACATGGATTTAGATAAACTCTTCTGCATTTACACGTAATAATATATTACCAAGATCCAAGGAACCCTGGCCCAGAGGTGGCAAAATGTTGGGGTCTACTGGGAGATATTATTTGTGCTAGTAGCAGATTTCTGATGTAAAGCAGAGAGCGTGGGTTTTTTAGAATAAAATTGTGAGCCTCTGGCCAAGTGATGCTAAGACTGAAGAGGAAATAAAAGCAATTTGCAACAAATAGCTTTAGCTTCTTTAAAGTACTACCAAGGAGGGCTCTCTTGTGGAGTTCTCATGAGACTGGTTTTCACTGACATTGCTGTCAGTGTCTAACACTCACCGTTGGATGGGTTCAGGTGTGCCGTATTAGGGCTTATTACACAAAGTTGCCAGATACCTCTATGACTATTATTATTTCAATTTGAAGAAATTCTACTAGGGTATTATATGAGTCTGTCTGGGATACTGTAACAGAATGCCATAGACAAGATCGCTTATAAACAACAGAAATCTATCTCTCACAGTTCTGGAGTCTGAGAAGTTCAAGATCAAGGCATTAGAGATTTGGTGTTTGGTGATGGTCCACTTCCTGGTTCATAGATGGAAACTTCTACCTGCATCCTCAAATAGCAGAGGGGCAAAAGACCTCTTTGTCATCACTTTTATATGTGTATTAGTCCTATCAGCCACTTCCCAAAGGCCCCACCTCTTAATGCCATCACACTGGGGGTTAAGATTTCAACATAAAAACTTGGAGAAGGGCACAAACATTCATTCTATAACAGACATATAATATGATCACCTACTGTCAAAAATTACTTTGCACTAGTAGAAGGTGACATTGGTTAGGAGCAAGCCCAAATTCACTGTTGCACATACTGCAACTTCTGCCGGTCATTCTCTTCCTCACTCATTTTTTTTGGCCAACTCCTATGATCTTTCTTTCTTTTTTCTTTTCTTTCTTTCTTTCTTTCTTTCTTTCTTTCTTTCTTTCTTTCTTTCTTTCTTTCTTTCTTTCTTTCTTTCTTTC
>NW_012117711.1:1672908-1684480 GCF_000951035.1 Colobus angolensis palliatus | reverse complement strand
TCCTTCCTTCCTTTCCTTCCTTCCTTCTTTCTTTCTTTCTTTCCTTCTTTCTTTCTTCTTTCCTTTTTTTCTTTTGAGACAGGATCTTATTTGGTCGTCCAGGCTGGAGTGGCACTGTCATGGCCCACTGCAGCGTTGAACACCCTAGGCTTAGGTGATTTCCCACCACAGCCTCCCAAGTAGCTGGGACTACAGGTATGCACCACCATGCCCGGCTAATTTTTGTATTTTTTTGTAGAAACAGAGTTTCACCATGTTTCCCAGGCTGGTCTTAAACTCCTGAGCCCAAGTGATCCAGCCACTTTGGCCTTTCAAAGTGCTGGGATTACAGGCATGAGTGACCACACTCAGCTGTGATCTTTCAAATCTTGGCTCAAGCATTTATTTTTCAGAGAAATCATTCCTGATTCCTCAATCAAACTTATGTCTCTCATTATTGTTTTTATAATTCTGTTCCTTTTCTTTATAGAATGCATTAAATTTTGTAGTAATATATTTGTTCCTTTAATTATGTGATTCATCTATTAGATTTTAATTTATAAAACAGTAGATTTTGTTTATCAATGTTTTACTAATCAGTGTATGTCCAATGTCTTACACAGTCCCTACTATATAGAAGGACTTCAATTGATATTGGTTGATTACTGATTGAGAAACATGCTTTTATGTACTAATGGGAAATTGACAAGTACATAAATAAGTAAAATGTTGGAGCTATGAGAGAAGACTGTATAGGGTAGGGTATCAAGGTCAAGAGTGGTCCCTTCTACCCTGGAGGTTAGAAATGGTTTATCGGGTGAAGTAATGTTTGAGCTGATTCTAGAAAAATTAAAAATTAATTTCTAAATAGATGGCGTAATTGATACAATTTGATAATTTTGTATTTGGTTGTTCAATATTTTTCTTCATCAGATAGGACAACTAACTAAACTGAAAGTGCCATGGAGAGAGGAATTATATCTGTTTTGTTCACTTCTTATACTCAACATTTAGCACACAGTAGGTGGTATGTGAGGGGTCTTCAAAATTTTCATGGAAAATGCATATTAGGAAAAAACTACACATTGATTTCAATTTTTTTTGCACCAACATAAACTCATACTATCTTATTGCATCATGTCTGAACAAGATTTAGTTTGAGGCACTAAGAAGCTTAAGACATCAGTTTGAAAACAGCTCTTATTAGAGCACCACGAATTCTGTGAAAATTAAAGCAAGAACAAACATCAAATCTGTAGCGAATCTTGGTGAATGAATGGTGAAGTCACTGATGCTTCGCAGAAAGTTTATGGAGACAATGTCTCAAGGAAATCAGTACATTACAAATGGATAACTTGTTTTAAAAAGGGACAAGACAATGTTGAAAATGAAGCCCACCGCATAGACCATCCACATCAATTTGTGAAGAAAAAATTCATTTTATTCCTGCCCTTGTTGAAGAACTGACAATTAACAGCAGAAAAAAATGGCCAATACCATAAGCATCACAATTGATTCAGCTCACACAATTCTGACAGAAAGATTAAAATTGAGTAAACTTTCTACTTGATGGATGTCAAAACCATTGTGACTAGATCAGCTTCACATAAGAGCAAAGCTTTTAGTGAAAATTTTAAAGTGGGGTCAATATCCTGAAGCAGAATTCAAAGAATTATAACAGGAGATAAAGCATGGCTTTTGCCAGTATAATCCTGAAGACAAAACACAATCAAAGTGATAGCTACCAAAAGGTGGAAGGGATTCATTCAAAGCAAAAGTGGATCGGTCAAGAGCAAAGATTATGAAAACAGTTTTTTTGGGGATGCTTAAGGCATTTTGCTTGTTGACTTTCTGCAGGGCAAAACAACAATAACATCTGCTTATTCTGAGAATGTTTGAGAATGCTACATTGCACCAGAGTCAATTACACTTATGAGTTTACAACAGCTTGTGTATGGAATTCTCTAGGTCAGGATCCTAGTGATAAGAATGATCAAAAGTCACTGTGAATTGTTTGATTTAAAAATTGTGGCTCCAAATCTTGCCTCTTTCTAGACAAGCATAATCCTAGAAGGGTGAATGAGTCTACGGTAGTGTTTCGAGTGTCTAGGTCGAGTGGGGGTGAGGCAGGATTTATTCATGGACAATTACAAAAGAAAGCACATTATATCTCCTGGAGAAATTAAAACTGAAAAACAGGTAGGCCAACGAGTGTGTGCATCAATGCATAGAATGAGATAGAGAGAGGATAAAAGTATTTCTTCTTTTACTTGGTAAATATTTACCACACTTGTCTAGTTGCAATGGATACAGAGGTATATAATACAGATATAGTTGCTTACTTCATGTACTTACAGTTTTGTGAGAGAGTGAGACAGAAACTGGGAAAATCATTAAACATTTGAAGCTTGAAAAGCATAGAGGAAAGCAGTAGGTGAGAAATTGTAAAGCAAATACTTGAGTTAACAGTGCTATGATTACAGATAAGGCTTATAGGTCATGCTTCTTTGACTATGTCCTTGGAAGGAAAACTGGCAAGGATTACAAATGAGTTTCATCAATAATAATCATAGTTACCATTTACTAAGATCTATATGTAGGAAGCATTTTGCTAGGTATCTCACATACATGATCTATCTGTGAGATCTACCTGTGAAAATGTATTATTTCAATTTTACAGATAAATTAACTATGGCTCAGACTGGCTGAATAGTGGCCCTAGATCAATCAGCTGCAAATGGCAGATATGGGATTCAAACATGGATTTTTACTTCAAAATCAGATTATTTTAGAAATGATGTGATGACTCACAAAACATGTAAATAAATAAATTCCAATGCAGGTGAAAATATATTGAACACCTTAGTCATCAAATAAATGAAAATAAAAATCACAATGAGATAACTTGCTATGGTTTGAATGTTTGTCCCCTCCAAAACTCATGTTGAAATTTAATGGCTATTTTGACAGTATTAAGAGGTTGGACCTTTAAGAGGTGATTAAGTCATGAGGGCTCCATCCTCATGAGTACAACTGGTGATGGTATAAAAGAGTGAGTCTTGCCCTCTCTCACCCTGTCTTAGTTCTTCTACTTCCATGTGAGAAACAGTGTTCCTCTCTACTGGAGGATACAATGCTCAAGGCACCATTTTAGAAGTGGATACCAGGCTCTTATTTAAACACCAAACCTGACTATGCTTTGATATTGGACTCCTCAGCTTCTAGAACTGTAAGAAACACATTTATTTTCTTTAGACACTGTCTCAAGTATTGTGTTTTAGAAGCACAAAATGGACTAAGACATAATACTTCAGACTCATTAGAATGGCAAAAATTAAAAACCTGACCATACCAAGTATCTTTGGAGTTATGGAGCAATTGGAGCACTCATATACTACTGGTGAATGTGTACAATGTCACGAACATTTTGTAAAAACAGTTTGGTAGTTTCTTACAAAATTAAAAATACACTTACCATATAACCTAGGAATTCTACTCTGAGTTATTTACCTAGGATAAATAAAATACATGTCCACACAAAGATGTACATACAAATGTTGATAGCATTTTTTTCCATAATAGTGCCAAACTGGAAACCACTCACATTTTTTTCAACAGGTATGTGGTTAAACAAAATGTGGCATATCCATACAATGGAATACTCCTCAGCAATAAGAAGGAGTGAAATGTAGATACAAGCAACAACACAGATACATGAAAAGCATTGTGTTAAGCAAAAGAAGCTAACCTCAAAAAAGCAAGTGCTGTGTGATTTCATTTACATGTATTAGTTCATTTTTACACTGCTGATAAAGACATACCTGAGACTGCATAATTTATAAAGAAAAAGAGATTTAATGGACTCACAGTTACACGTGGCTGTGGATGCCTCACATTCATGGTGGAAGGTGAAAGGAATGTCTTACAGGTGGCAGGCAAGAGAGGATGAGAACCAAGCAAAAGAGGAAACCCCTTATAAAACCATCAGGTCTTGTGAGACATATTCACTATCATGAAAACAGTATGGAGGAAACTGCCACCATGTGCCATTTATCTCTGACTGGGTCCCTCCCACAACACTTGGGAATTATGGAAGCTACAATTCAAAATGAGATTTGGGTGGGAACGCAACCAAACCATATCACTCAGAGAAATAAAAACATATGTCCACACAAAGATATGCATGCAAATGTCAATAGCATTTTTTCCATAATAGTGACAAACTGTAAACCACTCAAATTTCCTTCAACAGGTATGTGGTTAAACAAAATGTGGTATATCCATACAATGGAATATCCCTCAGTAATAAGAAGGAGTAAATTGTAGATACATGCAATAACACAGATGTGTGAAAAGCATTGTGTTAAGCAAAAGAAGCTGACCTCAATAAAGCACATGTTGTGTGATTTATTTAAATGAAGTTTTAGAATAAGAAAAACTAATTTATATTTGTAGAAATAAGATTAGTGTCTCCCTATTGGGTGTGATTGACTCAAAGGAGCATGTATATGGAAGATTTTTTTTTCATGTTGGTGATGGAAATACTTTACACCTTAAGTGGGGTGGTTATTACACAAATATATACACTTGTCAAAACACACCAATCTGTATATTTAAAGTGTGTATTTTATTTTCTGTAAAGTGTATCTCAATAAGGTTAGTTAAAAAATTCTAATTTAAGATGATACTTGCAATAGGAGCACATGGAGACACGAGGACACAAGTTAGACACACATAACTCAATCTTAGGGAGAAAGAGATGAGAGAGAGACAGAGAAATTTTTTGGAAAATGATTTATTGACTAACATTTAATAAAACATTAGGGATTAGTCAGTTTAGTCAGTTGAAGATCTAAGGAAAGAGCATTGTGGTAGGGAAAATAGTTTATTGAAAGTTGGAGGCATGAGAGAAATATCACATTTAGGGAGATTTAGATAGCTTTAAGTAGCTTGATTTGATAGGGACAATGATGCTAGAGCAGTAGAGGCCAGGATGAGACTGTAGAGTAAGATAAAGACTAAATGGCTATATCAAGATAGACATTTTATGTCATGCAAAAATTATTGGAGTTGCTGAAGAATCAAAAATCGATCACTTTGGAAATAATATAAGAAATGTGAGGACTAAGGGTTAATTTATACCCTTAATATCCTTGTGCACTTAACACTAAACTTTGTTAGCCAAAGATTAAAGAGTTATACTTTTTTCTTTTTTTTTCTTTTTTTTTTTATTATACTTTAAGTTCTAGGGTACATGAGCATAGCTTGCAGGTTTGTTACATATGTATACTTGTGCCATGTTGGTGTGCTGCACCCATCAACTCATCAGCACCCATCAATTCACCATTTATAAAACTCTATTAGTTCCAATTTTGGTATTTGATAAGGTATATTCAAATTAATAGTAAAAGATAGAGGAAGATAAAAAATTAATATCTGATTAAACTCAATAATTGTAATGCAGAATTTAAGAATTAAGATTAAAGTAATTATTACAAGCACATTGATTTAAGTAACATCTGCATTTATGCAAAGAAACATCTGTGTTACCCCTAAAATATGTTTATAATTTCTTTGGATAGAAATATGAAGCCTTCTGACAGAGAAGCATCCAGTTGGCTTGAGAGAAAATAAATGACCATGGGAGGAACATGCTCAGGATGACCCTCTTTTCTTCAGAAAGAGCACTAAGTACTGAAAAATAAAAGACCTGGCCTGCCAAAGCAAAATTCCAGTAAAAGATTTGCTTACAAGATGGGACAATTCAACCTTGTCAGTGCCTGATTTTTATTTGTTTGACCTTCAGTGAAAAAAAGATACTTAAAAATACAAATGATTTCAAAATTCTAAAAATGGTTGACAATAGTATTTTTTTTTTTTGGATAGGATTTTAGTTCAGTAAGATAGGATAATCATAAAACAACACATAACACAGCTTTCTAACTTCACTTGTACCATTTTAGCAGATTTATGGATGCAATGGGTTTTTAAAGAGAGATGTAAATTTTTGTTTGATTTACCTATGTAGTTTGTTGTCTTTATTTCACTGGCCTATTTTAAGACTAAATTTAAGTACTGTAGTTTTTGCCAAAACTGACCACTCTTTCTAAAATTCTTCTTCCTTGTTCTTTGTGAAACTATCTTCTCTTATTTATCTTCTCATGTTTCTTTATCTCACCTTCAGTCTCTTTTTCAAGTGTTCTAAGAGTCTACAGTTCCACTAGGTCATAAATGTGGCTTCCTATATACTAAAGTTGCCATTAAATTTATCATCTCATGGAATTAGCTGATCTTGCCTGCCACCTAACCATGAGAAAAACCCAGAATGTTTGCAACATTTTATTTAAAAGGTGTTCAAAGATGACAATATATCAACCTCATCAGGTCTCTTATAGCCCTCATCCTGGTGAGACTTACACCTTAGATGGATCAGCGCAGCCTTGAGTTTCATCCTTGTCATTATTCACCATTATTCCAAATGCAAATAAATTTCAAGCTCTCTTCTCATTATGCTGCCTTTTTATCCCTACATTCTACTTTTTATTGCTGACCTCACTATAATCTTTTTAAAACTGGCTCTCTGAAATTCTTATCCCCTGATGGATGAATTTTTTCCATGTTAATACTTTTCAAGCAGTAATGCTTCTAACTCTTGGCGTTAAATCTACTGAAGAAATAGACAAGAAACTTTAAACAATAGTTGTCTGTAAGGAATAGCACATGAGGATAAAAGAGAAAAATGAAAGAAAATCTAATTTTAAAAAAGCTATGGTCTAAATTGTCTTTCAAAATTAATATGTTAGTATTTAATCACCAATGTGATAGTATTAAGTAGGACCTAAAGGAGGTGATTAAATCAAGACTGAAACCTTTATGGATAGGATTTGGGTATTCATAAATTAATTTGAGATCGTGGGTTTGCTCCTTTCCGTACTTTCCACATGTGAAGACACAGCATTTATCTTCTCCAGAGGATGCAACAACAAAGTGCCATCTTGGAAGCAGAGACCAGGCCCTTACCAGACACTAAACCTGCCAGCACCTTGATTTTGAACTTTCTAGCCATCAGAACTGTGAGAAATAAATTTCTCTCTTCTTTTTTTGATAAGAAAGAACTCAGTCTTAGTTATTTTGTTATAGCAGCACAAATGGACAAAAACATCAAATGTTATGCACTGCTTATTGTGTGCCAGACATGTCTGCAAGTAAAATTGACTTTTTCCTTTTTTCCCAACCCAATGTGGTTTTACACTGAAGACATTCCACAATTATATGTACTTAGCCACCTAACTTTATTGAATATAAACTTTTTTTAAAACAAGGATAGTTTTGTTCTCTATGTGTTGTTTAAAACCTAATTTTTCACTCAATAATATGAGGTGAATATTTTTTAATAACATTAAATGTTTTCTGCACCAAGGGGCTACTCAAGAGGTTGAGGCAGGAGAATCACTTCCACATAGGAGATGAAGTTTATAGTGAGCTAAGAACACACACTGCACTCCAGTCAAGGTGACAGAGTGAGACTCCATCTCAAAAAAATAAAAATTCCTTGGTATGTATCAAGAACATAAATGATAATTAATTATTTACTACTGTACTTTTAGAGCTTAAGTTATAAATTTTCCTGTAATATACTATGCTATAACAATTAACCTTGTACATAGCTCATTGCGGTTATCTCTGATTAGATAAACAGACTGGAAATTCAGATTGGGCCACATTCTTACATGAACTATTGGGTAAAATAACACGAATATTTTCAAGCCCTTTTTGTTTTCCCTGTTCTCCTTCTTCTAGGTGAAACTGATTTTTTAGAACTAACATGTTAGTTTCTCTTTGGAAAGTGAATACATATTCACTGTAGAAAATTTGGAAAAAAACAGAAAAAGAGAATAAAATAAAATTAACATACAATTCTGTGCTTTGGAGGCAGAGCAAGATGTTGGAGTAGAATGCTCTACTGATTGACCACCCACAATGACACCATGTTAAAAACTATCAATACAGAAAAAAAAAAAAAAAAACTTTATAAGAACCGAAAATCAGGTGAGCATGCATAGTACTTGGTTTTAACTTTATATCACTGAAGGATGCACTGAAAAGATGGAAAACATAGTTGTGAATTAATGTGAACCATGCCCCCCCCCCCAAATCCCCTGGCAGCAGCAGTGTGCTGCAGACAACACCTCTGGGCACGGGGGTAGGGAGAACACAATTGTAAGGCATTTAACTCAGTGTTGTCCTGTGAGAACAGAAAGGAAAACCAGACCAAACTCAGATAATGCTTACCCATATAGGGAGCATTTAAACTAGCCCTAGCCAGCGGGGAACCATGGATCTCAGCAGTCTGAACTAGAGTTTCTGCAAACCTCACCATCAAGGATTATGGTGCTCTCTGTCTCCAAGTAAACTTGAAAGGCAGTCTAGGCCATGAGAACTGCAACTATTAGGCACAACCTAGTGCTGAATTAGGCCCAAAGACAGTGACTGGAGGGGAATGTGACATAATGGGACACCAGCAGGGCAGCAAAAAGACTGCTGGCATCACTCCATCATCTAATCCCAGGCTGCACAGCTCACAGCTCCAAAAGAAAACCCTTCCTTCCACTTGAGGAGAGAAGAGAGAAGAGTGGGGAGGATGTTGTCTTGCATCGTGGATACCAATTCAGCCACAACCAGTTAGAGTTATGAGGTCTTCTTTCCAGGCCCTAGCTACCAGATTACATTTCTAGACATACCCTGGGCCTTGAAGAAAAGGATCTAGTTTTGGTAACATTTCTCACCTGCTAACTCAAGAGCTCCTGGGACCTGAATGACCATCAGTGATAACCAGGTACTACATTGAAGGCTTTGGTAGAGAATCTGTGCCTTGCCGACTTCAGATGAGACTCAGCACAATACCAACTGTAGTGACTATGGGGCAAAACTTCTGCTTAAGAAAAGCAGAAAAAAAGTAAAAGGGACTATGTCTTACACCCTAGGTACCAGCACAGCCACAGGTGGGTAGAGAACCAACTGAGCTTTTGGTGGTGCCTGATATTCCAGGACTTGACTTTTGGATGGCATTTCTGTAACTTGGTCTTGGCCAAAGGGAACCCCACTTCCATGAAGGGTGAGTTCCAGGCCAGGCAGCGTTTACCACAAACTGACTGAAGAGCCCTTGAGCCTTAAGGAACCATCACCAGTAGTCTGGAAGTACTCATGGCCTGGAGCGGTGGTGGGTATGGGGTGAGGCTCCTCTGCCCTTAGAAAGGGGAGGAAAGAATGGAAAGGATGGCATCTTGTGGTTTGAATGCCAGCTCAGCTGCAATCTAACAGAATACCAGGTAGAATTCTAAGGTTTTTGACTTTCATTGCTGACTCCCAGATGACACCCCTGGACCCACAGGGAGCTTTGGGATCTAATTGCCCTGAAGGGACGGACACAGTTCTGGTTAGCTTTTGTACTTGCTGATTGTAGAGCCTCTAGGCACTTGAGAAAATATAGGCAGTAGCCAGGGAGTAGTTACAGCAGTCCTTGGGTAGGACCCAGTGCTGTGCTGGGTTCAGGTCTAAGCCAGCACATAGTGGTGGTGGCCACAGGGGTGCTTGTGTAACTGCATCCCCAGATTTAGGTGGCTCAGAATAGATAGAGAGGCTCTGTATGTTTGGAAGAAAGTAAAGAAAGAGAACAAGAGTCTTTGCCTGGTAATCCAAAGATTTCTCCCAGATCTTGCCCAAGACCATCAAGGCAGTGCCTCTATGAGTCTGTAAGAACCACAGCATTATTGGGCTTGGGGTGCTCCTTAAAGCAGATAGAGCTTAGATCACAACACTCATGTTCTTTCAAGTATCTGGAAAGCTTTCCTAAGAAGGACTGCTACAAATAAGCTCAGATAGTTAACACTAAAATCAATACCTAATGCTTCAATTCGCAGACACCAAAGAACATCTGCTAGCATCAGCACCACACAGAAAAACATGAACTTACAAAATGGACTGAATAAGGCACCAGGGAGCAATTTTGGAGAAACAGAGATATGTGAAAGTTCAGAAAGACATTCCTCAAATAGCTATTTTGAGGAAACTGAAATGAATTCAAGAAAACACAGAGAAAGAATTCAGAATTCTATCAGATAAATTTAACAGATACTGAAACAATTACAAATAATCAAACAAAAATTCTGCAGGTGAAAGATACAATTGACATACTGAAGAATCATATAGTTTAATTCATAACTGAATTAGAGTTATTTAATAGCAGATTTTATTAAGCAGGAGAAAGATTTAGTTAGCTTTAAGAAAAGCTATTTGAAAATCCACAGTCAGTGGGTACAAAAGAAAAAGAGTGAAAAACCAGAAAGCATGCCTAAAGGATCTAGAAAATAGCATTAAAATGTTTAATCAGTTATTAGCCATAAAGAGGAAGTAGAGAAAGAGATAGGGGTAGAAAGTTTATTCAAAGGATAATAACAGAGAATTTCCTGAACCTAGAGAAATTTGTCAATATCCAAGTACAAGAAGTATAGAACATCAAGCAGATTTAACCCAAAGAAGACTATCTCAAGGCACTTAGTCATCAAACTTCCAAAGACCAAAGATAGAGAAAGGATCCAAAAAGCAGCAAGAGAAAAGAAACAAATAACATACAATGGAGCTCCTGTTCATGTGGCAGTAGACTTTTCAGTGGAAACTTTACAGGCCAGGAGAGAGTGGCATGTCATATTTAAAGTACTGAAGGAAAGAAACTTTAACCCTAGAACAATATATCCAATGAAAATATCTTTCAAACATAAAGGAGAAATAAAGGCTTTCCCAGACAAACAGATGCTGAGGGATTTCATCAACACCAGATCTATTCTATAAGAAATGCTAAAAGGAGTACTTCAATAAGAAAGAAAAGGACATTAATGAGCAGTAAGAAATCATCTCAAAGTACAAAACTCGCTGATAATAGTAAGTACAAAGAAAAACATAGAATATAATAGCACTGTGACTGTGGTGTGTAAACTACTCATTTTTTAAGTAGAAAGGATACATGATAGAGGAATTGTAAATCATAACTACAACAACTTTTATTTATTTTTAAAATTACACTTTAAGTTATAGGGTACATGTGCACAATGTGCAGGTTTGTTATATACGTATACATGTGCCATGTTGGTGTGCTGCACCCATTAACTCATTTACATTAGGTGTATCTACTAATTCTACCACCTCCACCCCTGGACAGGCCCCGGTGTGTGATGTTCCCCACCCTGTGTCCAAGTGTTCTCATTGTTCACTTTCCACCTATGAGTGAGAACATGCGGTGTTTGGTTTTCTGTCCTTGTGATAGTTTGTTCAGAATGATGGTTTTCAGTTTCATCCATGTCCCTACAAAGGACATGAACTCATCCTCTTTTATGGCTGTGTAGTATTCCATGGTGAATATGTGCCACATTTTCTTAATCCCATCTATCATTGATGGACATTTGGGTTGGTTCCAAGTCTTTGCTATTGTGAATAGTGCCACAATAAACATATGTGTGCATGTGTCTTTGAAGCAGCATGATTTATAATCCTTTGGTATATACCCAGTAATGGGATGGCTGAGTCAAGTGGTATTTCT
>NW_012117711.1:1668112-1672363 GCF_000951035.1 Colobus angolensis palliatus | reverse complement strand
AATGTCACACACCGGGGCCTGTCGTGGGGTGGGGGGAGGGAGAAGGGATAGCATTAGGAGATATACCTAGTGTAAATGATGAGTTAATGGGTGCAACACACCAACATGGCACATGTATGCATAGGTAACAAACCTGCATGTTGTGCACCCGTACCCTAGAACTTAAAGTATAATAAAAAAGAAAGTTAATGTACACAAATCAGTAGCTCTCCTATACACCAAAAACGACCAAGGAGAGAATCAAATCAAGAACTCAATTTGTTTTACAATAGCTGCAAGAAAAAAAAAAACACTTAGGAATATACCTAACAAAGGAGGTGAAAAATCTCTACAAGAAATACTGCAAAACACTGCTGAAAGAAATCATAGATGACACAAACAAATGGAAACACATCCCATGCTCATGGATGGGTAGAATCAATATTGTAAAAAATCACCATACTGCCAAAATGAATCTACAAATTCAATGCAATCCCCATTAAAATATCACCTTTTCTAATTCTTCACAGAGTTAGAAAAAACATTTATAAAATTCACATGGAACCAAAAAAGAGCCCACGTAGCTAAAGCAAGAAGAAGCGAAAAGAACAAATCTGGAGACATCACATTACCTGATTCCAAACTATGGCCATAGTCACCAAAACAGCATGCTACTAGTATAAAAATAGGCACGTAGACTAAGGGATCAGAATAGAGAACCCAGAAATAAACCCAAATATTTACAGCCAACTGATCTTCGACAAAGCAAACCAAAACATAAAGTGGGGAAATGACACCCTATTCAACAAATATTGCTGGGATAATTAGCAAGTCACATGTAGGAGGATGAAACTGGGTCCTCTTCTCTCACCTTATAAAAAAATCAACTCAAGATGTATCAAGGACTTTTATCCAAGACCTGAAACTATAAAAATTCTAGAAGATAACATTGGAAAATTGTTTTCTAGACATCAGCTTAGGCAAGGATTTCATGACAAAAAACCCAAAAAGCAAATGCAATAAAAACAAAGATAAATAGCTGAAACTTAATTAAATTAAAGAGCTTTTGCATGTACAAAGGAACAGTCAGCAGAGTAAAAAGAAAACCCACAGAGTAGGATAAAAATCTTCATAATCTATACATCTAACAAAGGACTAATATCCAGAATCTACAATTAACTCAAATAAATTAGTAAGAAAGAAACAAACAATCCCATCAAAAAGTGGGATAAGGACATGAATAGAAAATTCTCAAAAGAAGATGTACAAATGGCCAAAAAACATATGAAAAAATGCCCAACATCACTAATAATCAGAGCATCGCAAATCCAAATCACAATGCAATACTACCTCACTCTTGCAAGAATGGCCACGGTGATAAACTAAATAAAAAAAAAGATCTTGATGTGGATGTGGTGAACAGAGAACACTTTTACACTGCTGGTGGAAATGTAAACTAGTAAAACTATTATGGAAAGCAGTGTGAAGATTCCTTAAATAACTAAAAGTAGAACTGCCATTTGATCCAGCAATACTACTACTGGTTATCTACCCAGAGGAAAAGAAGTCACATGAAAAACATACCTGAACCCGCATGTTTATAGCAGCACAATTTGCAGTTGCAGACACGTTTAACTATTCCAAATGTCCATCAACCAATGTAGAAAGAGACTGTGGTATATATATACAATGGAATACTACTCAGCCACAAAAAGAAATGAATTAATGACATTAGCAGCAACCTGGATGAGATTGAAGACCATTTTTCTAAGTGAAGTAACTCAGGAATGGAAAATCACACTTTGTATGTTCTCATGTGTTGGAGCTAAAGAATGAGGATGCAAAGGCATAAGAATGACACAATGGAGTTTTGGGACTCATGGGGAAAGGGTGGGAAGGGGATGTGTTGGGAGCAGGCCCCAAAACTGGCCATAAACAAAATCTCTACAGCCCTGTGACATGTTCATGATGGCCATGACACCCACGCTGAAGGTTGTGGGTTTACCAGAATGAGAGCAAGGAAAACCTGGCCCACCCAGGGCAGCAAACTGCTTAAAGCATTCCTAAGCCACAAACAATAGCATGAGTGATCTATGCCTTAAGAACATGTTCTTGTTGCAGAAAACTAGCTAGAGCCCATCCCTCTCTTTCAGCCCATCCCTTTGTTTCCCATTTTAGTTAATCTATAGTCTATAGAAACAATGCTTATCACTGGCTTGCTGTAAATAAATATGTGGGTAAAACTCTGTTTGTGGCTCTCAGCTCTGAAGGCTGTCAGCCCCCTGATTTCTCACTCCACACTCTATATTTCTCTGTGTGTGTGTGTCTTTAATTCTCCTAGTGCCACTGGGTTAGGGTCTCCATGACCGAGCTGGTCTCGGCATGTGGTACTCATACATGGGGGGTCGAACCCAGGTTGAAGGGACATTGAAGTGACGGTTGGAGAACGTGGAACTAAGCTGCAGGACACCCGAGTACTCTGAGGCAATCCCCATGGTGAGTAAGAAGGGGAGCTTGGAAGCATCAGGGTAACAATGGGACAAGTGTGGGCTCTGGTTTGTTCCACCTTGGAACCTTTTCACATTGATGATGAGGAGGAAGGAGAGTATAATGAAGTAACAGAAGAGGTGACAGAGCAGGTTTGTTTGCCAGGGAAAGTTAAAGTGACAAAGGAGGGAGAGGTTCATCCCCCCCCTTCTACACCCCCTCATTATTTTGAAGAAAAAGAGTGGCCTCACACTCCAGATCTTTCTTTTCCAGAGGACATTGGGCAAAAAGTAGTTGCCTTAGTGACCGTTCAGGCAGCACCTCAAGTGACCACTCTCAGTTCTATTCAGGCAGGAATCCAGCAAGCTAGGCGAGAGGGTAATACAAAGGTTTGGCAGTTTCTTATTAGGATACACCCCCCAGATCAACAGGGAAATATTATAGCTATATTTGAGCCTTTTCCTTTGAAATTAATCAAAGAATTTGAGCAAGCTATTAATCAATATAGACCAGGTTCTCCTTCTGTAATGGGACTGTTAAAGAATGTTGCTGTTTCCAGTCAGATGACACCAGTGGTGATGGTAGGATTACTTCTAGGTAGATCTAATTTAATTTTAAAGGAGTGGAAGTACATACAGGAGTCATTGATTCAGATTACAATGGAGAAATTCAAATTGTTATATCTACTTATGTTCCCTGGAAAGCAAAGCCAGGAGAGAATATAGCACAAATCCTTATTGTACCGTATGTGAAAATGGGGAAAAGTGAAACTAAACAAACAGGAGGATTTGGAAGCACAAATAAACAAGACAAAGCATCTTATTGGGTGAATCAAATTACTGATAAATGTCCTACCTGTGAAATAACTTTTCAGGGAAAGAAATTCAAAGGTTTGGTAGACACAGGAGCAGACATTTCAATCATTTCTCTACAGCCCTGGCTGTCTGGATGGCAAATTCATCCAGCTCAATTTAACATAGTTGGAGTTGGTAAAGCCCTTGAAGTATATCAAAGTAGTTATATTTTGCATTGTGAAGGGCCCGATGGACAACCTAAGACTAATAAACCAATTATAACTTCTGTACCTATAAATTTATGGGAGGAGAGATTTATTACAACAAAAGAGAGTGCAAGTTCTAATTCATGAGCAATTATATAAGCCCTCAAAGTCAATATATGATGCATGAAATGGGATATATCCCTGGTATGGGACTAGGAAAAAATTTTCAAGGTTTGAAGGAATCACTTGAAGTGGAACGACAAAGTTCCCACCGAGGTTTAGGATACCATTTTTGATGTCGGCCGTTGTTTTTTTTTTCTTTTTAAAATTATGTATATATATTTTTATTATACTTTAAGTTCTAGGATACATGTACACAACATGCAGGTTTTTTACAAAGGTATACATGTGCCATGTTGGTGTGCTGCACCCATTAACTCGTCATTTACGTTAGGTACATCTAATGCTATCCCTTCCCTGCCCCAACCACACGACAGGCCCCGGTGTGTGATGTTTCCCTTCCTGTGTCCAGTGTTCTCATTGTTCAATTTCCACCTATGAGTGAGAACATGCGGTGTTTGGATTTTGTCCTTGAGATAGTTTGCTGAAAATGATGCTTTCCAGCTTCATTCATGTCCCTACAAAGGACAGGAACTCATCTTTTTATGGCTGCATAGCATTCCATGGTGCACATGTACCACATTTTCTTAATCCAGTCTAACATTGATGGACATTTGAGCTGGATCTAAGTCTTTGCTATTGTGAATAGTGCCACAATAAACATA
>NW_012117711.1:1666215-1667641 GCF_000951035.1 Colobus angolensis palliatus | reverse complement strand
TGTCTGTTCATATCCGTTGCCCACTTTTTGATGGGGTTGTTTGTTTCTTTCTTGTAAATTTGTTTGAGTTCTTTGTAGGTTCTGGATATTACCCCTTTGTCAGATGAGCATATTGCAAAAATTTTCTCCCATTCTGTAGATTGCCTGTTCACTCTGATGGTAGTTTCTTTTGCAGTGCAGAAGCTCTTTAGTTTAATTAGATCCCATTTGTCAATTTTAGCTTTGTTACCATTGCTTTTGGTATTTTAGACATGAAGTCCTTGCCCATGCCTATGTCCTGAATGGTATTGGTTAGGTTTTTTACTGGGTCTTTTATAGTTTTAGGTCTCACATTTAAGTCTTTAATCCGTCTTGAATTAATTTTTGTATAAGGTGTAAGGAAGGGATCCAGTTTCATCTTTCTACATATGGCTAGACAGTTTTCCCAGCACCATTTATTAAATACGTAATCCTTTCCCCATTTCTTGTTTTTGTCAGGTTTGTCAAAGATCAGATGGCTGTAGATGTGTGGTATTATTTCTGAGGACTCTGTTCTCTTCCACTGGTCTATATCACTGCTTTGGTACAAGTACCATGCTGTTTTGATTACTGTAGTCTTGTAGTATAGTTTGAAGTCAGGTAGTATGATGCTTCCAGCTTTGTTCTTTTGGCTTAGGATTGTTTTGGCAATGTGGGGTCTTTTTTTGGTTCCATATGAACTTTAAAGCAATTTTTTCCAATTCTGTGAAGAAAGTCATTGGTAGCTTGATAGGGATGGCATTGAATCTATAAGTTACCTTGGGCAATATGGCCATTTTCATGATATTGATTCTTCCTATCCATAAGCATGGAATGTTTTCCATTTGTTTGTGTCCTCTTTTATTTCATTGAGCAGTGCTTTGCAGTTCTCCTTGAAGAGGTCCTTCACATAGCTTGTAAGTTGGATTCCTAGGTATTTTATCCTCTTTAAAGCAACTGTGAATGGGAGTTCACTCATGATTTGGCTGTCTTTTTGTCTGTTATTGGTGTATAAGAATTCTTGTGATTTTTGCACATAGATTTTGTATCCTGAGACATTGCTGAAGTTGCTTATGAGCTTAAGGAGATTTTGGGCTGAGATGATGGGGTTTTTTAAGTGTACAATCATGTCATCTGCAAACAAGGACACTTTGACTTCCTCTTTTCCTAATTGAATAAAGGGTATCCCTGTCTTGTGCTGGTTTTCAAAGGGAATGCTTCCAAGTTTTGCCCATTCAGTATGATATTGGCTGTGGGTTTGTCATAAATAGCTCTTATTATTTTGAGATACATCTCATCAATATCTAATTTATTGAGAGTTTTTGGCATTAAGGGCTGTTGAATTTTGTCAAAGGCCTTTTCTGCATCTATTGAGATAATCATGTGGTTTTTGTCTTTAGTTCTGCTTATATGCTGGATTACATTTATC
>NW_012117711.1:1659440-1664925 GCF_000951035.1 Colobus angolensis palliatus | reverse complement strand
TGACCTTCTTTGTCTCCTTTGATCTTTGATGGTTTAAAGTCTGTTTTATCAGAGACTAGGATTGCAACCCCTGCTTTTTTTGTTTTCCATTTGCTTGGTAGATCTTCCTCCATCCCTTTATTTTGAGTCTATGTGTGTCTCTGCACGTGAGATGTGTCTCCTGAATGCAGCATACTCATGTGTCTTGACGTTATTCATTTTGCCAGTCTGTGTCTTTTAATTGGAGCATTTAATCCATTTACACTTAATGTTAATATTTTTATGTGTGAATTTGATGCTGTCATTATGATGTTAGCTGGTTATTTTGCTCATTAGTTGATGCAGCTTCTTTTTAGCATCAATGGTCTTTACAATTTGACATACTTTTGTAGTGGCTGGTACTGGTTCTTCCTTTCCATGTTCAGTCCTCCTTCAGGATCTCTTGTAGGGCAGGCCTGGTGGTGACAAAATCTCTCAGTATTTGCTTGTCTGTAAAGGATTTTATTTATCCTTCACTTATGAATCTTAGTTTGGTTGGATGTGAAATTCTGGCTTGAAAATTCTTTTCTTTAAGAATGTTGAATATTGGCCCCTACTCTCTTCTGGCTTGCAGAGATTCTGCTGAGAGATCTGCTGTTAGTCTAATGGACTTCTCTTTGTTGGTAACCCGAACTTTCTCTCTGGCTTCCCTTAACATTTTTTCCTTTATTTCAGCTTTGGTGAATCTGACAATTATATGTCTTGGAGTTGCTCTTCTCGAGGAGTATTTCTGGCATTCTCTGTATTTCCTGAATTTGAATGTTGGCCTGCCTCCCTAGGTTGGTGAAGTTCTCCTGGATCATATCCTGAAAAGTGTTTTCCAACTTGGTTCCATTCTCCCCATCACTTTCAGGTACACCAAACAGATATAAATTTGGTTTTTTCACATAGTCCCACATTTCTGGAAGCTTTGTTAGTTTCCCTTAACTCTTTTTTTCTAAACTTCTTTTCTCGCTTCATTTCATTCATTTGATCTTCAATCATTGATGTCCTTTCTTTCACTTGATCGAATCAGGTACTGAACCGTGTGCATTCATCATGTAGTTCTCGTGCCATGGTTTCAGCTCCTTCAGGTCATTTAAGGACTTCTCTACACTGATTATTCTTGTCAGGCATCCGTCTAATCTTTTTTCTAGGTTTTTAGCTTCTTTCCAATGGGTTCGAACTTCCTCCTTTAGCTCTGAGAAGTTTGATCGACTGAAGCCTTCTTCTCTCAACTCATCAAAGTCATTCTCCATCTAGTTTTGTTCCATTGCTGGTAAGGATCTGTGTTGCTTTGGAGGGGGAGGGGTGCTCTGATTTTTTGAATTTCCAGTTTTTCTGCTCTGTTTTTTCTCCTTCTTTGTGGTTTTATCCACCTGTGGTCTTTGATCATGGTGACATACAGATGGGGTTTTGGTGTGGATGTCCTTTCTGTTTGTTAGTTTTCCTTGTAACAGCCAGGACCCTCAGCTGCAGGTCTGTTGGAGTTTGCTGGAGGTCCACTTCAGACCCTGTTTGTCTGGGTATCAGCAGCAGAGGCTGCAGAACATAGAATATTGCTGAACAGTGAGTGTTGCTGTCTGATCATTTCTCTGGAAGCTTCATCTCAAAGGGGTACCTGGCTGTGTGAGGTGTCAGTCTGCCCCTCCTGGGGGGTGCTTCCCAGTTAGGCTACTCAGGGATCAGGGACCCACTTGAGGCGGCAGTCTCTCTGATCTCAGATCTCAAACTCCATGCTGTGAGAACCACTACTCTCTTCAAAGCTGTCAGACAGGGACATTTAAGTCTGCAGAGATTTCTGCTGCTTTTTTTTTGGCTCGTCCCGGACCCCAGCAGTGGAGTCTACAGAGGGGGACAGGCCTCCTTGAGCTTCAGTAGGCTCCACCCTGTTTGAGCTTCCTGGCTGCTTTGTTTACCTACTCAAGCCTCAGCAATGGTGGGCGCCCCTCCCCCAGCCTCACTGCTGCCTTGAAGTTTGATCTCAGACTGCTGTGCTAGCAATGAGTGGGACTCTGTGGGCATGGGACCCTCCAAGCCATGAGCAGCATATAATCTCCTGGTGTGTAGTTTGCTAAGGCCATTGGAAAAGTGCAGTATTAGGGTGGGAGTGCCCCAATTTTCTAGATGCCATCTGTCACAGCTTTCCTTGGCTAGGAAAGGGAATTCCCTGATCCCTTGCACTTCCCAGGTGAGGTCATGCCTCGCCTTGCTTTGGCTCATGCTTGTTGGGCTACACCTACTGTTCTGCACCCACTGTCTGAAACGCCCCAGTGAGATGAACCTGGTACCTCAGCTGGAAATGCAGAAATCATCCACCTTCTGTATCATTCATTCTGGGAGCTATAGACTGGAATTGTTCCTATTCGGCCATCTTGGATCCACTCCCAATGGCGGCCATTGTTAAGCCTCCAGAACCCATACATTTAAAATGGTTGGGGGGCACCCAAGATGGCCGAAAAGGAAGACCTCCAGCCTCCAGCTCCCAGCATGAGCGACACAGAAGATGGATGATTTCTGCATTTTCAACTGATGTACCAGGTTCATCTCACTGGAGCATGTTGGACAGTCGATGCTAGTCTGCAGGTGCAGCCTGACCAACAAGAGCTGAAGCAGGGTGAGGCATCACCTCACCTGGGAAGGGCAAGGGGGAAGAGAATTCCTTTTCCTAGCCAAGGGAAATTGAGACATACAACACCTGGAATATCTGGTAACTGCCACACTACTACGGTGCTTTACCAAGGGACTTAGCAAATGGCACACCACATTATATCCCACACTTGGCCGGGAGGGTCCCATGCCCACAGAGCCTCCCTCATTGCTAGCACAGCAGTCTGAGATCTAACTGCAAGGTGGCAGTGAGGCTGGGGGAGGGGCGCCCATCATTGCTGAGGCTTACGTAGGTAAACAAAGCCAACAGGAAGCTCGAATTGGGTGGAGCCCAACACAGCTCAAGGAGGCCTCCCTGCCTCTGTAGACTCGACCTCTGGGAACAGGACATAGCTAAACAAAAAGCAGCAGAAACCTCTGCAGATGTAAAAGTCTCTGTCTGACAGCTTTGAAGAGAGCAGTGGTTCTCCAAGCACAGAGGTTGAGATCTGAGGACAGACAGATTGCCTGCTCAAGTGGGTCTGTGAACCCTGAGTAGCCTAACTGGCAGATATCCCCCACCAGGTACAGACCGACACCTCACAACTCACATGGCAGGGTACACCCCTGAGATGAAACTTCCAGAGCAAGAATCAGACAGCAGCACTCGCTCTTCAATATTCTATCTTCTGCAGCCTCTGCTGCTGATACTTGGCAAACAGTGTCTGGAGAGGACCTCAAGCAAACTCCAACAGACCTGCAGCTGAGGGTCCTCACTGTTAGAAGGAAAACTAACAAACAGAAAGGACCAAAACCCCACACCAAAACTCCATCAGTATGTCACCATCATCAAAGACCAAAGGAAGATAAAACCACAAAGATGGGGAAGAAGCAGTGCAGAAAAGCTGGAAATTAAAAAAATCAGAGCACATCCCCCCTCCAAAGGAATGCAGCTCATTGCCAGCAATGGAACAAAGTTGGATGGAGAATGACTTTAACGAGTTGAGAGAAGTCTTCAGTCCATCAAACTTCTCAGAGCTAAAGGAGGAACTACGTAACCAGCGCAAAGAAACTAAAAACCTTGAAGAATGAATGGATGAATGGATATCTAGAATAATCAATGCAGAGAAGACTTTAAAAGCACTCATAGAGATGAAAACCATGAAACGAGAACTACGTGACAAATGCACAAGCTTCAGTAATGAACTTGATCAACTAGAAGAAAGAGCATCAGTGATTGAAGATCAAATGAATGAAATGGAGTAAGAAGAGTAGTGTAGAGAAAAAAGAGTATTAAGAAATGAACAAAGTCTACAAGAAATATGGGATCACGTGAAAAGACCAAAACTGTATCTGATTGGTGTGCCTGAAAGTGATGAGGAAAAAGGAACCAAGTTGGAAAACACTCTGCAGGATATCATCCAGGAGAACTTCCCCAACCTAGTAAGGCAGGCCAACATTCAAATTGAGGATATACAGAGAATGTCACAAAGATACTCCTAAAGAAGAGCAACTCCAAGACACATAATTGTCAGATTCACCAAAGTTGAAATGAAGGAAAAAATGTTAAGGGCAGCCAGAGAGAAAGGTCGGGTTACCCACAAAGGGAAGCCCATCAGACTAACAGCAGATCTCTCGGCAGAAACTCTACAAGCCAGAAGAGAGTGGGGGCCAATATTCAACGTTCTTAAAGAAAAGAATTTTCAACCCAGCATTTCATATCCAGCCAAACTAAGTTTCATAAGTGAAGGAGAAATAAAATCCTTTACAAACAAGCAAATACTTAGAGATTTTGTCATCACCAGGTCTGCCCTACAAGAGATCCTGAAGGAAGCACTAAACACGGAAAGGAACAAATGGTACCAGCCATCGCAAAACCATGCCAAAATGTAAAGACCATCGATGCTAGGAAGAAACTGCATCAACTAACGAGCGAAATAACCAGCTAATATAATAATGACAGGATCAAGTTCACACATAACAATATTAACCTTAGATGTAAATGGAATAAATTGTCCAATTAAAAGACAGAGACTGGCAAATTGGGTAAACAGTCAAGACCCATCAGTTTGCTGTATTCAGGAGACCCATCTCACATGCACAGACACACATAGACTGAAAATAAAGGGATGGAGGAAGATCCATCAAGAAAATGGAAAACAAAAAAAAAAGCAGGGGTTGCAATGCTAGTCTATGGTAAAACAGACTTTAAACCATCAAAGATCAAAAGAGACAAAGAAGGTCATTACATAATGGTAAAAGGATTAATACATCAGGAAGAGCTAACTATCCTAAATATATATGGACCCAATACAGGAGCACCAAGATTCATAAAGCAAGTCCTTAGAGACTTACAAAGAGACTTAGACTCCTATACAATAATAATGAGAGACTTTAACACCACATTGTCAGCATTAGACAGATCAATGAGACAGAAAGTTAACAAGGATATCCAAGAATTGAACTCAAGTCTTCACCAAGCGAACCTAGTAGACATCTACAGAACTCTACACCCAAAATCAACAGAATATACATTCTTTTCAGCACCACATCACACTGATTCCAAAATTGAACACAAAGGTGGAAGTAAAGCACTCCTCAGCAAATGTAAAAGAACAGAAATTATAACAAACTGTCTTTCAGACTACAGTGCAATCAAACTAGAACTGAGGACTAAGAAACTCAATCAAAACTGCTAAAGTACCTGGAAACTGAACAACCTGCTCCTGAATGACTACTGGGTACATAACGAAATGAAGGCAGGAATAAAGATGTTCTTTGAAACCAATGAGAGCAAAGATATAATATACCAGAATCTCTGGGAAACATTTAAAGCAGTGTGTAGAGGGAAATTTATAGCACTAAATGCCCACAAGAGAAAGCAGGAAAGATCTAAAAT
>NW_012117711.1:1656941-1657505 GCF_000951035.1 Colobus angolensis palliatus | reverse complement strand
CAAAATCAATGTGCAAAAATCACAAGCATTCTTCTACACCAGTAACAGACAAACAGAGAGCGAAATCATGAATGAACTTCCATTCACAATAGCTTCAAAGTGAATTAAACAGCTAGGAATCCAACTTACAAGGGATGTAAAGGACCTCTTCAAGGAGAACTACAAGCCACTGCTCAGTGAAATAAAAGAGGATCCAAGCAAATGGAATGACATACCATGCTCATGGATAGGAAGAATCAATATTGTGAAAATGGTCATCCTGCCCAAGGTAATCAATGCCATCCTCATTCCATTCTCATTAAGCTACCAGTGACTTTCTTCACAGAATTGGCGAAAACTGCTTTAAAGTTCATATGGAACCAAGAAAGACCCTGCATTGCCAAGAAAATCCTAAGCCAAAAGAACAAACCTGGAGGCCTCATGCTACCTAACTTCAAACTATACTAGAATGCTACAGTAACCAAAAAAAGCATGGTACTGCTACCAAAACAGAGACATAGACCAATGGAACAGAACAGAGCCCTCAGAAATAATACCACACATCTACAGCCATCTGATCTTTGA
>NW_012117711.1:1643441-1648174 GCF_000951035.1 Colobus angolensis palliatus | reverse complement strand
GTGGGATTGTAAACTAGTTCAACCATTGTGGAAGATAGTGTGGCGATTTCTGAAGGATCTAGAACTAGAAATACCATTTGACCCAGCCATCCCATTACTGAGTATATACCCAGAGGATTGTAAATCATGCTGCTATAAAGACACATGCACATGTATGTTTACTGCGGCACTATTCACAATAATAACGACTTGGAATCAACCCAAATGTCCATCAGTGACAGACTGGATTAAGAAAATGTGGCACATACACACCATTGAATTCTATGCAGCCATAAAAAAGGATGAGTTTGTGTCCTTTGTAGGGACATGCATGCAGCTGGAAACCATCCTTCTCAGCAAACTATCGCAGGAACAGAAAACCTAACACCACCTGTACTCAGTTACAGGTGAGAATTGAACAATGTGATCAATTCCTGGACACAGGAAGGGGAACATTACACACCGGGTCCTATTGTGGGGAGGCGGGTGAGGGGAGATAGCTTTAGGAGATATACCTAATGTAAATGACGAGTTAATGGGTGCAGCACACCAACATGGCACATTGTACATATGTAACAACCCTGCACATTATGCATATGTACCCTTGAACTTAAAGTATAATAATAAAATAAAATAAAATGGTTAACAGTTAAGCTAATTTGGGTAGAACAATGGCCGCTAAGTCAAGAGAAACTGGAGCCTTTAGAGGATTTCGTTACTGAACAATTAAGAAAAGGACACATCGCTCCAACATTTTCCCCCTGGAATTCTCCTGTTTTTGTAATTAAGAAAATATCATTTAAATGGAGAATGTTAACAGACCTTAGAGTCATTAATTCAGTTATACAACCCATGTGTACATTACAGACAGGATTCACTCCTCCTGCTCAGGTTCCAAAAACTTACCTTTAATAGTCATAGATTTAAAGATTCTTTCTTTACTATCCCCTTAGCTGAGCAAGACTGTGAACGGTTTGCATTTATAATTCCTGAAGTAAACAACCTGCATCCTGCTAAGCATTTTCATTGGAAAGAGTTGCCACAAAGCATATTAAACTGTCCGACAATTTGCCAGGTGTATGTAGGGCAAGCAATTGAACCTACTCATAAAAAATATTTACAGTGTTACATTATTCATTATATGGATGATATACTTTGTTCTGCCCCCTCCTGAGTAATATTCTAATGTTATGATCACTTGCAAAACTCGATTTCTCATGCTGGTTTAATTATAGCTCCTGACAAATTTCAGACTATTACTTCTTACTCCTACATGGGGACCTTAGTGAATGACACTACAATAGTTCCAAGAAGGTAACTGTACATAGGAATCAATTGAAAACATTAAATGACTTTCAAAAATTAATAGGGGACATTAATTGGAAACAACCCGCTCTAGGCATTCCTACCTATGCCATGAGTAATCTATTTTCTATCCTTGGAGGAGATCCTAGTCTCACAAGCCCTCTGCATTTAACAAAGGAGGCTGAGGCAGAGTTACAGCTGATTGAAAAAGAAGTCCATAAAGCTCAAATAAATAGAATATATCCAGAGAAGACTCTAGTTTTGCTAATTTTTCCAATTCAGCCTTCACCTACTGATGTTATTGTCCAAGAGCAGGACTTAGTAGAATGGCTTTTTCTTCCACATACTAATTCATGGACTCTAACTTCTTATTTGGATCAACTCGCTAGTATGATAGGAAATGGGAGAACTTGGATTGTTAAATTACATGGATATGATCCTGGAAAAATTATTGTCCCTCTCATGAAGGCACACATACAGCAAGCTTTTATAATAGTTTTACTTAGCAAGCCCATTTAGCTGACTTTGTGGGTATTCTCGATAATCATTTTCCTAAATCAAAATTATTTCAAATTTTGAAATTAACTAATTGGATTTTCCCTAAAATAACTAAATTTAAACCAATTTAAGGTGCTGAGAATATCTTCACAGATGGGTCTAGTAGTGGTAAAGCTTCTTATTCTGGATCGAAAGGTAAAGTTTTTCAGATGTCCTAAACCTCAGCTCAAAAAGCAGAGCTTATAGCTGTAATTGAGGTATGAACCTCTTTTGATATGCCTATTAATATGATTTCTGATTCTTCATACATGAGTCATTCCACACAATTAATTGAAAATGCTCAGTTACGATTTCATATGGATGAACAACCAATTACTTTATTCACCCAATTGCAAACAGCAGTTAAGAGCAGAGTGCACCATTTTTACATTACTCATATTAGAGCTCATACACCTGTTCCAGGACCTTTCACTGCAGGGAGTCAAATGGCTGATTGCCTAGTTGCTACTGCAATATCTAATGCCAGACACTTTCACAGTTTAACCTGTTTTAATGTCTCTGGTCTCAAACGCAGATACAGCATTATGTGGAAAGAAGCTAAAGATATTTTCCAGTGATGCCCAACTTGCCAAATGGTGCTTTCCTTGTCTTTTACAGGAGGAGTTAATCCTCGGAAAATGGAACCTAATTCTCTTTGGCAAATGGATGTCACCCATGGCCCCTCATTTGGGATACTAGCTTATTTACATGTATGTGTGGACACTTTTCTGACTTTGTCTGGGTTACATCCCAATCAGGAGAGTCTTCTGCCTGTGTTAAACAGGTGACTTTTGCAGTGTTTTGCAGTGATGGACATTACAAATTCTATAAAAATGGACAATGCCCCAGGCTATACTAACCAAGCTCTAGCTACATTTTTCTCTATATGGAATATTAAACACATTACTGGTATGCCATATAATTTTCAAGAAAAAGCCATAGTGGAAAGAATGAATCTGTTCCTGATACAGCAGTTGCAAAAGCAAAAAGGGGGAAACAAGAACTATGGGACACTCCATATGCAATTGAATCTAGCATTATTGACTTTAAATTTTTTAAGCCTGCCTAAAGGCCAGATGCTATCAGCAGCTAAACAGCATTTACAGAAACCAGCTGCAAAGACAGAGCAGAAAAACTAGTTTGGTGGACAGATCTGATAACAAAAAGTTGGGCAATAAGTAAAATAATAACTTGGGGTAGAGGTTATGCTTGTGTTTCTCTAGGCCAGAACCAGCAGCTGATTTGGATACCATCAAGACACCTGAAACCTTACGATGAGCCAGATGCTGAGGAAGAGATTCCAGGAGGATCCCAAGGACCCCCCAGTTGCAGCCATGTTGAGACTAATGCTGAGGAGAACCCCAAGTGTCATGAGCAACACCCATTAAACACAGCCACCTACCTGGTGACAGATCAAGAAGCTGTCACAGATGGTGGAAGAAAACCTGAGGAAAATGGAACAAACAGTCACAATGAGTAATTTAATGATAGCTATGATAGCAGGCATCACCATTGCCATGAGTATTCCTTTAGCAATGGCTGACACAGAGAACAATTACACCTATTGGGCATATTTACCTTTTCCACCACTTCTATGGCCTGTAACTTGGCTGGATCCCCCAGTGGAGGTACACACTAATGATAGTTCTTGGATGCTTGGTCCCACAGATGATAGAGGCCCATCTCACCCCCATGAGGAAGGAACTGTTATGAATATTTCTTCAGGATTTGAACATCCACCTATCTGTTTGGGAAAGGCCACTAGTTGCCTACCCCCTCACTGTCAATCTTGACTGGCAATAATGCCTGGATGTAATCACTTTATGACACAGTTACACATGCTTTCTGATCTCAGTATTTACCATAATAAATCTGCTCCTATAATTGAGGCATACCACCCTCAAAAACCTATTTTTAAACAGAATTGGACCTGGCCAGAAGTAATGAATGTACTTGTTTGGGAATATTGCTTTGCAGAACAGGCAGAGGTGCTGCACAACGATTCCTATGGAATCATTATTGGTTGGTCCCCTAAGGGGATGGTTAGCTTAAATTGTACCTCTCAGTCTGTGTGCCATGGCCACACTATGTTCAGCTGGTCTGAACAAAACGGTCAGATGGTAGAACTTGTAAGGTGTATGATAAGTGTTCCTATTATCTGGAAACATTGCAGTATAGTGGCAGCTCAACCTCAAATGATATGGCCTGCTGTAGGAGCCAAACATAAGGATTTGTGGAAACTATTAATGGCATGAGTGAACTTCCATTCACAATTGCTTCAAAGAGAATAAAATACCTAGGAATCCAACTTACAAGGGATGTAAAGGACCTCTTCCAGGAGAACTACAAACCACTGCTCAGTGAAATAAAAGAGGACACAAACAAATGGAAGAACATACCATGCTCATGGATAGGAAGAATCAATATCGTGAAAATGGCCATACTGCCCAAGGTTATTTATAGATTCAATGCCATCCCCATCAAACTACCAGTGACTTTCTTCACATAATTGGCGAACACTGCTTTAAAGTTCATATGGAACCAAAAAAGAGCCCGCATTGCCAAGACAATCCTACGTCAAAAGAACAAAGCTGGAGGCATCACGCTATCTGACTTCAAACTATACTACAAGGCTACAGTAACCAAAACAGCACGGTGCTGGTACCAAAACAGAGATATAGACCGATGGAACAGAACAGAGTCCTCGGAAATAATACCACACATCTACAGCCATCTGATCTTTGAGAAACCTGAAACAAGAAATGGGGAAAGGATTCCCTATTTAATAAATGGTGCTGGGAAAATTGGCTAGTCATCAGTAGAAAGCTGAAACTGGATCCTTTCCTTACTCCTTATACGAAAATTAATTCAAGATGGATTAGAGACTTAAATGTTAGACCTAATACCATAAA
>NW_012117711.1:1630073-1642511 GCF_000951035.1 Colobus angolensis palliatus | reverse complement strand
GTGCAGCACACCAACATGGCACAAGTATACATATGTAACAAACCTGCACGTTATGCACATGTACCCTAGAACTTAAAGTATAAGAAAAAATAAATTAATAAATAAAAATAAAAAAAAATTAGACGCTTCTCCCTTTTTTGGTCAGTGCTAATGGGTGAATTATGTCTCCTCAAATATACATTGAAGTGCTACCTGCCAGTACCTGAGACTGCAACCTCACAGGGAAAAAGGGTCATTGAAGATGTAATTAACTTAAAATGCAGTCATACTGAAGTAGGGTGGGCCCCCAATCCCATATGACTGATTTTTTAAATAGCCAGCCATGGGAAGACACTTAGAAACAAGAAGGACTCCACATGAAAACAGAAGTGGATAATAGTGTAATGCATATGTAAGATAAGGATGCTAAGAATTGCTTACACTCACAGAAGCCAGGAGGCATGGAATAGATTCCCTCGGAATCCATAAACGGAACCAATTCTGCTAATACCTTGATTTCAGACTTCTAGCCTCCAGCACTGCACAAATAAATTTCTCTTGTGTTAAGCTACATAGTTTGGGATACTTTCTTATGGCAGCCCTAGGAAATTAATACAATGTAGTCTAGCTTAGAGTTTGTCATTTTTGTTGTACTTCTCAAAGAATCAACTATTGGTTTTGTTGATTTTTTGGTTGCTTTTCTATTTCCTGTTTCATTTATTTCTACTCTAATCTTTATCATATCTATTCCTTTTTTTTAGTTGCCCATGTCAAAAAGCTAGAGAAATCTCAAATTAACAACCTAACATCACACCTTGAGAATCTATAGAAATGAGCAAACCAGCACCAAAGATAGTAGAATAAAGGAAATAGCCAAAATCAGAGCTGAACTGAATAAAACTGAGATGCAAAAAACCATACAGAAGATCAACACAATGAAAAGGTGTTTTTTAAAGAATAAATAAGCTTAATAGACCACTATCTAGTTCAATAAGGAAAAAAGAGAGAAGATCTAAATAAACACAATCAGAAATGACAAAGGAGATATTGCCATTAACTCCACAGGAATACAGAAATCCTTCAGAGACTATTAAAAACACCTCTGCGCACACAAACTAGAGAACCTACAAGAAATGGAGAAATTTCTGGAACCATAGAATATTTCAAGAATGAGCCAGGAAGAAACTGAAACCCTGAACAGATTACTAATGAATTATGAAATTGAATCAGGAACAAAAACTCTACCAATGATAAAAAGTCCAGGACCAGAAAGATTCACAGCCAAATTCTATCACATGTATAAGGAGGAGCTGATACCATTCCAACTGAAACTATTGCAAAAAATGGAGGAGATACTCCTCCCTAATTCATTCTATGAGGTCAGCATATTTCTGATATTTAAACCAGGCAGAAACACAAGAAGAAAGGAAAACTTTATGCAAATGTCCTTGAAGAACTTAGATGAAAAATTCCTCAACAAAATACTAGCAAACCAAATCTCGCAGCCGATCCAAAACTCATCCATCACAATCAAGTAGGCTTTATTTCTGGCATGCAATATTGGTTCAACATACGTATATAAAAACATTCCTCAACAAAATACTAGCAAATCGAATCTCGCAGCAGATCAAAAATCTCAACCACCACAATCAAGTAGGCTTTATTTCTGCATGCAATATTGGTTCAACATAAGCATATCAATAAATGTAATTCATCACATAAACAGAAGTAAAAACAAAAACCATATGATTATCTCAAGAGACATAGAAAAGGCTTTCAATAAAATATGACATTCCTTCATGTTAAAAAAACCTTAACAAATTAGTCACTGAAGGAACATATTTCAAAATAATAAGAGCCATCTATGACAAATCCACACTTAATATAATACTGAACATACAAAAGCTGAAATCATTTCCTTTGAGAACCAGAATACGACAAGGATGCCCCACTCTTACCACTTCTATTCAGCATTGTATGGAACGTCCTGCCTAGAATAATTTTGGCAAGATAAATAAATAAAAGGCATTTAAATAACAAGAGGGGAAGTCAAACTATCTCTGTTTGTAATCGATATAATTTTATACCTGGGAAACCCTATAGTTTGTGCCCCAAAACTCCTTGATCTGTTAAACAACTTCAGCACAGTTTCAGAATACAAAGTGGATATAAAAAAATTAGTAGCATCCCTATGAACCAACTGTGTTCAAGCTGAGTGCCAAATCAAGAACATAATCACATTCGCAATAGCTACAAACATACATAGGATTATAGCTATCCAGAGAGGTGAAGGTTTCTACCATAAGAATTACAAAACACTGCTGAAAGAAATCAGAGACAAGAGAAACAATGGCAAAACATTTCTTGCTCGTGGATAGGAGGAATCAGTTTTGTTAAAATGGCATGCTGTCCAAAGCAATTTATAGATTAAATGCTATATCTATCAAAACACCAATGACATTCTGCATAGAACTAGAAAAAAAATTCTAAAATACATAAGGAACCAAAAAAAAAAAAAAAAAGCCCAATGGCCAAAGTAATCCTAGGCAAAAAGAACAAAGATAGTGGCATCACATTATTCCACTTCAAACTATGCTACAAGACTATAGTAACCAAAAACAATATGACACTGGTACAAAAACAGTTACATAGACCGATGG
Organism: Colobus angolensis palliatus; assembly: GCF_000951035.1. Classification (NCBI taxonomy): domain Eukaryota; kingdom Metazoa; phylum Chordata; class Mammalia; order Primates; family Cercopithecidae; genus Colobus; species Colobus angolensis. The sequence continues at coordinate 1,639,872 of NW_012117711.1, read as the reverse complement.
AACAGAATAGAGTTCCCAGAAATACAGTTGCACATCTACAACTATCTGTTCATCAAGAAAGTTGACAAAACCAGTGGGGAAGGCACTGTCCATTCAATAAGTGGTGCTTTAATAACCGGCTGGGCATTTGCAGAAGATTGAAACTAAACTCCTCCCTTCCACTGTATACACAATCAAGTCGAGATGGATTAAAGACTTAAATGTAAAACCTAAAACTATAAAAATCCTTGAAGATTACCTAGGAAATACAATTCTATACATAGGCCCTACCAAAAATATTGTGATGAAGATGCTAAAAGCAATTGCAACAACAACAAAAAATGATAAATGAGACCTAATTAAACTAAAAGGCTTCTGCACAGCTATTAAATTATCAACAGATTAAACAGACAGCCTACAGAAAGGGAGAAAATATTTGCAACCTATGCATCCAACAAAGGTCTCGTGTCCAGAATTTGTAATGATTCAACAAGCAAAAAACAAATAACCCCATTAAAAAGTTGACAAATAGCATGAACAGACACTTATCAAAAGAATATAGATAAGCAGTCAACAAATACAAAAAAATGCTCAACACCACAAATTATCAGAGGAATGAAATTAACCCATGAGATACCATCTCACACTTGTCAGAAAGGCTATTAATAAAAAGTAAAAAAATAACAGATGAAAAGTTGCAGAGAAAAAGAATGCTTGTATACTGCTAGTGAGGATGTAAATGTGTTCAGCCACTATGGAAAGCAGTTTGGAAGTTTCTCAAACAACTTAAAACAAAACTACTATTTGGCTCAGAAATCCCATTATTGAATATACACCCAAAGGAATAAAAATAATTTGATCATAAGGGTACATTCATGTGTATGTTCATTGCAGCACTGTTCACTATAACAAAGACATGGAATCAATCTAAGTCTATCCTGTAGAATGGATAAAGAAAATGTGGTACATATATACCATGGAATACTATGCAGCTATAAAAAGAATGAGATCATGTCCTTTGCAGTAACATGGATGGAGGTGGAGGTCATTATTCCAAGTTAACTAATGCAGGAATAGAACACCAAATATTGTATGTTCTCATTTATAAGTGGGAGTGAAATATTGAGTACACATGGGCACGGAGGAGGAAACAATGGGTACCAGGGCCTATTTAAGGGTGGAGGGTGAGAGGAGGGTGAAAATAAAAAATCTACCTATTGGGTACTATACTTATTACCTGGATGATGAAATTACCTTTACACCAAACCCTCATGACTTGCAATTTACCAATATAACAAACTTGGACATGGTTCTCTGAAATGAAAATAAAAGTTAAAAAAAAAATAAAATGTGTTATATAGTTAAAAACATATATGAGAGTATGTCCATAGGTTATACTCAAACACACCACACCATTTTTTATAAAGGACTTAAGCATCTACCGATTTTGGTTTCTAAGGGGATTGTATAGGTTGAAGGAGGGGGTCCAGAAACCAATCTCCACAGCCACCGAGTGAAGACTGTACATTTATCTGTGCTTCAAAATTATTTATTGCTTTTTGTTAAGGATTGCTCCCTTTCCCATTCTCTACCTTCTTTTAAAATGGTATGAGAGTACATCACCAAAAGTTTAGCTGGAATAAATATATTAGATACATTATTTCCACATGTATGTATTGGATTCCTATGGAAAATGTTGCAAGAAATGGAAATATAAAATGTAACATATTTTATATATATGTTATATGTATAACATATATGGCATATACAAAATATAACATATATGTTATATATAACACATATATAAAATATAACATATATAAAATATAATTTTATATATAACATATAACAATATTGTTATATATTGTTATATTGTTATATATAACAATATAACATATATAAAATATAATTTTATAAAATAAAATTATGCTTCCTTAGGACCTCTATGTTTGCAGAAAAAGTACAGTCTCCTGAAAATCTTTCTGGGATTTTTCACAAATCACTTCTGCCCCCACCATGCATACAATTGGATTCTACTTCAATTATGTGATTCAACTTGGTTTGGCCTAAAAAAGCACGACTTTATTTAAGGCCCTAGAGTAACAAAAGATGAAAATAGGGTACCATAAAGCCAGAAAGTCTGTGTTAAGAAATAGCTTGCTCCACTGAAAGGAAGTATGACATCACAGTGAAAAATCATCACCTAGGACCTATCTGTCTGGATTTTATTCCCAACTTTAACATTTATAAGCTTTGTGACTTGGGACATTTTAATCTCTTTGTGTCTCTTTTTCCATTTGTTATATGAGAGTAACAGTAGTACTTAGTTCCTTCTTGCCTAGCTCCCGAACTTTCCTCATACGTCAGACAGCATCTTGAGTGCTTCTTGGATGGAATATAATAAAAATTCAGATGAGGAGAAGATGGGTTATGGTTTTTTTTTTTGATGGAGTCTCACTCTGTTGCTCAGGCTGGAGTGCAATGGCACGATCTCGGCTCACTGCAACCTCTGCCTCCCGGGTTCAAGCGATTCTCCTGTCTCAGTTTCCTGAGTAGCTGGGATTACAGGAGTCCATCACCACGCCTAGCTAATTTTTGTATTTTTAGTAGAGATGGGGTTTCACCATGTTGGTCAAGCTAGTCTTGAACTCCTGACTTCATGATCCCCTCACCTCAGCCTCCCAAAGTGCTGGGATTACAGGCTTGAGCTCCCATACCCAGCTGCGTTATGTTTTTTTACCCACCTAGGGCCTACATTCATGTGTTGCTTGTAAGACCGGCACCAGGATACATTTTTCTCTTGAGAAAAAAGTAGTCCCTTACCTGAAGGAATGCTTTCTTTTCCTTGCAGGCCAGAAGAGTATAGCCATACCCCAAAAGCACACCACAACTCCAGTATTTATATTACTAAATAGCATACCAAATTTTGTCAAAGTCAGACTATCTTTGTTGATAACACATTCTATATCATGAACAATGAACAGTGTACCAAACATGTTTGACTCTTAATTGATTATTTAACATAGACTGACGCCCTAAAAATCAATGCTAGGTCATTCTAAACTGACTTTCTTTTTTTTTTTTTTATGGAGTGGCCCCTCTTTAATGGTGCAGAATATTGCTCTGATTTATAAGTTGTGGAGATTTTGCAATGTGTGCCTTTAAAATAAACTGTTTCTTGTCAAGCGTTTACAACAGGGAAGAACTATACACTCCATAGTTGATGAAATCTTGTCTCAGTGGGAGTGAGAATTACATTTACAACATCAGCTGAAACTTCAATTTTTAATTTCCCAGGCTTTAGGTGCCAGGCTAGGATGGACCTAAGCCATCAACAGAGATAACCTGCTGGTGAGACTGTATTTTGGCTGGTGATGTGGAGTTTAATGAAGTCTGCCTGTATATACATCTTGATTCTGACAAAAAATAAACTGAAGTCTTCATTTGAGAACTGAATAGCGTTCCTGGTCACAATATGTAGCAGATGAGTGTGATGCTCAGGCTGGTGACAAAATGTCCTTTGACTATAAGAAGACTTTACAGAAATAACAGCTATTTCTCATTGCAGCCAAATATATCTATTTTCTAAAGATATTTAATACTGCTAGGAGATAGTTGAAAATAGACGTATCTTAATTTAACTGGACATTGCTGCAGACACCACCCACTCAAGGAAGGACAAGGAAACCGTGCTATCCTAAACATATTTAAACAAGACCCATTTCCTTGCAAAGAACTTCTGTGAGACAAAGAATCAAGCACACCACACTCCCTGTAGTGGTCTACGCTGTTTACCTGAAAGAGGCCCCACCTATTCTCATCAGAAGCTTACATCAGGCACCATTTTGAGAGTTTAAAACTGAACTGTGCCCCATTTTCATGCTGAGTTTGAGGCAACATGGCTGCTGCTACCACCTAGCTGGGGGAGGAAGAGGGAAGACTAAGTTCTCTTAAGCACACATAGGGCAATAGCCACTGCTAGTCACCCACCTTCTCAGGTGGGTGACTGGGGACTAGCCCATCCAACTTGATGCAACTTCCAACAACAAAGACAGACTGCTTGCCTTCCACTGCTACTGCCATCACCCACACCACACAAGCTTCCCAGGGACCTGAGAACCTGCCCATACACCTGGTCCACTGCTCCCACAACTAGTTTCCAGGAAAGTCACCGGGAGGCCCAAAAATCAGCCCTTCAGTACCTCCAAAACACTGGAGCCAGTGTAATCTGCTCTGGGTCCTAAAAACAGGCACACTAATCCCACTGCTACCACAACCAGGACCTGAAGAATGGCTCGGTTGCTGTCAAATTTCTCTGCTAAACATCACCACAACCTCAGCTAATATCTGTATCTTCAGTCATCGAGGAAATCACAGAGATCATTGACCCTGTGCACTGCTGAAGATGTCATACAGAAATCGCAATACCTCAGTTACCCCAAATCAAAGTCTAAGTATCTGACTCAATTAACAACAAACAGGGGACTGGGTGCGGTGGCTCAAGCCTGTAATCCCAGCACTTTGGGAGGTCGAGACAGGTGGATTACGAGGTCAGGAGATCGAGACCATCCTGGCTAACATGGTGAAACCCCATCTCTACTAAAAAATACAAAAAACTAGCCGGGCGAGGTGGCGGGCACCTGTAGTCCCAGCTACTCGGGAGCCTGAGGCAGGAGAATGGCATGAACCTGGGAGGCGGAGCTTGCAGTGAGCTGAGATCCGGCCACTGCACTCCAGGCTGGGCGACAGAGCGAGACTCCGTCTCAAAAACAAAACAAAACAAAACAAAACAAACAACCAAAAATTTAACAACAAACAAACACATTCAAAAAAACATTCCTCCCTACAAAACAATTTTTAAAAATTGGCGCAAGTGACTGCTATACCATTAGCATATATTAATGGAAAGACATATATTAATGGAAAGACATATACCATTAGCATATATTAATGGAAAGGCATATATTAATGGAAAGACTGCTATACCATTAGCATATATTAATGGAAACATGAAAAAGCAGGGAAATATGACACCCCAAAAGGACCATGATAATTGTCCAGCAATAAATTCCAATGAAAAAGAGATCCTTGAAATGCCAAAAAAAGATTTAAAAATATTGATTGTTTTTGAGAGAGAGTCTCATTTTGTCACCCAGACTGGAGTGCAGTGGCATGATCATAGCTCACTGTAGCAAAGATCAGAGCAGAACTAAATGAAATATAGAGCCAAAAATATGCAAAGGATAAACAAAACAAAAAATTGGTTTTTGAAAACATAAAATTGATGAACCTCTAGCTAAACTAACTAAGAAAAAGAGAAAAAATCCAAACAAATAAATTCAGAAGTAAAAAAAAAAAAAGACATTGCAACTGATACCACAGAAATACAAAGAATAATTAGAGACTTACATGCACCACTATACACTCAAACTAGAAAGGCTGGAGGAAATGGATAAATTCCTGAACATGTAACCTATCAAGACTGGACTAGGAAGAAATAGAAAACTCAAACAGATGAATAGCAATAAATGACATTTAATCGGTGATTTAAAAGTCTCCCAACAAAGAAAAGTTCAAGACCGGATTGTTTTACTGCTGAATTCTACCAAAATTTTAAAGAAGAACGAACATCAATTCTCAAACTATTTCAAAAAATTGAAGAGAAGGGAATTTGTTCTATCTCATTCCACAAGGTCAGTATGACCCCAATACCAAAACCAGAAGAAGACACAATAACAGCAACAACAAACTACCGACCTATATCTCTGATGAATACAGATGCAAAAATCCTCAAAAAAATATTAGTAAATTGAATCCAAAAGCACATCAAAAGATAATACACCACAATCAGTTGGAATTTATCCCAGAGATGCAAGAATGGTGCAGTATACAAAAACCAATACGTGTTATATAACACATCAACAGAATGCGGGAGAAAAATCACATGATCATCTTAATAGACACAGAAAGAAACATTCAGTAAAATTTGGTACCCATTCATGGATAAAAACTCTCAGCAAATTAGGCATATAAGGAATATACCTCAACAAAATAAAGGCAGTATATGACAAATGCCCAGCCAACATAATACACAGCAGAGAAAATTTGCAAGCATTTTCTATAAGAACTGGAACAAGACAAGGATGTTTACTTTTACCACTTTTACTAAACATATTACTGGATGTCTTTGCCAGAACAGTGAGGCAAGAGAAGGAAATAAAAGGCATCCAAATTAGAAAAGAGGAAGTCAAATAATTTCTGTTTGCGGATGATATAATCTTAAGAAAACCCTAAAGACTCCACCAAAAACTCTTAACTTTGACACATGAATTCAGCAGCTGCAGGTGACAAAATTAATATACAGAAGAGAACCTAGGTAATATCATTCTGGATGTAGGAGTGAATGAAGGTTTCATGAGGAAGACACCAAAAGCGATCATGAAAAAAGAAAAAATTGACAAATAGGATCTAATTAAATTTAAGAGCTTGTGCATAGCAAAAGAAGCTATCAATAAACAGACAACCTACAGAATGGGAGAAATTTTCTGCAAATTATACATCTGACAAAAGCCTAATATCCAGCATAAAGAATTTCAGCAAATTTACAAGAAAAAAACAAGTAATCCTATTACAAAGTGGGCAAAGAACATGAACCATCATTTTTCAAAATAAGATACACATGTAGCCAACAAGCATATGATAAAAAGCTCCATGTCACTAATCATTAGAGAAATGCAAATCAAAACCACAATGAGATACCATCTGACACAAGTCAGAATGGCTATTATTACTAAACAATCAAAAACTAACAGATGCTAACAAGATTGTGGAGAAAAAGGAACACCTATACACTGTTTGTGGGAGTCTAAGTTAGTTCAACCATTGCAGAATGTAGTCTGACAATTTCTCAAAGAGCTAAAAACAGAACTACCATTTGACCCAGCAATCTCATTACTGGGTACATACCCAAAGGAATGTAAATTGTTCTACCATAAAGACATGTGCACTATTCATTGCATCACTATTCACAATAGTCAAGACATGGAATCAACTTAAATAATGATCAATGATAGGCTGGAATATAAATCACTCTACCATAAAGACACATGCACTATTCATTGCAGCACTATTCACAATAGTAAAGCCATGGAATCAACCTAAATGTTGATCAACGATAGACTGGATAAATAGAATGTGGTACATATATACCATGGAATACTATGTAGCCATAAAAAAGAACAAGATTATGTCCTTTTCAGGAACATGGATGGGACTGGAGGCCAAGATTCTCAGCAAACTAACACAGAAAGAGAAAATCAAATACTGCATGTTCTCACTTCTAAGTGAAAACTCACTTATATGTTGTAGGTAAATGATGTTAACTCATGGACACAGAGAGTAAAACAACAGACACTGGGGCCAACTTGAGAATGGAGTTTGTGAGGAGAAGGACTAGAAAAAACAGCTATTGGGTACTAGGCTTTCTACCTGGGTGATGAAATGATCTGTACAACAAACCCCAATGACATGAGTTTGCCTATATAACAAACCTGCACATGTACCTCTAAACCTAAAATAAAAGTTAAATAAATCAGTAGCATATCTATACACCAATAATTATCTAGCTAAGGACCAAATGAAGAAGGCAATTTCATTAACAATAAATATAAAAATATCTAGGTATATATTCAACCAATGTGGTAAAAGATCTTTAAAATCAGAACTAAAAACACAGAGGAAAAAAGTTGCAGATGGCACAAACAAATGGAAAAACATCCCATGCTAATCGACTGGAAGAATCAATATCGTTAAAGTAACCATACTCTTCAAAGCAATCTACATGTTCAATGCAATCTCTATCAAATTACCCACCTTTTTTTTCACAAAATCAGAAAAAATGATGGTAAAATTAATATGAAACCAAAAAGGGTCTGAATAACCAAAGCAATCTTAAGCAAACAGAACAAAGGTGAAAGCATGACATTACCTGACCTCAAACTATACTATGAGACTATAGTAACCAAAACAGCATGGTACTGGAATAACAAACAGACAATAGATCAATGGAACAGAATAGAAAATACAGAAATGAAGTCACAAACCTATAACCAACTGATCTTCAACAAAGTCAACAAAAACATACACTGGTGACAGGAACTCGCCAATAAATGGTCTGGGAAAATTGGATTGCCATATGCAAAAGAATGAACCTAGGCTTGTGCAACTCACCATATGCAAAAATTAACTCAAGATGAACTAAAGACCTAAATGTAGGAGCTGAAACTATGAAAATCTTAGAAAACAGTCTCGGAAAATTCTTCTGGACATTGGTCTAGGCAATGAATTTATGACCAAGTTCTTAAAAGCAAACACAACAAAAATAGAAAAGTGGGACTTAAACTAAAAACCTTTCACACAGTAAAATAAACAATCAACAGAATAAACAGACAATCTACATTACGGGAAGAGACTTTTGCAAACTATGCATCTATAAAAGGGCTAATATCTAGAATCTACAAGGAACTCAAACAGCTCAAGAAGAAAACAAATAACCTCATTAAAAAGTGGGTAAAGGACAAGAACATACATTTTTCAAAAGAAAACAAACAAATATTAACAACTAATTCAGGGAGGAGGGGAGCTGATTTCCACAGTGGTCATATTATATTATTTGAATTGTCTAGTTTTAAACCAAAATGTTTGACATGCAAAGAAACAGAAGAATATGACCCATACACAGGAAAAATTAAATCAACAGAAATTGTCCTTGAGGAAACTCAGATGTTAGACCTACTAGATAAAAGATATCTTAAAGCAGTTCTCACAAATATCTGTAAGACAATAAAGGAAATTGGGTTTAAAGAACAATAGGAACATCAGAGAACAATAGTTCACCAAAGAGAAAACAACAAGGAAAAGGTAGAGTTTATTTTTTTAAAAAAGAACCAAATAGAAATTCTGGAATTCAAACATACAATAAACTAAATAAAAAATCTACTAGAGGGCCTCAACAGTAGTTGTGGATGGGCACAAGAAAGATTCAGTGACACTGAAGATGCTGAGGACTGCTACAAAAAGACAAACTATAACTAGTGGTGGGTAGGATGTGGAGATATTGGAACATTTATACTATTCTGATAGGAATATAACTTGGTACAGATCCATTGGAAGTCAGTCTGGAAGTTTGTCAAATGTTTAAGCATTGAGTTATTATATGAACAAGCAATTCCACTCCTAGGTATATAATCAAGAGAAATAAAAACATATGTTCACACCAAAAACTGTGCACTAATGTTCATAGAAGCATTACTCTAAATAGAAAAACTGGAAAGTAGCCAAATGTCCATCAACAAATAAATAAATCATTAAAATGTGGTACATCTATAAATTGACTGTTGGTTGTCAGTGAAAATGAATTAAAAAATAATACATGCCACCACAAATGTTAACACTGCATACATTGTTCTGTGTGAAATAGTCAGGCACAAAAGGCCAAATAATGTGTGATTCCATTTTTTTGAAATGTTCAGAATACACACATCCATAGAGACAGAAAATAGAGACAGATATGTCCTGAACACGAAAAGTCCTAGAGACAGTGTTTGCCATGGGCTGGGTGTGACCACAGGATAGAGAATTACTGTAATGTCTGTGGGATTTCTTTTTGAGGTGATGAAAATATTATAAATTTAGATAGTGATGATGCTGGCATAGATCTGTGATATACAAAAACTCACTGTGTTATACACTTTAAAATGGTGAATTTTTTCATATGTGAATCATGTCTCAATAAAGCTATTATTAATATAATAATTATTAT
>NW_012117711.1:1599287-1629953 GCF_000951035.1 Colobus angolensis palliatus | reverse complement strand
AATAAGAATAATAACAATGAAACACACACTAAGGAAAAGACATACATGTATTATTTTACAACAGGCATTTTTCATGAAACATAGTATTTCCCTGATAGTAAAATGAAGCATTTTTTCATATACTTAGTTTCTATTTAATATTCCTCCTGTGTGAATTGCCTGTCTGCAATTGTTGACTACTTTTCCCTTTGATTGTGAGACTTTCTCTGATTCATTTCTAGGTGCTCTTAATATATTCTGTATTCCAGCTTTTCAAACATGTTCATAGCGAATATCATTTTCCACTCTGTTTGCTTGTTTTACTGTATTATAGTTCTTTTTTGAAGTGCATTTTTAAAAAATGTCAAATTTTATCAATCTTTTGTACTTTTGTGTCTTTCTTAAGAAATTTTTTTTTCTAACCTTAAATCATATCAATATTTTTCTTGTGTCTTTTATTGGATCTTCAAGGCACAAATAGATATAACTGTTTTTTCCCACTACTTAAAAATCCCTTTGTTATAGTCTTTGTTTCTCTACAAACAGAGCCCCAGAATTGCCACAGTCTGTTTCCCTTAATCTCTGCTATATCAAATCATTGATCCCAAATTGGAAGGTGCACATTTCACACTTCTTATGCACATTTCAACTCTCTTATGTTGTTTCATCTTGAACACCATCCACAGACATCAATTGTAAAATATGACAATACTTTGCTAGGCAGAAATTAATGCCAAAGACTACGAAAAGTGTATGCACTTGGGGTCTTTTTTCCTCTTTAGCTCTCCTGAAGATAGGTCATTGTTCTTCCTTTGCTCTGATGCTATGAGCAGAAAAGTTCTTGGTCACTGGTCTTTGAACCTTTTAATTTACATGTTTTCGTAACACAGGAAGAGTACATATATAAACTCACTGAATGGACAGAAAATTTCAGTAGAATCCTTTTGGACCATGAAGTAGCTAATGAAATCACTTTCCAGAAAGATAATAGACATCTTTTAAAATTTGGAGGAAGAAATGATTTATCTATTATAGTTCACTGACTTACAGGTAGAAAAATCATGAATTGATGAATACATACATAAAAATACAACTTAATGTGCTTCCTTTTAAGCAGAAAATGATAAAATTAAGCATTAACCTAACAATAACAGAGAATACACTTTTCTATATAATTAGTATTGCCAATGATAAAAATATGTTTCATTTCTACATTATTGTTAGTAAAATTTTTACATTTGGTAATGATAAATCTGTGTCTTTCTTCAGAATTTAAAAACATTGTCATATACATTTGCATTTGATGTTCAAAATAACACTTTGAGGCAGATAAGGGAAGTATTTTATTTTCATTTTTTTAATGAAGAAACTGAGATTCAGAAGGAATTTGTGCCTTGTCTAAGATAACTAGTATCAGAACTGGAACTCAAATTCCTAGCCTAGTCTATTAAAGGGTACCAAGAGAAAAGGAGGATTGGAGATAGAATGCTATCAGTGAAGATATACAACTATCCAGATAAACTGTTACCAACCTTAAATTCTTTACTCAGAGGTGCTGAGACATTTATTTATCTTACTTTTTGTGTCATTAAGGATTAATCCTTCAGTTTAAACTTTCACTTAGTCTAGAAATATTTGTTAAAATAGCCCTGAAAGATGATCTTTCATCTTCTGCTGAAGACTTCTATTTTTCTTCCACAGATATCACTGTTATATATTGTCCTTTAGTTTTGAGACAAAACTGCCTCTTACAGTTTTAACATATTTATTTAAAGCTCTTTAATCCAAGGACAATCATTCACTTCCTATTATTTTTAATTTTCTCATATTATAAAATACATTCAAGAAAGTGCAGACATCATTAATGAACAAAATACAACCATCCCACAAATAAAGAAATAGCATATGATCACAAGAGCCTCTTTGTGTGTCACCTTCCAATAACTATTCTCTCCTAACAAATTTCCTGAACTTCCTAACAAGTAGAATAATATATAGTATGTATTCTTTTGTGTCTGGCTTTTTTCACCAAATGCAATGTTTTTGAGATTCTTCCACATGGTTGCGTGTAATTTTATTCATTCTCATTGTTGAGTAGTATTTCATTTTATGGCCCAATTTATTTATTCATTTTTCTGATAATAGATATTTGAGTTGTTTCTGGGTTTTGGCTACTATTTGGTTACTGCTCTTTCATTCTTGTACATGCCTTTCAGTGGACACATACATGCATTTCTTTTGAGCATATATCTAGGAGTATACTTTTTCCTTCTGTGTGTGTGTAATTCTGTTTATGTGTATATACATATATATTCAGTTTAGTGGGTTCTGCCAAACAGTTATTTAAAGTGCTTGTACAAATTTATGCTTTCATTTGTATGAGAATTCTAGTTACTTCAAATCTTGGCTAACATTTGATATTGTCAATTTTTTCAATTTTAGTCATTTTCTTGGATATGAATAAAGTAAGATGTGATGGATATGTAATGAGTGTAAATTGTGGTTTAGTTGTTGCTTTGTATTTCCCTGAAGATATTTCCCATTTTCTGTGTTTATTTGCCACGTGGCTATTGCCTTTTAAAAAAATTTATTTTAAATTCTGGGATACATGTGCAGAACATGCAGGTTTGTTACACAGGTATACATGTGCCGTGGTGGTTTGCTGAACCTATCAACCCATCATCTAGGTTTTAAGCCTCACACATGTTAGTATTTGTCCTAATGTTCTCCCTCCCCAGGCCCCCAACCCCCAACAGGCCCCAGTGTGTGATGTTCCCCTCCTTGTGTACATGTGTTTTCATTCTTCAACTCCCACTTATGAGTGAGAACATGTGGTGTTTTGTTTTCTGCTCCTGTGTTAGTTTGCTGAAGATGATGCTTCAAGCTTCATCCATGTCCCTGCAAAGGACATGAACTCATTCTTTTTATGGCTGCACAGTATTCCATGGTACATATGTGCCACATTTTCTTTATCCAGTCTATCATTGATGGGCATTTGGGTTGGTTACAAGTATTTGCTATCGTAAACAGTGCTGGAATAAACATATGTGTGCATATGTCTTTACAGTAGAATAATTTATAATCCTTTGGGTATATACCCAGTAATGGGATTGCTGGGTCACATGGTATTTCTGGTTCTAGATCCTTGAGGAATCACCACACTGTCTTCCACAATGGTTGAACTAATTTACACTCCTACCACTGGTGTAAAAGTGTTCCTATTTTTTCCAGAGCCTTGCCAGCATCTGTTGTTTCCTGACTTTTAAATAATCACCATTCTAACTGGTGTGAGATGGTATCTCATTGTGGTTTTGATATGCATTTCTCTAATGACCAGTGATGATAAACTTTTTTTCATATGCTTGTTGGCTGCATGAATGTCTTCTTTTGAGATGTGTTTGTTCACATACTTCACCCACTTCTTGATGAGGTTGTTTGATTTTTTTCTTGTAAATTTGTTTAAGTTCCTTGTAGATTCTGGATATTAGACTTTTGTCAGATGAGTAGCTTGCAAAAATTTTCTCCTATTCTGTGGGTTGCCTGTTCACTCTGATGGCAGTTTCTTTCACTGTGCAGAAGCTCTTTAGTTTGATTAGATCCCATTTGTCAATTTTGGCTTTTGTTGAAATTGCTTTTGGTGTTTTAGTCATGAAGTCATTGCCCATGCCTATGTCCTGAATGGTATTGCCTAGGTTTTCTTCTAGAGTTTTTAGGATTTTGGATGTACATTTAAGTCTTTAATCCATCTTGAGTTAATTTTTGTATAAGGTATAAGGAAGGGGTCCAGTTTCAGTTTTCTGCATATGACTAGCCAGTTTTCCCAACACCATTTATTTAATAGGGACTCCTTTCCCCATTGTTTGTTTTTGTCAGGTTTGTCGAAGATCAGATGGTTGTAGATGTGTGGTGTTATTTCTGAGGTCTCTGTTCTGTTCCATTGTTCTATATATCTGTTTTGGTACCAGTACCATGGTTTTTTGGTTACTGTAACCTTGTAGTATAGTTTGAAGCTGGGTACTGTGATGCCTCCAGCTTTGTTCTTTTTGCTTAGGGTTGTCTGGCTATAGGGGCTCTTTTTTGGTTACTTACAAAATTTAAAGTAGTTTTTTTCTAATTTCATAAAGAAAATTACTGATAGTTTGTTGGGAATAGCATTGAATCTACAAATTGCTTTGGACAGTATGGCCATTTTCACGATATTGATTTTTCCTATCCATGAGCATGGAATATTTTTTCATTGGTTTGTGTCTTCTTTTATTTCCTTGATCAGTGGTTTGTAGTTTTGTATTTTGAGCCTATGTGTGTCTTTGCATGTGAGATGATCTCCTGAATACAGCACACTTATGGGTCTTGAATCTTTATCCAATTTGCAAGTCTGTGTCTTTTAATTGTGGCATTTAGCCCATTTACATTTAAGGTTAATATTGTTATGTGTGCATTTGATTCTGTCATCATGATGCTAGCTGGTAATTTTGCACATTAGAGTTGATGCAGTTTCTTCATGGTGTCAGTCTTTGTATTTTGCTGTGTTTTTACGGTGGCTGGTACCAATTTTTCCTTTTTATCTTTAGTGCTTGCTTCAGGAGCTCTTGTAAGGCAGACCTAGTGCTGACAAAATTCCTCAGCATTTGCTTGTCTGAAAAGGATTTTATTTCTCCTTGACTTACGAAGTTTAGTTTGGCTGGATATGACATTCTGGGTTTAAAATTCTTTTCTTTAAGAGTGTTGAATCTTGACCCTCACTCTCTTCTGCCTTGTAGGGTTTCTGCAGACAGATCCACTGTTAGTCTGATGGGCTTCCTTTCCTGAAATTTCTCTCTGGCTGCCCTTAACATTGTTTCTTTCATTTCATCCTTGGAGCATCTGATGATTATGTGTCTTGGGAGTGCTCTACTCAAGAAGTATCTTAGTGGTGTTCTCTGTATTTCCTGAATTTGAATGTTTGCCTGTCTTGCTAGGTTGGGGAAATTCTCCTGGATAATATCCTGAAGTGTGTTTTCCAACTTGCTTCCATTCTCTCCGTCACTTTCAGGTACACCAATTAATTGCAAGTTCGGTCTTTTCACATAGTCCCATATTTATTGGAGGCTTTGTTTGTTTCTTTTCTTTCTTTTTTCTCTAATCTTGTCTTCACATCTTATTTTAGTAAATTGAGCTTCAGTCTCTGACATCTGTTCTTCTGCTTGACCAATTCAGCTATTGATGCTTGTGTATGCTTCACGAAGTTCTTGTGCTGTGTTTTTCAGTTCCACCATGTCACTCATGTTCCTCTCTATTTCGGTTATTCTAATTAGCAGTTCCTGTAACGTTTTATCAATGTTCTTAGCTTCCTTGCATTGGATTAGAGCATGCTCCTTTAGCTCAGAGGAGTTTGCTATTACCCACCTTCTTAAGCCTACTTATTTCATTTCATCAATCTCATTCTCTGTCCAGTTTTGTGCCCTTCCTGGAGAGGAGTTGCGATCATTTGGAGGAGAAGAGGCATTTTCGTTTTTGGAATTTTCGGCATTTTTGCCTTGGTTTTTACTCATTTCATGGATTTATCTACCTTTGATCTTTGAGGCTGATGACCTTTGGAAGGGGTTTTTGTGTGGGGAGTCCCTTATGTTGATGTGAATTTTGCTGCTTTCTGTTTGTTATTCTTCTAACGGACTGCAGACTGGCCCCTCTTCTGCAGGTCTGCTGCAGTTTGCTAGAGGTCCTTTCTAGACCCTGTTCTCTTGGGTATTGCCAGTGGATGCTGCAGAAGAGCAAAGATTGCTGCCTGCTACTTCCTCTGGAATCTTCATCCCTGGGGGGCATTGGCCTTATGCTAGCTAGCGCTATCCTGTGTTAGGTATCTGTCTACCCCTGTTGGGAGGTTTCTCCCAGTCAGGAGGCACAGGGATCAGGGACCCACTTGAAGAGGCAATATGTCCCTTACCAGAGATGGTATGCTGTGCTGGGAGAATCCCTCTTATCAGGATCAGCTGCTCTCTTCAGAGCTGGCAGGCAGGAATGATTAAATCTGCTGAAGCTGTGCCCACAGCCACCCCTTCCCCCCAGGTGCTCTGTTCCAGGGAGATGGGGGTTTTGTCTGTAAGATGCTGACTGGGGCTATTACGGTTCCTTCAGAGATGCACTGCCCAGTGAGGAGAAATCTAGAGAAGCACTCTGGCCAGAGCCTCTTTTTCACACCCAGCCTAGATCTCCCAGCCTCCTTTGCACTATCAGGGGAAAACTGCCTACTAAAGCCTCATTAATGGCAGATGCCCGTCCTCACACCAAGCTCAATCATCCCAGGTTGACCTCAGACAGCTGTGCTTGCAGCGAGAATTTCAAGCCAGTGTTTCTTAGCTTGGTGGGCTTCATGGGAGTGGGACCCGCTGAGCAAGACCACTTGGCTCCCTGGCTTCAGCCCCCTTTCCAGGGAAGTGAATGGTTCTGTCTTGCTGGGGTTCCAGGTGCCACTGGAGTATGAAAAATATACTCCTGCCACTAGCTTGGTGTCTGCCCAAACAGCCACCCAGTTTTGTGCTTGAAACCCAGGGTCCTGGTGGTGTGCACACACAAGGGAAACTGATCTGCAGATTGCAAAAACCATGGGTAAAGCATAGTAACTCGGCCTGATAGCAGAGTCCCTCATGGCTTCCTTTGGCTTGGGGAGGGAGGTGCCCAGCTCCTCGTGCTTCCCAAGTGAGGTGACACCTCACCCTTTTTCTGCTCACCCTCCGTGGGATGGACCCACTACCTAACCACTGCCAATGCAATGAAATGGGTATCTCAGTTGGAAATGCAGAAATTAACCACCTTCTGCATTGGTCTCACTGCCAGCTGCAGACCTAAGCTGTTCCGATTTGGCCATCTTGGTTAATGTCTTTAGTGAAGTACCTATTCAAGTCTTTTGCCCATATTTTTATTTGGTTATGTGTGTTTTACTTATTTTGTAACAGCTCCTTTAATAACCTGAATACATATATTTTGTTTAGATTTATGTATAGTAAACAACTTTTTCTGCTCTGGTTTGCTTTTTCACTCTATTGATGATTTTGTTTGTTGTAAGAAATTTAAAAATTTTTAATGTAGTCCAATGTATCTTTTAGTGATTGGTAATTCTTGTATCCTATTTGAGAAATGAGGGTCATAAGCACAGTCTTCAATGTTTTCTTCTAAAGGCTTTATTCTAAGTACAAAATAATTTTATTTCCACTTTTAGATTTATAATCAAATGGAATTTATTTTTTCAGCATGATGTATGGTAAAGATTAGTTTTCTTTTTTCCCTATATTAATTACCAAATGATAGAGCACCATTTCTTGAAAAGGACATTCTTTCCACATTGTTCCATTGTATTCCATTTTTCATAAATAATATAAAATATATCTATATTAGTCTGCATTGTGGGCTGTATAATGGCCTTTCAATGATATCCACATCTTATTTCTTAGAACCTGTTACCTTATATGGCAAAAGAGAATTTACTGATATGATTAAGTTAAAGATCTTGAGATGGAGATATTTTTCTGGATTATCCGGGCAGGCCCTAAATGTTACCACAATGATCATTATAAGAGGGAGGCAAAAAGTTCAAAGGAAGAAGTAGAATATGTGACCATGGAAGCAAGAGGTGAGGAAGTGGTCATGAGCCAAGGGATTCAGGCAGCCTCCATGAGCTAGAAAAGATAAGGAAATTGATTTACCTTTGAGTTTTCAGAAGGAATTGGACTTGCTGACCCTTTGATTTTGTCCCATAAGACTCATCATGGATTTCTGTCCCCCAGAGCTATAAGAGAATAAATATATATGATTGTAAGCTACCATGTTTGTGGTAATTTGTTACATTATACAAAGAAAACAAATACAATCTGTTTAAGGACTCTCTGATCTGCTCCACTGGCCCATTTGACTATTCTTGCACCAATACCAGATTTTCCTAATTGATAAAACAATAACTCTTAGTATCTGGTAATGTAATTTCTCCAGCTTTCTTCTTTTTGGATAGTTTCTTTTTTTAACTTCCATCTGCTCTCCCTAATTAATATTGGATTCAATTTCTTTGATAAATATGGAACCATTTATATTTTCTATTCATTCCTGTGTTAGTGATTGCATATTTTGGCATGTTACACTTTCCTAGGATTATCCATTTCATATAAATTGTGTAATTATTGGAATAATGTTGTTAATAATATTTTGTTATTATGCATTATTAAAATAATGGCTTTACTGAGACACAATTCACATACAATACAATTTAGCAATTAAAATTATACAATTCAATAGATTATAGCATATTCACATAGTTGTGCAAACATAACTCCAAACAATTGTAGAACATTTCAACACTCCCAAAAGAAACTCTATATTCATTGGAAATTAATCCTTATATTTCCCCATAACCCTCAGTCCTATACAACTACAAATCTACTTTTTGTCTTTCTCTATTTGCCCATTATGGGCATTTTACATAAATAAATAATTGCCGTGTATGGATTTGTAACTAGTTTTATTTACTTAGCCTCAGGAACTAAAGGTTCATCTATGTTGTAGCATATATCAGTACTTCGTTTCCTTTTATTGCCAAATTATATCCCATTGTATGTGTTCACATTTATTTACATATTCATTAATTAATGAACATTAGCATAATTTCCACTTTTTGGCTATTATGACTAATTCTGCTATAAAAATTAATAAATACCTTTTCTGCATGGACACATGTTTTTATGTTCTTTGGATATATACTTAGGATTGATATTTCTGGGTCATATGGTAATGCTGTTTAATATTTTTAGAAACTGGCTAGCTGTATTCCAAGGTAATTGTACTATTTTAAAATCCCGCAAGCAGTATATGAGAATTACAACGTCTCTAATTTTTGCCAATACATGGTATTATCTATCTTTTTGTTTATAGTTACCATACTGCAGGTAAAGTTGTATCTCATTGTGAATAAGATTTACGTTTCTTGATGGTTAATAATGCAGATCATCTTTTCATATCCTTATTGTTCCTTCTTTGAATAAATGTTTATTCAGATACTTTGGTAATTTTTAATGAGTTGTTTGTCTTTTTGTGGAATTGTGAAAATTCTTTGTATTTTCTAGTTTTGAGAACCTTATTAGAAATATAATTTGAAAATATTTTCTTGTATCCTGTGGGTAATACTTTCACTTTCTTACCGGTGACCATTGAAGCCCTAAAGTTTTCAGTTTTGATGAAATCTAACTTATCTATTTTTTCTCAGTCGGCTTGAGCTTTGGTGTCATATTTTGAAAAGTCTTGCCAAATCCATAGTCACAAATATATAATCTATGTTTTTTTACTAAGAATTTTATAGTTTTGGTTCCTTACCTATAGAGTTGTTTGAGATTCTTATATATTCTGGTTATTAATCCCTGGCCAGATGGATAGTTTGCAAACATTTTCTCCCATTCTGTGGGTTGTCTCTTCACTTTGTTGATTGTTTCCTTTGCTGGGCAGAAGTTTTTTTACTCGATGTCATCCCATTTGTCCATTTTTGCTTTGGTTGCCTGTGTTTGTGAGGTATTACTCAAGAAATCTTTGCCTACCCCAATATCCTGGAGAGGTTCCTGATGCTTTCTTGTGGTAATTTTATAGCTTGAATTCTTAGATTTATTTTTTAAATATATTTTGATTTGATTTTTATATATGATGAGAGGGATCTAAATTCATTCTTATGCATATAGATATCCTATTTTCCTAGCATAATTTATTCACTATGTTTTTCTCAGTGTATTATTCTCACTGGCAGCTTTGTAAAAAATAAGTTCACTTTATATGTGTGATTTTGTTTTTGGATTGGCTATTCTGTTCCACTGGTCTATGTGTCTGTTTCTATGCTGGTACCATGCTGTTTTGGTTACTATAGGTCTGTAGTATAATTTGAAGTCAGGTAATATGAGTTCTTCAGTTTAGTTCTTTCTGCTGCAATGAAAATACGAGTTCTGTTATCTCTTTAGAATTTTGATTTAAATTCTCCTGAATAAATATTTAGAAGTGAGATTGCTGTAACCACCATCATGTTTTTTATAGCAGTTGCACCATTTTGCATTCCTACTAACAGTGGGCTTGTGTTCCAGTTTCTTTTCCTCCTTTCCAACACTTAGTGTCTTTTCTTTTTTTTTTTTTGATAGTAGCCATTTTGAAGATATGAGGTGATATCTCATTGTGATTTTGATTTTCATTTCCCTGAAGATTAACAATATTGAACATCTTTTCACATAACTATTGGTAATTTGTATGTCTTCTTTAGAAAAATGTCTATTTAAATCCTTTTTCCATTTTTAAAATAAGCTTATTTAGTTGCTGTCGAGTTGTAAGAGTTCCTTATATATTTTGAATACTAACTCCTTTTCTGATATGTTTTCTGCAAATATTTTCTCCCATTCCATAGATTGCCTTTTGATTTTGTTTGTTTTCTTTGTTGTGCAGAAAGTTTTTAGCTTGATGTACCTCCAGTTGTTTATTTTTGCTTTCATTGCCTGTGCTTTTGATGCCACATCAAGAAAATCTTTGTCAGGGCCAATTTCAAAAAAGCTCTTTCACTGTATTTTTTTTCCTAGGAGTTTCATAGTAGTTGTTCTTAACTTTAAGCCTTTAATCTATTTTGAGTTGACTTTTGCATAAGGTAAGGGTCCAATGTCATCATTTTGTGGATATCTTGTTTCCAATTACTATCATTTTGTGTGCTTATTGGCTATTTGAGTATCTTCTCTGAAGAAATACCTATTTATTTTTTCCCATTTTATATTGGGGGTAATTTGTCTTCTTTTGTTTTTGATTTCTAGTAGTTTTTTAAGTTTCTGGATATTAAATTATCACAGACATATGATTTGTATATATCTTTTCATTCTACATGCTTTTTACTCTAAAATGCCATTGAGTCACATAAGTTTTTAATCTTGATGAAGTTTGATTTATCAATTATTTTGTTCTTTATATTTTGGTGCTATATCCAATAATTATTTGCCAAATCCAATTTGTTACGCTATATGCTATGTTTTCTTTTAATATTTTTAAAGTTTCAGTTTTATATTAAGGATTTTGATCTATTTTAAGTTAAGTTTTGTGTACAGTTGTCCCTCACAATATGAGGGAGATTTGTTGCAGGACTGCCTACATATAACCAAATCTACACATACTCAAGTACTGAAGTTGGCCCTGTGAAGCCCTCATATATAAAAGTCAGCCTTTCCTATACGTGGGTTTTGCATCCCATAGATACTGTAGTTTCAATCTATGTTTGGTTGAATAAAAGCGGTGCATAAGTGGAGCCATACAGTTCAATCTCGTGTTGTTCAAGAATCAACTGTATTATGTGAGGTAGGAATCCAACTTCATTCTTTTGCATTTGGATATTCAGTTGTGCTGGCACCATTTGTTGAAAAGACTGTCCTTTCCCCCATTGAATGTACTTGGCAATCTTGTCAAAAATTGGCCATATCTGTATGTGTATATCTGCACTCTTTATTTGATTCAATTTGTCTACATATCTATTCTTATGCTAGTATCACATGCTTTTGATTACTGCAGCTTTATGGTAAGTTTTGAATGGAAAAATGTTAGCCCTCTGACTCTTTTTTTTCTAAGATTGGTTTGCTTTTTCAAGGGCCCTAGGAATCCTCTATAAATTTGATTACTAGCTTTTTTTATTTCTACAAAAAAGGCTGTTGAAAGTTTGATAGGGATTTTGTTGAATTTGTTCACTTTTGGAAATATAAACATCTTAACCAAGTTCTTTCTACCTTGACCCAGTATCATTGACCTGGTGTGCCACGGTTAGGTATTCTACCCAATGAATGTGGGCTCCTTGGAGTATCGAAGCCCTCAATCTCTCAGCTACACTTAGCAGATTTAACCTCCTTAACTTAGAGTGGGAGGGCATAAAAATTTTGATGCCCTACCCCTCCCAGGGAGGTACTGTGAGCCCTTGAATGGGTGCTGTTGGGAGATGGAGCTCTATCTTCTTGACCTCACCTTCCATCCATAAATCTCTGTCAAGCAGATCTAGGGATGGAGATGAAGGAATTGGGTTGTGGCTCAAATGCCACAGACTGTCACTGTTCTTATGGAGATGTAGTAGATGTTTATGAATAAATGTGTCTTCATTGATATATATCCTTTTGGCAGTCTCCAGAGACTGACTTTTTTTTTTTCTAGACAGAATCTTGCTCTGTTGTCCAGGCTGGAGTGCAATGGTATGACCACAACTCAGTGTAGTCTCAACCTCTTGGATTCAAGTGATCCTCTCATCTCAGTTTCCTGAGTCACTGGGACTGCAGGTGTGTGCCACCATGCCTGGCTAACTGATTTTAATTTTTTTGTGTGTGTAGAGATGGGATCTCGCCATGTTGCCCAGGCTTGTCTCAAACTCCTGGGCTCAAAGGATTCTCTTACCTTCACCTCTGAAAGTGTTGGGATTACAGGTGTGAGCCACCACATCTGGCCAATAATTGTGTTTTTTTAATTTTAAAGAATATTTTTCACCAGTTATGTTTTACTTTTTTCTCATGCTAGGATTCTGGAAGTAGGCATGTCCCCTTATTGTGTCTTCAATTTAGTAGTCCTTTAATAATTAAATCTTTTAAAGATCTTAGCAGACTTTAAATATTGAAAGGCTTTGTTGATTTTCCCTACTGCATATACTTCTTTTCTATTTTATTCACCTCTAGTCTTATCTTTATTATTTATTCCCTTTTATTTTCTTTCTGTTTGATGTGCTGTTTTTCTACATTTCTGACATGGTAATGTAGATAACTGAAGATTAATTTTTTTATCTAATATACATGTTTAAAGCTATACAGCTATACGTTTCTTTCTAAACAATGCTTTCAGCTGCATATCATAAGCTCTTTGTAATGTTTTTATCCTTCTATTCAAAATGTTTTATAATTTCCATTCTAATTTCTTTTTTGGTGGGTACATAGTAGGTTGATATATTTATGGAGTCCCTGTGATGCTTTATTTAGGCATGTAATGTTAAATAAGCACATTACAGAGAGTGGGGTACTCATCTTCTCATTATCCTTTGTGTTATAAACAATCCAATTACACTCTTTAAGTTATTTAAAATATACAGTTAACTATGGCTGACTATAGTCACCCTATTGTGCTATCAAAGAGTAGGTCTTATACATTTTTTCTAACTTTTTTTTGTGCTCGTTAACCATCCTGACATCCTTCTCATCCCTAACTACCCTTCTCAGCCTCTGATAACAATCCTTCTACTCTATGTCCATGAGTTAAATTATTTTGATTTTTAGATTCACAAATAAGTGAGAACATGTGGTATTTGTCTCTCTGTGCCTGGCTTATTTCACTCAATGTAAAAATTTCCAGTTTTATCCATGGTTTTGCAAATGACTGAATCTCATTCTTTTTTATGGTGAATAGTACCCCATTGTGTATATGTGGCACATTTTCTTTATACATTAGTCTCTTAACGGACACTTAGTTTGCTTCAAAGTCTTAGATATTGTAAACAGTGCAGCAAGAAACATAGGAGCACAGATATCTCTTCAATATTCTGATTTTCTTTCTTATGGGCATATACCTAGCAGTGAGATTGCTGGATAATATAGTAGCTCTATTTTTAACTATTTGAGAAACCTCCAAACTGTTATCCATAGTGGTTGTACTAATTTACATTCCCACCAACAGTGTGTAAGTGTTCTCTTTTCTGCACATCCTTGCCAGCATTTGTTACTGCCTGTGAATATAAGTCATTTTAACCGGAGTGAGGTGATATCACATTGTAGTTTTGATCTGCATTTTCTGATGATCAACAATGTTGGGCACCTTTTCACCTTCTCTTCACCATTTGCATGTTTTACTTTCTTTGAGAAGTGCCTATTCAAATCTTTTGCTCATTTTGAATGTATAACTAAACTTTTTAAAAACAGAGTTTTTTGAGCTCCTTATATATTCTGGTTATTAATTCTTTGTCAGATGAAAAGTTGGCAAATATTTTCTCCCATTCTGTGGGTTGTCTGTTTGTTGATTGTATCCTTTGTTGGGCAGAAGCTTTTTAAGTTGATGTGATCCCATTTGTTTATGTTTACTTTAGTTGCCTTTGCTTGTGATGTATTGCTTTTTTTTTTTTTTTGGCTCAGACCAATGCTTTGGATATTTTCCCCAATGTTTTCTTGTAGTTGTTTCATAGTTTGAATTCTTAGATTTCATTCTATTATTCATTTGATTTGGTTTGTTTTATATAGTGAGAGATAGGAGTCTGGTTTCATTCTTTTGCCTTTGGATATCCAGTTTTTAAAGCACCATTTATTGAAGAAGTTGTTTTTTCCCTAGTGTATGTTCTTTGCACATTTGTTAAAAATTAGTTAACTGTAGATGTGTAGGTTTGTTTCTGAGTTGTCTATTTTTATGCCAGTACCATGCTTTTTGGTTACTATAATTCTGTACTATAATTTGAAGTCAGTTAATGTGATTTATCTAGTTTGGTTCTTTTTCTTGGGATAACTTTACCTATTCTGGGTCTTTCATAATTCCATATAAATTTTAGGATTGTTTATTTTTATTTCTGTGAAAAATATCATTGATATTTTGATAGGGATTGCACTGAAACCATAGATGGCTTTGAATAATACAGACACACTTTACCTAAAACACACACATATATTTAAAATAAAAGGTTGGAAAATGATATTTCATGCCAATGGAAACCAGAGCGAGCAGAAGCCACTATACTTATATAAGATGAAATATATTTCAAGACAAAAACTATAAGAAAAGACAAAGAAGGTTACTATATAATAATAAAAGGCTCAATCCAACAAGAGAATATAACAATTTTACAAATACATACACCAAACACTGGAACACCCAGATATATAACACAAATATTATTTGAGATAAGAGAGAAATAGACCTCAATACAAAAATAACTGGAGACTTCAAAATCCAACTTTCAGCATTGAACACATCTTCCAGATAGAAAATCAACAAAGAAACATCAACATATAGAAACTGACTTAAAGTATACCATCAGAGAAAATCACCTTCACTAAAAGAAAGCCAGGCAGGAAGGAAAGAAGGAAGAGGAGAAGGCATTGAATGTAAATAGATTAAACTTTTTAATCAAAAGAACGAATGAACATATGCATTTAAAAAAAACAAATAAACAAACAAAAAAAAAACAATGATCTACTACCCACAAGAAACACACTTCACTTTTTCTTTTCTTTTTCTTTTTTTTTGAGACGAAGTTTCACTCTTGTCCCCTAGGCTGGAGTGCACTGGTGTGATCTCGGCTCACTGCAACCTCTGCCTCCTGGGTTCAAGCGATTCTCCTGCCTCAGCCTCCCAAGGAGCTGGGATTACAGGCGCCTGTCACCATGCCTGGCTAATTTTTGTATTTTTAGTAGAGTCGGGGTTTCACCATGTTGGCCAGGGTGGTCTCGAACTCCCGACCTCAGGTGATCTACCCTCCTCGGCCTCCCAAAGTGCTGGGGTTACAGGCGTGAGTCACCGCCCCCGACCCAAACTTCACTTATAAAAATAAATAGACTGAAAGTACATGGATGGAAAAAGATATTTTATGCCAATGGAAACCAAGGAAGAGTGACAGTAGCCAAATTTATATCAGACAAAATAGATTTCAAGACAAAAAGTGTAAGAAGAGACAAATGTCACTGTATAATGATAAAGGGATCAATTCAGTGAGAGAATGTAACTATTTTAAATATACATTCACTCAACACTGGAGCACCCAGATAAATAATACTAATATTATTAGAGCTAAATAGAGAGATAGACCCCAATACAATCATAGCTGGAGACTTCAACACCCACTTACAGCATCAGACATTTTCCGGACAGAATATCAAAAAAGGATCACGAGATATAATCTACCATATAGGCCAAATGGATTTAATGGATATTTTTAGAACATTATATCCAATGGCTGCAGAACACACATTGTTTTTCTCAGCATATCGATTATTCTTAAGGATAAAACACATGTTAGGTCACAAAACAAGTCTTAAAACATTCAGAAAAATTAAAATTATATCAAGCTTCTTCTCTGATCATGAGGGAATAACACTAGAAATTAATAACAAGAAGAATTTTGTAAACTATAAAAATACATGGAAATTAAACAATATGTTCCTGAATTACCAGTGTGTCAATGAATAAATTAAAAAGAATATTGAAGAATTTCTTTTTTAGAATTAATAAATAAATTTTATATAAATGGTCCTTTTTATTTCAATAGTTTATTGGGGAACAGGTGGTGTTTGGTTACATAAATAAGATCTTTGTTGGTGATTTCTGAGATTTCGGTGCATCCATCACTCCAGCAGTGTACACTGTATCCAATGTGTAGTCTTTAATTCCTTGCCACCCTGCCCCCTACACTTTCCCCCAATTCAATTCAGGTCAATGCAAATGCCATTATTTTGTTCATTTTTATGACTGAGTACTATTCCATGGGGTGTGTGTTTGTGTGTGTATTATATACATAATATATATATTATGTATATAATATATTATACAGTATTTTACATATATATATAACAATTTATCCACTCATTGATTGGTGCACATTTTTGCAAATTGTGCTGCTATAAACATGTGTAAGTATCTTTTTTATATAATGACTTCTTCTCTGGGTAGATACACAGTACTGAGATTGCTGGATCAAATGGTAGTTCTACTTTTAGTATCTTCACACTGTTTTCCATAGTAGTTGTACCAGTTTACATTCCCACCAGCAGCATAAAAGTGTTCCCTTTTCACCACATCTATGCCAACATCTATTTTTATTTGATTTTTGATTTTATTTATTTTTTCAATTTTGCTCATTCTTGTAGGCATAAGGTGGTATCTCATTGTGGTTTTGATTCACATTTCCATGATCATTAGTAATGTTGAGAATTTTTTCATATGTTTGCTGACCATTCGTATATTTTCTTTTCAGAGTTGTCTATTCATGCCTTTAGTCTGCTTTTTGATGGGATTGTTTGCTTTTTCTTGCTGATTTGTTTGAGTTCCTTGTAGATTCTGAATATTAGTCTTTTGTCAGATGTATAGACAGTGAAGATTTTCTCCCACTCTATGTGTTGTCTGTTTGCTCTGTTGCTTCTTTTGCTTTGTAGAAGCTTTTTAGCTTAATTAAGTCCCATCTATTTATCTTTGTATTTGTTCCATTTGCTTTTGGGTTTTTGGTCATGAAGTCTTCACCAAAGCCAGTGTTTAGAAGGGTTTTTAAAAAAATGTTATCTTCTAGAATTTTTGTGGTTTCAGGTCTTACATTTAAGTCTTTTTTAAATCCATCTTGAGTTGATTTTTGTGTAAGGTGAGAGACGAAGATCCAGTTTCATTCTTCTATGCGTAACTTACCAATTATCCCAGCACCATTTGTGAATAGGGTTTCTTTCCCCACTTTATGCTTTTGTTTTCTTTGTCAAAGATCAGTTGGCTGTAATTATTTGTGTTTAGTTCTGTATTGTCTATTCTGTTTTATTGGCCTTTGTGCCTATTTTTATACCAGTATCATGCTGTTTTGGTGACTACGGCCTTATAATACAGTTTGAAGTCAGGTAATATAATTCCTTTAGATTGGTTCTTTTTACTTAGTCTTACTTTGGTTATGTGTGCTTTTTTTTTATTCCATATGAATTTTACAATTTTGTTTTAAGTTCTTTGAAAAGTGATGGTGAACTAATCTCCTTGGTTAGGTGTATTCCTAAGGATTTTATTTTCTTGTCGTTGTTGTAAAAGTGGATGAGTTCTTGGTTCGATTTTCAGCTTTGTCGCTATTGGTTTATAACAGAGCTACTGATTTGCATACACTAATGTTGTATCCTGAAACTTTGCTGAATTCATTTATCAGTTTTTGGAGTTTCTATGAGAAGTCTTTAGGGTTTTCTAGGTATACTATCATATCATAAGCAAAAAGCGATAGTTTGACTTCCTTTTTACCAATTTGGATGCCCTTTATTTTTTTCTCTTTTCTGGTTGCTCGGGCTAGGACTTCCAGTATTATGTTGAATAGGAGTGGTGAAAGTGGACATTTTTGTCTAGTTCCAGTTCCCAGAGGGAATGCTTTCAACTTTTCCCCATTCAGTATTATGTTTTATACATTGAGGTATATCACTTGTATGCCAAATTTACTGAGGGTTTTAATCATAAAGGAATGCTGGATTTTGTCAAATGCTTTTTTGTGTGTCTCTTGAGATGATTATGTGATTTTTGTTTTTAATTCCATTTATGTCGTGTATCACATTTATTGAACTGTGTATATTAAACCATTTCTGCATCCCTGGTATGAAACCCATTTGAAAATGGTGGATTACCTTTTTGATATGCTGTTGGATTTGGTTAGCTAGTATTTTCTTAAGAATTTTTGCATCCAGATTCATCAGGGATATTGGTCTGTAGGCTCCTCCTCCTCCTTCTTCTCCTCCTCCTCCCCCTCCTCCCCCTCCCCCTCCTCTTTCTCCTACTCCTCCTTCTCCTCCTCCCCTCCTCCTCCTTCTTCTTTTGTCCCTTCTTGGTTTTGGCATTAAGGGGATACCAGATAGAATGATGTAGGGAGAATTCCCTCTTTCTCTAACTTTTGGAATAGTTTCAATAAGATTGGTACCAATTCATTTTCAAAAGTCTGATAAAATTCAACTGTGAATTTGTCTAGTCCTGAACTTTTTTTGTTGGTAATTTTTCAATTACCATTGCAATCTGGTTGCTTGTTATTGATACCTTCAGAGTTTCTATTTCTTCCTGGTTTAATCTGGGAGGGTTGTATGTTTCCAGGAATTTATCCACTTTCTCTAGATTTTCTAGTTTATGCACATAAAGGTGTTCCTAATCGCCTTGAATGATCTTTTGTATTTCTGTGGTGTCAGTTGTAATATCTCCCATTTTGTTTCTAATTGAACTTATTTGGATCTTTTCTCTTCTTAGTTAATCTTGCTAATGATCTATTGATTTTATTTATCTTTTTGAAAACCAGCTTTTGTTTACTTTATCTTATTTTTTCATTTTTATTTCATTTAGTTCTGCTCTGATCTTTCTTATTTCTTTTCTTCTCCTAGGTTTGGGTTTGGTTTGTTCTTGTTTCTCTAGTTCCCTAAGGTATAACCTTAGATTGTCTATTTGTGCTCTTTCTGACTTTTTGATGTAGGCATTTAAGGCTATGAAATTTCCTCTGAGCTCTACCTTTGCTGTATCCCAGAGGTTTTGGTGGGTTGTGTCACTATTATTGTTCAGTTCAAATAATTTTTTAAAATTTCTATCATGATTTCATTGTCGATCCAACAATCATTGGGGAGCAGGTTATTTAATTTTTATATATTTGTGTGGCTTTAAAGGTTCATTTTGGAGTTGATTTCCAGTTTTATTCCACTGTAACCTGAGAGAGTACTTGATATAATTTCCATTTTCTTGAATTTATTGAGACTTGTTTTGTGGCCTATCAATCATATAGTCTATCTTGGAAAATGTTCCAGGTGCTGATGAATAGAATGAATATTCTGCAGTTGTTGGGTAAAATGTTCTGTAAATCCTTGTAAAGTCCATTTGTTCTAGGGCATAGTTTAAGTCCATTTTTTTTGTTGACTTTTCATCTTCCTGACCAATCTAGTGCTGTCAGTGGAGTATTGATGTCCCCTACTATTATTATGTTGCTGTTTATTTCATTTCTTAGGTCTAGTAGTAATTGTTTTATAAATTTGGGAGCTCCAATGTTAGGTATATATATACTTAGCATTGTGATATTTTTCTATTTGTCAAATCATTTTATAATTATTTCACTCTCTTCTTTGTCATTTTTTAACAGCCGTTGCTTTAAAGTTTGTTTCATCTGATATAAGAATAGCTGTCCCTGCTCACTTTTTGTGTCTATTTTCAAGGAATATTTATTTTCCATCCCTTTACCTTAAGTTTGTGTGAGTCCTTATATGTTAAGCAAGTCTCTTGAAAACAGCAGATACTTGGTTGGTGAATTCTTACCCACTCTGTTATTCTGTATCTTCTAATTGGAGCATTTAGGCCATTTACATTTAGTGTTAGTATTGAGATGTGAGGCACTATTTTATTCATTATGCTATTTGTTGCCTAAATACCTTGTGTTATTTTAAAATATATTTTGTTTTGTAGGTCCTGTGAGATTTATGCTCTAAGGAGGTTCTATTTTGGTGTATTTTGAGGATTCATTTCAAGATTTAGAGCTGCTTTTAGCATTTCTTTTAGTGCTGGCTTGGTAGTGGAGAATTTTCTCAGCATTTGTTTCCTTAAAAAGACTATATCTTTCCTTCATTTAGAAGCTTAGTTTCACTGGATCCAAAATTCTTGGTGGATAATTGCTTTGTTTAAGGAGGATAAAGATAGGGCCCCAATCTCTTCAAGTTTGTAGAGTTTCTGCTGAGAATTCTGCTGTTAATCTGATGAATTTTTCTTTATAGGTTACCTAGTGCTTTTGCCTCACAACTTCTAAAATTCTTTCCTTCATCTTCACTTTAGATAACTTGATGATGATGTGCCTAGATGATCTTTTTGTGGTAAATTTCGCAGGTGTTCTTTGAGCTTCTTGTATTTAAATGTCTAGATCTCTAGCAGGGCTGAGGAAGTTTTCCTCAATTATTTCCTAAAATATGTTTTCTAACATATTAGATTATTGTTTAGACTTATTTAATTATTAGAAATTAGTTAGATTTGTCTTTTATCTCAACTTTTTGGAAGCTTTATTTTTCTTGAGTCTTTTTTCTTTGTTTTTTGTTGGATTGGGTTAATTTGAAAACCTTGTCTTTGAGTTCTGAAGTACTTTCTTCTACTTACTTGATTCTATTGCTGAGAGTTGCTAGTGCATTTTGCATTTCTCTACATGTTTTCTTCACTTAGAGAAGTCGTGATTTTTTAAAATTTATGCTATCTGTTTCACTGTAGATTTTTCCCTTCATATGTAGTATTTTTTTTTTTCATTACGTTGTACCTCACCTTTTTCTGGTACCTTCTTGATTAGCTTAATAATTGACCTTCCAAATTCTTTTCCTGGAAATTCAAGAATTCCTTTTTTGTTTGGATATTTTGCTGGTGAGCTAGTGTCATCTTTTGAGTGTGTTAAAAAACTTTGTTTTGTTGTATTACCAGAATTGTTTTTCTGGTTTCTTCTCTTTTGGGTAGAGTATCTGAGAGGGAAGATTTTGGGCTCAAGGACTGCTGTTCAGATTATTTTGTCCCGTGGGGTCCTCTTTTGATGTGGTGCTCTCTCCCTTCTCCTAGGGATGTGACTTCCTGAGAGTCAAACTGCAGTGATTGTTATTTTACTTCTGGATCTAACCATCCAGCAGAGCTGCCGGGCTCCAGGCTGGGGTACTGGGGTGTGTCTGCACAGAGTCTTGTGATGTGAACCATATTTTGGTCTCTCAGCTGTGAATACTAGCAACTGCCTTCATGGATGTGGCAGGGGAGTGAAGTGGACCCTGTGAAGGTCCTTAGTTGTAGTTTTGTTTACTGAACTGGTTTTGTGCTGGCTGGTCTCCAGCCAGGAGGTGGTGTTTTCAAGAGAACATCAACTGTAATAGTATAGAGATCAGGTGGTGGGCTGAGCCCTACAGCTCCTAAGAGATAAGTCCTTTGTTTTCAGCTACCAGGGCACAGGGTGGGTAGAGAAAGACCATCAGGTGTGTGCAGCATTACACATGTCTGAACCAAGACTCTCTTTGGTTGGGTCTTGCTCCAGCAGTTGTGGGGAATTGGCTGTGGTTCTCAGGCCAATGGAGTTATGTTCCCTGGGGGATTATGGCTGCCTCTGCTGTGTCATGCTGGTCACCAGGGAAGTGGAGGAAAGCTGGCAGTTACAGGTCTCACCCAGCTCCCATGCAGTTCAAAAGGCTGGTATCACTTCAGCTGTGTCCCTGCAACAGCACCGAGTTTATTTCCAGGCAGTGGATGAGCAAGGCTGGGAACTTGCCCCAGGTCACCAGCTTCTCCACTTTGAAAGCAAGCTGAGCTTTCATGTTTCCTGCCTCCCCACCTGCTGTGGCTTCTGTGGTGTTTCTGCACTCCTGATTCACCCCTTCCCCTGGGATCTGTCCAGGAAAATTAATGTTCAGTCAAAATTGTTACAAAGTTTTGCCGGAAGTTTTCTTCTCCCTGTGGTCTTTTCCTAGTTCCCCTGGAAGCCCTCCTCAAGGACCTCTGCAAGTGAAAGTCAGAAATGGCTTCCCTGGGACCAACAGAGCTGACAGAGCTCTTCCTGTTGCTTCTTCTACCCTTGTATTTCACTTGGCTCTCTAAATTTGTATTAACTCCCAGTAAGGTCAAATTCTTCTCTCGTGATCTGGACCTTTAGGTTCCCCAGTAAGAGTGTGTGTTTGAGAGTGGATGATTCCCCTTTTATGCTTTCACACTTTGGACACTTACAGTTTTTGGGCTGTCTCTCAGGGCCTACAGTAGCAATCTGCCTCCTTCAAAGGGTCTGTAGATTCTCTTGGCTTTCCTGGCATATTTCTGCAGTAGTTCTTAGAGCAAAAATTTACAGTGTGAGTCAACCTGCTGCTCTGTCTGTCCAATTGGAAGCTGTAATTTAGTCCTGCCTCCTATCTGCCATTTTCTCATAAAATCTGAACAATTTCTTGGAATGAATGAGTATAAAAACACAACATACCAAAACCTATGGAAGCAGTGCTAAGAGGGAAGTTTTATATGCAGCAGACTGAAAGTAGACCCCTATCACTCACCATATACAAAATTTAAGTCAAAATGGATTATATAATAAAATCTAAGTCCTCAAACTATAATACTCCTACAAGAAGCGATTGAGGAAATTATCCAGATTTCTTGAGTAATATCCCACAATCACAGGGTACCAAACAAGAAATAAACAAATGGGATTACATCAAATTAAAAAGCTTCTGCACAGCAAAGGAAACAATCAACAAAGTGAAGAGACAACCTACAGACTGGGAGAAAATATTTGCAAACAACCCATCTGATAAGGGATTAATAACCAGAATATACAAGTAGTTCAAACAACTCTATAAGAAAAAGTCTAATAATCCCACAGAAAAATTGGCAAAAGATTTGAATAAACATTTCTCAAAAGACATACAAATAGTGAAGAGACATATGAAAAGGTGCCCATTATTATTGTCAGAGAAATGCAAATCAAAACTACAATGAGATGTCATCTCACTTACTCCAGTTAAAATGGCTTATATCCAAAAGATAGCTAATAACAAATGCTGATAAGAATGTGGAGAAAATGAAATCCTTGTACACTGCTAGTGGGAATGTAACTTTGTCAAACCACTATGAAACACAATTTGGAGGTTTCTCAAAAAACTAAAAATAGAGCTACCATATGATCCAGCAATCCCACCTCTGGGTATATACCCAAAAGAAAGAAAATTAGTATATTAAACAGATATCTGCATTCCCATGTTTGTTGCAGTTCTGTTTACAATAGTGAAGATTTTGACAGCTAAATGGATAAAAAAAATCTAGGATGTATAACTTTGGGCATTATTCAGGCATTTGAAAACCATAATTTAGTTATTTGCAATAACGTAAATGATATCAGATATCATTATATTAAGGGAAATACGCCAGACACAGAAAGACAAACATCACATGTTCTCACTTCTTTGTGGGATCTAAAATCAAAACATTTAACTCATAAATATAGAGAGTAGAAGGATGGCTACCAGAGGCTGGAAGGGTAGTAGGGGTTGAGGGGGAGATTGGGATAGTTCATTGGTAGAAAAAAAAATTTAGAAAGAATCAATAAGGCCTAGTATTTGATAGCACAACAAGAGGACTAAAGTCAATAATAATTTAATTGTACATTTTGAAATACCTGAAGGAGTATGGTTGGATTGTTTGTAACACAGAGAATAAATTCTTGAAGGGATGGATATCCCATGTTCCATGTTGTGATAATTATGCATTACTTGTGTGTATAAAACATTTCATGTACCCCATAAATATATACACCTAGTATATACATAAAAAATTAAAAATCAACACAAAAAAGTTGAACTATCTTGCAAAGACAAAAGTTAAAATACTGTAATGTTAATGCATAATTTTGGAATCTTTAAATACTATAATGAAGGTCATTCTGAAAGGAAGCAAAATAACAGTGCAAATATTAGTCTTTCTTCTCTTTTCACTTAGTTGAAGGCTAAAACATAGAATATCTGGAAGAATAGGTCTTTCTTATGTCTTCTATAAATATTACTTTTCTTGGATGTTTTAAAGTCAAACTCTGTAGCAATTAGTTTGCGACGATATTAAAAATTAAAGGTTGGTTGGTTTTTCAAAGATCAGTTGGCTGTAAGTATTTGGCTTTTTTTCTGGGTTCTCTATTCTGTTTCCTTGGTCTATGTGCCTATTTTTATATCAGTACCATGCTGTTTTGGTGACTATGACCTTATAGTATAAAGTCAGGTAATATGATGCATCCAGATTTATTCTTTTTGCTTAGTCTTGCTTTGGATATGCAGAATCTTTTTTGTTCCATATAAATTTAAGGACTGTTTTTTCTAGTTCTCTGAAGAATGATGGTGGAATTTTGATGAGAATTGCATTGAATTTGTAGATTGCTTTTGGTTGTATAGTCATTTTCACAATATTGCTTCTACCCATCCATGAGCATGGGGTGTGTTTCTGTTTGTGTCATCTATGATTTCTTTCAGAAGTGTTTTGTGGTTTTCTTGTAGAGGTCTTTCACCTACTTGATTTGGTATATTCCTAATTATTTTTTTATTTATTTTTTGCAGTTATTGTAAAAGGGGTTGAGTTCTTGTTTTGATTCTCAACTTGGTCATTGTTGGTGTATAGAAGAGCTAGTAATTTGCATACATTAATTTTGTACATAAATTTCTGACTTCTGTGGACCTGCAGGCCCAAAACCATATGGAAGTTGCCATGGCTTGAGGCTTGCAACCTAAGAGGTTGAAAATTTGCTGAATTCATTTATCAGTTCTGGGAGCTTTTATTAGGAGTCTTTAGGATTTTCTAGGTACACTATCATACCATCTGCAAACAGCAATAGTTTGACTTCCTCTTTACCAATTTTGATGCTCGTTATTTCTTTCTCTTGTCTGATTGCTCTGTCTACAACTTCCAGTACTATGTTGAAGAGAAGTGGTGAGAGTGGGCATCCTTGTCTTGTTCCAGTTCTCAGAGAGAATGCTTTCAAATTTTCCCCATTCGGTATTATGTTGGCTGTGAGTTTGTCAAAGATGGCCTTTATCACATTGAGGTATATCCCTTGTATGCCAATTTGCTGAAAGTTTTAATTATAAAGGGATGCTGGATTTTGTCAAATGCTTTTCCTGCATCTATTGTGATGATTATGTGATTTTTG
Organism: Colobus angolensis palliatus; assembly: GCF_000951035.1. NCBI lineage: Eukaryota > Metazoa > Chordata > Mammalia > Primates > Cercopithecidae > Colobus > Colobus angolensis. Next base: position 1,604,641 of record NW_012117711.1, on the reverse strand, counting down.
TTTTTAATTCTGTTTATGTGGTGTATTACATTTATTGACCAAGGAACTCAAACAAATTAGCAAGAAAAAACAATCACATCTAAAAACGGGCTAAAGACATAAACAGACAATTCTCAAAAGAGGATATACAAACAGCCAACAAACATATGAAAAAAGTTTTCAACATCACTAATGATCAGTGTATTAGTCTGTTCTCATGCTGCTGATAAAGACATACTCTAGACCGGGTAATTTATAAAGTCAAGATGTTTAATTGAGTCACAGTTCCATATGGCTGGGGGGGGCCTCACAATTATGGCAGAAAACAAAGAAAGAACAAAGGGACTTCTTACATGCCAGCAGGCACGAAGAACTTGTGCAGAAAACTCCCATTTATAAAATCATCAGATCTTGTGAGCCTTATTTACTACCAGGAGAGCAGCACCAGAAAGATCTGCCTCCATGATTCAATTACCTCCCACTTGGTCCCTCCTACAAAATGTGGGAATTATGGGAGCTACAATACAAGATAAGATTTGAGTGGAGTCACAACCAAACCATATCATTCCATCTCTAGCCCCTCCCAATTCTCATGTCCTCACATTTCAAAACCAATCATGCCTTCCAAACATTCCCCCAAAGTCTTAACTCATTTCAGTATTAACTAAAAAGTCCACAGTCCAAAGTCTCATCTGAGGCAAGGCAAGTCTTTTCTGCCTAGGAGCCTGTAAAATCAAAAGCAAGTTAACTACTTCCTAGATACAATGGGGATACAGGAATTAGATAAATACCCCAATTCCAAATAGGAAAAAATGGCCAAAACAAAGGGGCTAGAGGCCCCATGCAAGTCTGAGATCCAGTGGGGCAATCAAATCTTAAAGCTCCTAAATGATCCCCTTTGACTCCATTTCTCACATCACATCACATCTCACATCCCATGGTCCTTTGCAGTTCTGCCCCTATGGCTTTGCAGGGTACAGTCTCCCTCCCAGCTGCATTCGTGGGCTGGCATTGTGTATCTGTGACTTTTCCAGGTCCACGGTGCAAGCTGTCAGTGAATCTACCACTCCAGAATCTGGAGGAGGGTGACCCTCTTCTCACAGCTCCACTAGGCAGTGGCCCAGTGCATACTCTGTGTGGGAGGTCACACCCTACATTTTCCTTGTGCATTGCCCTAGCAGAGGTTTTCCACGAGCGCTTTGCTCCTGTGGCACACCTCTGCCTGAACCTCCAGGCATTTCCATGAATCCTCTGAAATCTAGATAGATGTTCCCAAACCTCAGTTTCTGACTTTTGTGCACCTTCACACCCAACACCATATGGAAGCTTTCATGGCTTGGGGTTTGCACCCCCTGAAGCCATGGCCTGAGCTGTACCTTGGCCAGTTTTAGCCATGGCTGAAGCAGCTGAAATACAGGACAACAAGTCCCTATGCTGCATAGGGCAGGGAGGCCCTAGGCCTCGCCCAATAAACCATTTTTTTTCCTCTTAGGCTTCTGGGCCTGTAATGGGAGGGGCTGCCACAAAGGTCTCTGGCATGCCCTGGAGACATTTTCCCCATTGTCCTGGCAATTATCTTTTGGCCCCTTGTTTCTTAGGCAAATTTCTATAGCCAGTTGGAATTTATCCTCAGAAAATGTGTTTTCCTTTTCTATCACATTGTCAGGCTTCAAATTTTTGAACCTGGGGGAAAGGGTAGGAGGAGGGTGAAGGATAAAAGACCGCAAATTGGGTACAGTGCATACTGCTTGGGTGATGAGTGCACCAAAATCTCCCAAATCACCACTGAAGAACTTACATATGTTACCAAACACCACCTGTTTCTCAAAAACCTATGGAAAAAAAAAAATAAAAAGTAAAAAAGATATAAACTAAAAAAAAAATTATGGATGGAAGTGCTAGTATTTTACATTGCTTGATGGCAGTAAACATGTTTTAGAAACCAGATTACTTATGTTATAATGTTAACAAAGGGAAATTAATTTTTCTCAGCAGACGTTATTTTTTCTAACAAAGGGAAATTAATTTTTCTCAGCAGACGTTATTTTTTCTTCATATTTGAAGCAAACAAATTAAAATTATTTAAGGGCTATTAGGGCAACATTTATGATGGGTAATTCAAGGCTGACAAGAATTTTGTTAATCTGTGATTTTTAATATAGTTGGCAGTGATATAATAATAGCATTATAGCTAAACTCCCAGGATTCAAATTCCAGTTGTCACTTGTGAGCTGATGGCCCTGGTAAATGGACTTCACATCTCTCTGTCATGATTTTGTCACTTGTGAATTAAAGATGATGATGGTGATGATAAAAAGTATCCTTTATCAAAAGGCTGCTGTGAAGATTAAAGAAATTATTGCATCCAAAAAACAATTCTTAACCTCAGCTGCACATTGCAATCACCTGGTGAGTTTAAACAATACCAATGCTTGGACTGACGCCACACATAGATATTCTGATTTAATTGGTTCCCAGTGAGGCCAGGTCAGCTAGAATTTTATAGTCTCCCAGATGATTCTAATTTGCATCCAAAGTTAAAATCCTGTGATTTAAAGTAATTATAAGAGCACCTGGGAAATATTAAGCACTTGGTAGGTGTCATTATTTTAAGGTTCAGATGTTAAGATGATAGTTTTCTTAATTCAAAAAACATAATATTGGAAAGCCATGTGTGAATAGCTATTGCTTTTTACATATTCTTGGTAACATAATTTCCTATTCTCAATGATATAATCAACTTAAGATTGCTTTGTTTCATTTATACAACTTATTTCCACTTTCTTTTTTACTCTGGCAGGGAGAGGCAAGCTGTAATACAATAAAATTGACCTGATGAATGCAGATAAGTGTGCAATGTGTTCCAGATTTATTTCATAAGGCATCTTTTAAAAGTACTAAATTCAGAAGGTTTCTTTTTTTCTTGTCCCATTCTGATTTATCCTGCTAGCCCTAGATGACTGATTTATAGGGGAATCAACCTTCTAGTCCATAGACAGCCCATGTGGAAGGTCTCAATAACCTCTCATCTACCACAACATTGAAGTCATTTGATGATTATCTTATTATGTACAATGAGTTCATGGAGAATAAAGGATTTTCAAATTGTAGTCATATTTTTTAAAAACATCATAGTCCCTTGGAGAAGACAAAATTGTAAATTCTTAAGAAGATAAATCATGACACGGAGGGAAGAAGTTCTTGCTATGAGTTCATAATGTTACTCCTGTAGTTGACTGAACTGAGTGTCTGACCCTCTACTAACAAATTTTCATCTTATGTGTAGAAAGTATAAAGCCTAAAAACTTTGAAATTATAAAGCTTTCCTTCATAAAATATAGGTTTATTCCAAACATCTGATACTATAATTCAGAGCTTACATGTTAGAATTTTTATGTTTTAAGGCTCAATTTAGCCACATTCCACAGGCAAAATGTTAGCATTTAGAAAATATAAGAAATTTTCTACCATGTTTAGAAGTTATAACTATGAGTTTTATAAAGCTTAACTGAAACTGTAGCTGCTGGTTGAATGAGATAACCTAAAATTGGCAAATCATTTCTTTGAGGTAGAAATACTCAGTAACTCAAATCTCTGTGGTGTAAGAGTCTGAAGGTTTTTAAGACGACATTATTTGCAATGGGGTAGGTTCAACAACAGATTCAACCAAATAAAAAGTTATCCTAAATCAGTGATTCTCAGTCATAGATAATTGCCACAAATGCCAAGGGCCCTTCCTGAGGCCTACGGAGTCAGAATCCCTCAGAGTGGCTAAGAATATATTTTTTAAAACCCTAAAGGTGACTTTCTGTAAACTACAGCTGGAAAGTGTGAAATTAGACATTATTCAGGGATAAACTCTCAGCAGAAGATAAAACATTTATGCCAACTAAAATAAGTGCAGAGTTGTGTGGTGGAGTACCAGTGACCTCCCTCCAGGGTGCAATTGCTCCATTAATCAACACTCTTCAGTATGTTAATTTAACTAACCATGAACTCACCTAGTCATATTATTTAACTTACACTTTTTCCATTTTGTTAGTACAATATCAAGAAAAAAATTTGCCATATACTTTGAGAAAGCCTAGATACATTATACTTGTTGATATAAGTTTAATAACCTTGTTTAAAAAGGAAGCAATGATACCTGAAACTTACTTTCAAATGATTCAGAAAAAAGACACACACACACACACACACACACAGACACACACACACACACAGAGGTCAAGTAAATGGAGCAAAATGTTAACATTTGGAGAATCTAGGGGAAATATAAATGCATGTTCATTAAATTATTCTTTCAACATTTCTATAACTTTATAATTTTCACAATAAAAATGTGGGGAAAAAGAAAATCTAGTAAACGTAACTACTGATAACTCTGCCACTTGCTCATGAACAGTAATTTTCTTTAGACATCTCTGAAAGTCAATCCGTTGTAAATGTTCTGAGATATAGCTTTTTCCAGTTTTGGAAATTGAGGCAACATTTACCTATGCCTGTATTTAAATTCATATTTCCTGTTCAATATTGTTTTCATTGGATACTAATATTTGCAAGGAATATACTGGGTATACAGTGATAAATAATGAGACAATCTTATCCTACTGTCTAGTGACCTGTATACGTTTTCAATGTTCTTGATTTTTCCCAAAACTAAACCATTTACACTTCTCCAAGTAAACTCTGCACTTTTCCACTATAATATTCTAATGACATGACTGGGAATCGACTTAGGGCATTTTTCCACCAAATTTCTACCAGTTGAAGTCTCATACATTTTCAAAGGCGAGCTTACAGAGTTCATTCACTGTAAGTTCTCTTGAGATCTCATACACCCAACTAGCAATTTTGTATCATAAATTGCTTTCTTTTTTTTTTTTTTGAGACGGAGTCTCGCTCTGTTGCCCGGGCTGGAGTGCAGTGGCCGGATCTCAGCTCACTGCAAGCTCCGCCTCCTGGGTTTATGCCATTCTCCTGCCTCAGGCTCCCGAGTAGCTGGGACTACAGGCGCCCGCCACCTCGCCTGGCTAGTTTTTTGTATTTTTTAGTAGAGACGGGGTTTCACCATGTTAGCCAGGATAGTCTCGATTTCCTGACCTCGTGATCCGCCCGTCTCGGCCTCCCAAAGTGCTGGTATTACAGGCTTGAGCCACCACGGCCAGCCTATCATAAATTACTTTCTAACTTAGCTTTGAAAATATCTCATCCAGGCTATGGGCCCTAGAAGGTAGGGACTCATTACTCTTTACCCATGGCCAAAGAGATTCCGTTACCATGCTTGGTACATATATGTTTGTTTAGTTGACATGAGATTTCCAGAATAGTCTTACGTTTACATCCATAAGATTTTTTTTTTTTTTTTTTTTTTT
>NW_012117711.1:1596310-1598772 GCF_000951035.1 Colobus angolensis palliatus | reverse complement strand
GTGTTTTAGACATGAAGTCCTTGCCCACGCCTATGTCCTGAATGGTACTACCTAGATGTTTTGTTATACTGAGGCTGAGTTCATTTGAGCTTATATGTTTTATTTAATTTAAAGTGGCACAGAACTCTCTTACTATTCAACAATTTTAGATGGCCTTTTAATCCACATTTCTCTTACTGTTGGAAGTTGAAGGCCACTCCCTTTGATGGAAAAGGAAGAAAAAATTGGAATTGAGTAATTTCACTTGCTTTTCGTCATATGGTCTTATTACTCCATTTGACCCAGGCAGTCATTCTGCCAAATTTTGTTCTTTTTGTCACAAATGTAGCTCAAAAATTAAAGAATTACTTGGTCTTTAACATATTTCAGAGCCGCAACTCACAGAAATTTAGGTTTGTTGACACTCGTTGTGCATGTTTATGCCATTCTTTTGTTTTTGTCCTTGGCTATGTGATGTTCTTTCTCTTTTTTATACCAATCCTTCCAAAGACAGGTAATCACCATGTGATTTCATCACCTCCCTTTCTACTCTCCTTTCTAACAGACATGGACACCTTTCTAAAGACAAAGGCATAGTATTGAGGAACAAGTGCTTTGGGGTCAAGAACACCTCAGTTCAAATTTTGATCATGTCTCTTACTAGAGTTTCTTCCTCTGTGATATTGGGATAAGAAAATTTATTTATTTATTTATTTATTATTTTAAAAATTATAAATTAAGTTCTGGGGTACATGTATACAATGTGCAGGTTTGCTACATATGTATACATGTGCCATGTTGGTGCGCTGGACCTGTTAACTCATCATTTACCTTAGGCATATCTCTTAATGCTATCCCTCCTCCTTCCCCCCACTCCATGACAGGCCCTAGTGTGTGATGTTCCACACCCTGTGTCCAAGTGTCCTCATTGTTCAATTCCCACCTATGAGGGAGAACATGTGGTATTTGGTTTTCTGTTCTTGCGATGGTTTGCTCAGAAAGATGGTTTCCAACTTCATCCATGTCTCTACAAAGGACATGAACTCATCCTTTTTTATGGCCGCATAGTATTCCATGGTGTATATGTGTCACATTATCTTAATCCAGTCTGTCACTGATGGACATTTGGGTTGATTCCAAGTCTTTGCTATTGTGAATAGTGCCACAGATCTCTTGACAGAAACTCTCCAAGCCAGAAGAGAGTAGGGGCAAATATTCAACATTCTTAAAGAAAAGAATTTTCAACCCAGAATTTCATATCCAGCCAAACTAAGTTTCATAAGTGAAGGAGAAATAAAAATCCTTCACAGACAAGCAAATGCTCAGAGATTTTGTCACCATCAGTCCAGCCCTACAAGAGACCCTGAAGGATGCACTAAAAATGGAAAGGAACAACGGGTACCAGCCATTGCAAAAACATGTCAAAATGTAAAGTCCATCGATGCCAGAAAGAAACTGCATCAACTAGCAAGCAAAATAACCAGTTAATATCACAATAACAGGATCAAGTTCACACATAACAATATTAACATTAAATATAAATGCACTAAATGATCCAATTAAAAGACACAGACTGGCAAATTGGATAAAGAGTCAAGACCCATCAGTTTGCTGTATTCAGAAGATCCATCTCACATGCACAGACATATGTAGGCTCAAAATAAAGGGATGAAGGAAGATCTACCAAGCAAATGGAGAACAAAAAAAAGCAGGGATTGCAATCCTAGTCTCTAATAAAACAGACTTTAAACCATTAAAGATCAAAAGAGACAAAAAGGGCCATTGCATAATAGTAAAGGGATAAATTCATCAGAAAGAGCTAACTATCCTAAACATACATGCACCCAATACAGGAGCACCTAGATTCATAAAGCAAGTCCTTAGAGACTTACAAAGAGACTTAGACTCCCATACAATAATAATGGGAGAATTCAACACCCCACTGTCAACATTAGACAGATCAATGAGACAGAAAGTTAACAGGGATATCCAGGAATTGAACTCAACTCTGCACCAAGCGGACATAATAGACATCTACAGAACTCTCCACCCGAAATCAACAGAATATACATTCTTCTCCGCACCACGTCACACTTATTACAAAACTGACCACATAGCTGGAAGTAAAGTACCCCTCAGCAAATGTAAGAGAACAGAAATTATAACAAACTGTCCCTCAGATCACAGTGCACTCAAACTAGAACTCAGGACTAAGAAACTCAGTCAAAACTGCTCAACTACATGGAAACTGAACAACCTGCTCCTGAATGACTACTGAGGACATAGCAAAATGAAGGCAGAAATAAAGATGTTCTTTGAAACCAATGAGAACAAAGATACCACATTCCAGAATCTCTGGGACACATTTAAAGCAGTGTGTAGAGGGAAATTTGTAGCACTAAATGCCCTCAAGAGAAAGCAGGAAAGATCTGAAATTGACACCCTAACATCACAATTAAAAGAACTAGAGAAGCAAGAGCAAA
>NW_012117711.1:1593858-1595498 GCF_000951035.1 Colobus angolensis palliatus | reverse complement strand
AGACTGGATTAAGAAAATGTGGCACATATACACCATGGAATACTATGCAGCCATAAAAAAGGATGAGTTCCTGTCCTTTGTAGGGCCGTGGATGCAGCTGGAAACCATCATTCTCAGCAAACTATCACAAGAACAGAAAACCAAATACCTCATGTTCTCACTCATAGGTCAGAATTGAACAATGAGATCACTTGGACAAAGGAAGTGATCATCACACATTGGGTCCTGTTGTGGGGAGGGGGGAGGGGGAGAGATAGCATTAGGAGACATACCTAATGTAAATGACAAGTTAATGGGTGCAGCACACCAACTTGGCACTTGTATACATATGCAGCAAACCTGCACGTTGTGCACATGGACCCCAGAACTTAAAGTATAATGAAAAAAAGGGAGGAGTAGAATTATCTCTGTTTACAAATGACATAATCTTATGTGTAGAACACCTTAAGTATTACACACACATATACACACCTGTTAGAACTAAAAATCAATTTTAGCAGGATTACAGGATACAAAATCAACCCACACAATTCAGTTGCATTTCTGTACACTAATAATCAGTATTTCAAAAAGAAAATTTAGAAAATAATTCCATTTACAGTAGCATGAAAATATCAAATAGGAATAAACTGATAAACATGCAAAAAACTTGTACATAAAAACTACAAAATGTTGCCAAAAGCAATTAGAGAAGACACAAATAAATGGAAAGACATTATGGATTCATATATTGCAAGATAATGTGTTAAGATGTCTATTCTACCTAAAGTCCTCCACACACAAGGAAATCTGTATCAATATTATAATTTTTTTTTGCATTGAAAGAAAAAAAACAATTCCAAAATGTATATGAAATCTCAAAAGTCTTTGAATAGCCAAACACTCTCTAAATAAAATCGAAGTTCTTACACTTCTTGAATTCAAAACTGTCTATTATGCTAGACTAAACAAAATATCATGGTAATGGCACAAAGACATAAACATAGATCAATGGAATAGAACACGGAACACAGAAATAAATCCTAACATGTATGATCAAATGATTTTTGATGTTTGTCAAGACCATTCAATAAAAAACATAATCTTTTCAACAAACGGTGATGAGAAACCTTATATGCACAAGGAATAGAAGGAAATTGGACCCTTACCTTACATTATATACAAAAATTAATTCAAAAGGGAGCAAAAATCTAAAGATGAGAGCTAAAACTATTAAATTCTTAGACAAAAACATAAACATAGGGATATCTTTATGACACTGGATTTGGCAAAAATTGTTTTAGATATGACCTCAAAAGCAGGTAAGAGAAAAAAGTTAATAAATTAGACTTTGTCAAAATTAAAGAATTTTGTGTACCAAAGTACAGTGTCAGCAGTGAAAAGACAACCCATGGAGTGGGAGAAAGTATTTGCAAATCATATATGTGATATGCAGTTAATATCAATAATATATTTAAAAATCTTGAACAACAAAAAAAGCAGCAGAAACCTGTGCAGACGCAAACGACTCTGTCTGACAGCTTTGAAGAGAGCAGTGGATCTCCCCACATGGAGGGTGAGATCTGAGAACGGACAGACTGCCTGCTCAAGTGGGTCCCTGACCCCTGAGTAGCCTAACTAGGAGACATCCTCCACTAGGG
>NW_012117711.1:1589285-1590923 GCF_000951035.1 Colobus angolensis palliatus | reverse complement strand
CCTAGAACTTAAAGTATAATTAAAAAAATAAAATAAAATAAAAAAATAAAAAATAAAAATCTTACAACTCAGCAACAAAAAAACAAACAATCCAATGTTAAAATGGATGAAGTACTTGTACATAAATTTAGCTGAAAAAGAAATGTAGATGCCAATGAGCCTATAAAAAGATGACAAACACAAGTAATCATTAGGAAAATAAAAATAAAAACCAAAATATGATTTTAATTCCCACCCATTAGGACAGCTATTAAAAAAACAAACAAAATGACAAATCTCCAAAATAGCAAGTGTTGGTAAGAATGTGGTAAAACAATTAAAAATTAAATTACCATATGATCCGGTGATTTCACTTCTGTGAATGTACCACAAATAATTAAAAGCAGTTACTTGAACAGATATTTGTACACCAATATTCATGGTAACATCATTCCCAATAGCAGAAAATGGAAACAATGTAAATGTCCATTAATGGAAGGATGGATGAACAAATTGTTATATGTTTATACAATGGAATATTATACAGCCTTGAAAAGAAAGAAAAAGTTGTACAAATGCTACAGCATGGATGAACCAAAAAGATATTATGCTATGTGAAATGAACAAGACACAAAAGGAGAAAGTTTAATTTTACTTATATGAGTTACCTAGAATAGCGCAATTCATACATACACGGAATAGAATGGTGGTTGCAAGGAGCTGGGGAAAGGGAAAGTGGAGAGTTACTGTTTATTGTGTTGAGGATTTCAGTCTGGAAAGATGAAAAGAATTCTAGAGCTGGGGAAAAGGAAAGTTGAGAGTTACTGTTTATTGTGTAGAGGATTTCAGTTTGGAAAGATAAAAAGAATTCTAGAGCTGAATGTTGGTGATGGTTGCACAATAATGTGTGAATGTACTTAATACCACCAAATTGAATCCTTAAAATTTTTTGAATAAAAAATTGTATGTTAGATGTATTTTACCACAATTAAAAATCAATCAACTTAGTCCACCATACAAAAATAACAAAAAAAGTAAAATTTTATATTCAAAAGGGTGTAAAAAAAGGCATTTTAAATATACAGTGAACTTTCATGAAAAATACTCTAATTTATCTAGGACAAGAAGGGATCTTCCTTAACATGATAAAAGGCATATACAGAAAAACAAGAAAAGCCAGAAACGTATAAATAACATTATGCCTAATCTTGAAAGACTAAATGTTTTCTCCTTAAAATTGGAAACAAGGCAAACATATGTGCTCTTACCACTCCTATTCAATTTTTTACTTTTTTGTCCTAGCCAGTACGATAAGGTGAGAAAATCAAATACAAAACACAAACTTTTAGGAAGCATACAATTATTATTCACAGAAAAGAAGACGTATCTGTAGAGACTACCATAGAATCATAGAATATGTTTTTTTAAAAACTTACCGGAAATCAAAAGTAAATTTAGCAAAGAAGTAGAATACAAGCTCAGTGCACAAAAATCAGTTGTTTTTCTATAATACAAAGAAACAACTGAAAAATGAAATTTTGAATAGCTATTTACAATGGCATAAAAAACTATGATATACTCAAGATAAATTTTAAAAATGTTCCAGCCCTGCACACTAAAACAACAAAACATTGTTGAGAAAAATTATTTTTTAAACCC
>NW_012117711.1:1561395-1582725 GCF_000951035.1 Colobus angolensis palliatus | reverse complement strand
TGACCCGCACCGATTGTCCGGCACTCACTAGTGAGATGACCCCAGTACCTCAGTTCAAAATGCAGAAATCACTGGTCTTCTGTGTCCTTCGCGCTGGGAGTTGGAGACTGCAGCTGTTCCTATTCGGCCATCTTGCTCCGCCCCGAAATTGACTTTAAATGGGTAAATTATATGGTATGTGAATTATATCTCAATAAATCTGTTTAAAACAAATCTACAAAAATATTTTAAAAACCCTCTCATTTGCCATGCATTTATAAGCAGGCAAAAATAAATAAATAAATAAAACACTGAAAAATGAGTAAAAAAAATTGACCAAACACTTCAGGAGATAAATGTCTAATGGGAATAGTGGCACATGTATACATATGTAACAAACCTGCACGTTGTGCACATGTACCCTAGAACTTAAAGTATATATATAAAAAAGGAATAGCAAATAAAGATATAAAAAGATTCTTCACATAATTAGACATTAAAGAAATGGAAACTGAAAGCACAATATGATACTACTTGTATCTATGGGAATGGCTAAAATTAAAAATACTGAAAGTACCAAGTGTTGATATGAAAGTGGAAAAACTGTCACTCTTAATATTGATGTGTGAGTGTAAAACTATACAACCAAAAACATGTGTTAGTTTTCTAACAATTTTATCTAAATTTTTTTTCTTTTAATTTTTGTGGTATATAGTAGATGTGTATTTAGGGGTTAAGTGAGATATATTGATACAGGCATGTGATACGTAATAATCACATCAGCGTTCATGGAGGTATACTTTCTATTTTTTTTTGTACCCTATAAACAACCTTACATCTCTCTTATCCCCCACTACCCCCTTCCCAACCTCTGGAAACCGTTCTTCTATTCTCCATCTCCATGAGTTCAATTATTTTAAATTTTAGCTCTTACAAATAACTGAGTACATGGAAGCCTGTCTTTCTGTTCCTGGCTTATCTCACTGAATATAACGATCTCCAGTTTCATCCCTGTTGTTGCAAATGACAGGATCTCATTCTTTTCTAGGGCTAAATAGTCCTTCCTCTTCATTGTGTGCAAGCATCACGTTTTCTTTATCCATTCATCTGTTGATGAACAATTAGGTGGCTTCCAAACCTTGGCTGTTTTGAACAGTGCTGCAACAAACATGGGAGTGCAGATGTCTCTTCAATATACTGATTTCCTTTCTTTGGATATATACCCAAGCAGTAAGATTGATGGATTGTATGGTAACTCTATTTTTTAGGTTTTTTTTTGAGTGACCTCCAAACTGTTCTCCATGGTCGTTGTACTAATTTACATTTCCACAAAGAGTGTAGGAGAATTCCCTTTCCTTCACTTCCTTGCCAGCATTTGTTATTGCCTATCTTTTGGATAAAAGACATTTTAACTGGGGTAAGAGGAAATCTCATTGTAGTTTTGATTTTCACTTCTCTAATGACCTATTATGTTGAGATCCTTTTCATTCACCTGTTTTAAATTTCTTTGTCTTTTTCTGAGAAATGTCTATTCTGATCTTTTGTCCAATTTTTGATCAGATTATTATATTTTTTCTTATAAAGTTGTTTGAGGCTCTTATATATTCTGGATATTAATCCCTTGTCAGATGGATAGTTTGAAAATATTTTCTCCCATTTTGTGGGTTGTCTCTTCATTTTGTTGCTTGTTTTCTTTACTGTGCAGCAGTTTTTCTAACTTGAAGTGAACTGGTTGTCGATTTTTACTTTGGCTGCCTGTGCTTGTAAGATATTAATCAAGAAATGTTTGCTCAGTTCAATGTCCTGGGCTATTTTCGGAATGGTTTCTTTTAGTAGTTTTATAGTTTGAAATCTCAGATTGATGTATTTAGCCTATTAAACAATTTAATTATTAGAAAAATGTTTAATTTTTGTGAGTACATAATAGGTGTATATATTTATGGGGTATGTGAAATGTTTTGATACAGGCAGAAAATGTGTAATAGTTATGTAATGTAAAATGGGGGATCCATCCCAACGTATATTTATCATTTGTGTTACAAACAATCCAATTATACTCTTTTAGTTATTCTAACATCTACAATTAAATTACTATTTACTATAGCCACCCTGTTGTGCTATCAAATATTCGGTCTTATTTAATCTTTCTATTTTTTCTTTTTTTGTAACTATTAACCAACCCCAGGTCACTTCCACTTTCCCAATACACTTCCCAGCTTCTGGTAACCATCCTTTTTCTATCTCTGTGAGTTCAATTGTTATGAATTTTATATCTCACAAATAAGTGAGAACATGCAATGTTTGTCTTTCTGTATCTGGCTTATTTCAACTAGCATAATGACCTCCAGTTCTATCTATGTTATTGTAAATGACAGAATCTTATTTTTCTATGGTTGAATAGTCCTCCATTGTGTATCTGTACCACATTTTTAAAATCCATTCATCTGTCGATGTACACTTAGGTTGCTTCCAAATGTTGGCTATTGTGAACAGTGCTGCAACGAACATGGGAGTGCAGATATCTCTTCCATATACTGATTTATTTTCTCTGGAATATAAGCCCATCAGTAGGATGGATAGATCTTATGGTAGCTCTATTTTTAGTTCTTTGAGGAGTCTCCAAACTGTTTTTCATAGTGGTTGTACTAATTTACAATCCCACCAATAGTGTATGAAGGCTCACTTTTCTACACATTGCCATCAGCATTTGTTATTGCCTTTTGGTTAAACCCATTTTAATTGAGGTGAGATGATATCTCATTGTAGTTTTGATTTGCATTTCTCTGATGACCAATGATGTCAAGCACCTTTTCATTTGCCTATTTGCCATTTGTATGTCTTCTTTTGAGAAATGTCTATTCAGATCTTTTGCCAATTTTTGATTCAAATTGTTAGATTTTTTTTTCTAGAGTGTAGTTTGAACTTCTCATATAATCTGTTTATTAATCTTTTCAGATGGGTAGGATGGGTAGTTTGCAATATTTTTTTTGTCATTCTATGTGTTGCACCTTCATTTTGGTGATCATTTCCTTTGCTATACAGAAGTTTTTTTAATGTGAGTTGGTCCCGTTTGTTCAATTTTGCTTTGGTTACACGGGTTTGTGGGATATTACTCAAGAAATTTTGCCCAGACCAATGTCCTGGAGAGTTTCCCCAATATTTCCTTATTGTTATTTTATAGTTTGAGGCCTTCAATTTTAAGTATTTAATCCATTTTGATTTTAGTTTTGTATATGGCTGGAGGTACTGTTCTAGTTTTATTGTTCTGTATATGGATATCTAGTTATCCCAACACCATTTATTGAAAAGACTATAGTTTCAATGTATGTTCTTGGCAACTTTGTAGAAGATGAGTTCACTGCACATGTATCCATTTGTTTCTGGGTTGCCTATTCTGTTCCATTGATCTACGTGTCTGTTTTTATGCTAGTATTGTTGTGGTTTGGTTACTAGAGCCCTGCAGTATAATTTGAAGTCAGGTAATTTGATTCTTCTAGTTTTATTCTTTTTACTCAGGATAGTTTTGGCTATTATGGGTCTTTTGTGGTTCCATATAAAGCTTAGGATTGTTTTTGTTATTTTTTTTTTTGAAGAATTCCATTGGTATTTCAATAAGGATTGCATTAAATCAGTAGATTGTTTTGGGTATTATGAACATTTTAACAACATTAGTTCTTCCAATCCATGAACATGGAATATATTTTCAGTTTTTTTGGTGTCCTCTTCAATGTTCTGCATCAATGTTTTCTTGTTTTAATTGTAGATATCTTTTACTTTCTTAAGTTAATTTTGAGGTCTTTATGTGTGGCTATTGTAAATAGAATTACTATCTTGTTTGTTTTTAAGATTGTTCACTGTTGGCATATAAAAATTGTACTAAATTTTGTAAAATAGTATTGTATTCAGCAACTTTACTGAATGTGTTCATTAGTTCTAGTAGTTTTTTGTGGTGACCTTAGAATTTTCCAAATATAAGATCATGTTATCAACAAACAGGGATAATTTGACTTCTTCCTTTCCAATTTGGATGTCTTTATTTCCTTCTCTTTTCTAATTGCTCTAGCTATCACTTCCAGTACTATGTTAAATAACAGTGGTGACAATAGGCAGCCTTGCTGCATTCCAGATCTTAGAGGAAAGTTTGTTAGTTTTTCCCCATTCAATGTAATACTAGTTGTTGGTCTGCTACACATGCCTTTTATTATGTTGAGGAATGTTTTTTCTATACTCAGATTTTAAGGGTTTTTATCATGAAGCAATGCTTAATGTTATCAAATGCTTTTCCAGCATTGCTTGAGATGATCATATGGATTCTGTCCTCTATTATGTTTATATGATGTATCACCTTGATTGATTTACATATGTCAAACATTCCTTGCATCCTTGGGATGAATCTCACTTGATCATGATAAATGACCTTATTGTTGAATTTTGTTTGCTAGTATTTTATTGAGAAGTTTTGTGTCAAAATTCATCAGGAATATTGACCTGTAGTTTTCACTTTTTGATATGTCTTTGTCTGGCTTTGATATTAAGGTCATACTGGCTTCATACTTCTGGAAGTCTTTCCTTCTTTATTTTTCAGAATACTTTGAGTAGGATCGTATTAATTCTTTTTTATGTGTTGAGTAGAATTCAGCAGTGAAGCCATCTGCTCTCAGGCTTTTCTTTACTGGGAGACATTTTATTATGGTTTCTATCTCATTACTTGTTATTGGTCTGTTCCTGTCTTGGATTTCTTCATGATTTAATATTTGTAAGTTGTATGTGTCTAGGAATTTATCCATTTCTTCCAGATTTTTTTAACTTATTGGTATATAGTTGCCCATAGTAGCCACTAATGGGCCTTTGAATTTGTGTGGAATCATTTGTAATGTCTTATTTTTAATCTCTTATTTATTTGAATCTACTTTCTTTTTATCTTAGATATTCTGGCTAAAGGATTTCCAATTTTGTTTAACTTTTCAAGAAATCAACTGAAGTAGTAATATTTGAGGTAAATCTGTTTGGTGTTGTATAATCTTCTTGAACATGAATATTGATATTTTCCCTAGATTTGGGAAATTCTCTGATATTATCTCTTTGAACAACATTTCTACCTTGATGTCTTTCTCCACCTGCTATTTAATTCCAATAACTCTTGGATTTACCTTTTTGAGGCTATTTCATAGACATGCTTCTTTGTTTTTTATTCTTTTTTCTTTTGTTTCCTCTGACTGTGTGTTTTCAAATAACCTGTCTTCAAGCTCACAAATTCTGCCTTCTTGATAAATTCAGCTATTGGAAAACTCTGAAACATTATTCATATGTTAATTTCATTTTTCTATTCCAGAATATCTGCTTTATTTTTTAAAAATTTTATTATCTTTGTTAAATTTATCTAATGCATTTCTATTTCTTATGCTATCTTAATTTTTTAAAGTTTTCTCAAAACAGCTCTTTTGAATTCCTTGTTTGAAAATTCTCATATCTCTATTTCTCCATGTTTCTCCATTATTCGTCTCTGTTGTTTTATTTAGTTTGTTTGGTTAGGTCATGTTTTCTGGGATGGTCTTTATGCTTGTGAATATTCATCAGTGTCTGGGCATTGAAGTGTTAGTTTTTTATTGTGGTCTTCACAGTCTTTTTTTTTTTTTGTACCTCTCCTTCTCAGGAAGGCTTTCTAGGTATTCAAAATGACTTGGGTGTTGTTGTCTAAGCCATATCTGCATTGGGGGACACCTAAAGCCTAGTAATGCTGTGGTTTTTGCAGACTCATAGAGATACTGCCATTTTGGTCTTGAATAAGATGCAAAAGAGTTATTTTGATTACCAGTCAGAGGCTTTTGTTACTTTCCCTTACTTTCTCCAAACAAGCAGTCTCTCTATCTTTGCTGAGCTCTCTAGAGCTGTGGGTGATAGGACATAAGCAATCCTATGGGCATCACCACTGGTGCTGTGCTGGATCAGACCTGAAACCAGCACAGCACTGGGTATTGCTCAAGGCCTAGTGTAACCACTACCTGGTTACCACTAATGTTTGCTCAAGGCCCCAGGGCTCTTCAGTCAGTAGGCAGAAAGGCCAGCCAGGCTTGTGTCCTTCCCATCAAGGTGGCAAGGTCCTCCAGGCCCTGTGCAATTCCAGAGATGCTATCCAGAAGGAAGGAACTGGAATCAAATATCTTAGAAATCTACCTGGTGCTCCGTTCTATTGTGGCTAATGCTATGCTCAAACCAGGAGACAAAGTTTTTGCCATTCTCCTCTCCCCTTTTATAGGCAAGGGAGCCTCTCCCCATTGGCACCACTACCATAGAACCATGGAGGGTACTTTCAGACTACTGTCATAGTTCATTTAAAGCCAAGGGCTTTTCGGTCAGCTTGTGGTGAATGCTGCCAGGCCTGGGAATGTTAAGAGCAGTGGGCTCCCCTCTGGCCCAGGGTTGGTACTTAAATGCTGTCCAAGAGCCAAGGCCTGGAATTGAGGATACTAAGAGCCCACTTGGTGCTCTTCCATACTGTTCCCCAGCTGGTTAGTGAAACCAGCAGGTCTCAGAATTTCACCCAAGTTCTATGACTTACTACCTGGTTGTTGATGCTTGTTTTTTAGAGTCAAGTAGTTCTTCAGCCAAAAAGTAATGAATCCTGACAGGACTGGGTCTTTTTCTTTAAGGCAGCAACTCCCCTTCTGGCCCAGGTTGTATCTAGATATATCATCTGTGAGGTAGGGCCTGGAAAGGGGGCCTCATGAGTCTGCCCGGTGGCTTATCCTACTGTGGCTGAGCTGGTATCCAAGATGCAAGACAAAGTCCTCTGTACTCTTCACTGTCTTCTCTTTCAGCAGAAGGAATGTGTCACTTTTGGTGCTGTGCCCCAGAACTGCTTTGCCTGGAGTTGGGTAAAGGGTAACGTAAACACTTCCTTAGTCTCCCTGGCTGGTGTTCTGGTGCCCTACGTTCAATACCTCTAATCTCAACACAGGACTATGACTTGCCTAGGATTTACAGTCCTTGTTGCCTAGAATGCCTTTCAAGCTTATTTAGCAACCCAGAGCATTTTAGCCCATAGTGGCACAGCTTGCTGAAACTCAACTTTCAACCATTGAGCGGGGTTAGTTCCCTTTGACTAGGGCTGATCTAAATGCTGTCTTTGTAGGTAGGTGTTGGCTGAGTTTACTCCAGATCTAGTTTTTTTTTGCTGTGACTGGAAACACTGAGTTTGATGAAGAGTCCTAGAAATACATTCTCCCACTCTCAAGCACACAGATTTTCTATACCATGTGGCCATTGCCAGAGGTATGGGGAAAAAGTAGTGTCAGCAGTTCAATACTGTCTGTTCTACCCTCTTCAGTACCTCTTTCAGTGATATGAATTTAAAACTAGGTACTGTGATTGCTCACCTGATTTTTGCCTCTTAGAAAGGTGGATTTTTGTGTGTAGGTAGTTGTGAAATTAGCATTTCTGAAGTGGGGAAGATTACTTAAGGCTTCTATTGGCCGTGTTCGTCTGCCCTTCCTTCAATTTGTTAGTTTTTTTAAAAATAAATTTAATCATGTACTTGTTCTATGGCCCAATAATTTGACTTCTAATTATTTACCCAGCAGAAATGAAAAGACGTTTCCAGAAAAAAGTTTCGATGTGAGTGTTTTTGATAGTCAACAACTAGAAACAACACAATTGTTTTTCAACAAATGAATGAATAAACAAATAGTGGTACATCTGTATAATGGAATGTTGCTCAGAAAGAAAAAAGAATTTAAGTACTGACTGATGGAACAACATGAATAATTCTGGAAAATATTATGGCTAGTTAAGATTACAGTGACAAAGCAAGTAAATCTGTGTGATTCCACTTATCTAAAATTCTAAATTAGTCAAACCTTGTCTATAGTGCCAGAAAGACATAATGGTTGCCTGGAATTAACAGTGGTGAGTAGCGAATTGATTGCAAAGTGGCAGAAGGAAACTTGGGTAATAGAAATGTTCTGTATCTTGATAAAGGTAGTGAGTATAGGGTACACATATTTGTCAGAAATAATCACAGTATACACTTAAGAAGGATACACTTTATTTTATGTAAATTATATCTCAAAAAGTAGGTAAAAAAAGAAATATGAAGTTCATATGTGTTAGACAAGTCACCTTTGTAACAGAGGAAATGGTCAGATTATTTTCTTTTTGTGTCTCTTATATTTTTATTAATCAGCTACATGTTAAGTGATGCAAAGTTATGTATGATTTTGGAAGTTTTTTAAAAAGGTTAGAGCTAAAACAAATGCATCATAACTGTTTTTTAAATAAATGACTTCTAAGAGATGGGGCATCAGTGAAAGAAAAAGAATCTGTGCCGTGGAAGGTGTAATGAAAAAAATAGTCAATAATTATGTCTTAGGAATTTCTTATTCTTAGAGAAATAAGATTAGAAAAGAAAAGCATACCTAGAAGAAAAAAAGAGAAACAACACAAGACAGAGAGATACTATAATAAGAGAGTGGTATTGAATATCCAAAATTTCAAGGGGTCGTTCAGAGAACACTAGAGAAGTAACTGCTCTGTGGCTAGAGAAGAATCTTTAGGTTTACCAATCAGTTGCTTGTTTTTGTTTTTGAAACTTTTAAGACAGTAGTTTTATTTTGAAGGTAAAAGCTATCTATTTTCAATACTTTCTACTTCAAAGTAGCTCTCTCAATGTTTGTACAATGTATAAAAACATTTTGTAAAATTATTAAACTTCTGGATTCTCATATAAAAATAATTCCTCAATTGTAGTCTGTAATGGAGGATGATTACTCAGGGTCCCGTGATTTAAAAATTTCTCATTGTAGATTATACAGCTTACATGGAGTTGTAGTTATGGCTGATATTAACCATTACGCTGTCAACTAGAGTAGAGGCCCCAACCAACCCTCAGTATTCTCTGTGTAAAGTTATGACAGAGTCATGGAGAGAGAGAATTGGAGTTGTCAGATAGTTTCTGCATCAAACCCAGTTTAAATTCCTGTCATCATTTTCATGCTTATTTCTAAAAGTAAGAGTTTGCTGTATTAACTTGACTTTTAGAACTTGTCCAGGGATTCTTTGAAATAGGTAATATTTTACAAGAGGATTATTTTCTCCTCTGGACAAAGGTTGCACTTTCAAAGCTTACAGAAATTCACATTTTTCCTACTTTCCAAGACCAAAGTCTACAATTCCAAATAAAACTATAAAATCTAGGTCTATAAATACCTCTTTTGCCACAAAGGAAGCTGATGCTGGAGGGAAGACAGATGTTCTCTAACACACAGTTTGTAAGTTATAATTTTTGTTCTAGGCATCATGTCTGGTTTGTATTGACTTTCTTGATAGCCTGAGTCATCAGGATAAATGCCCTGTCCATTCTTAGGTTTCTTCCATAAATGTATATATTCTGACTGGTGATTTTTTACATTGCTTAAGGACCAAGAACCATAATACTGACTGCAAATAAAATAGCATACACTCATCTCAGATAGAAGAAGTGGTTCAATGGACCAACGGACATTTTGTACTTCTTTATTAGTGAGTCTGGACCATGAACTGGCCAGAAGGGACTAGACTTCAGGGTTTAGCTAAGCAGAAGAGATATCTGAAATATTCCCTAGCTGGGTAGACTGCAAAAGCTCAGATACAGAGAAAGAGATGGGGAAAGAAACGAAGATGGGGGGGGGTGAGACTGAGTGGAAACAAAAGACTAGCTAAGGTAGGACAGAATATACAGTGTCCAGGAGGACATGCTAATTTTAATAGCTACTTCTTGAATACCTTCAGTATTGCAGGAACATTAGCCTTAAGAATTCGGTATCATTACCCTCACTGAATTGAGGAAATTGAAATATATAGGCTTAGATACCTTATCCAGGATGATACAGCTAATGAGTGGTAGACCTGAAATCTTAACTTCATCTTTCTTCCCTTAAAGCCATTATATTGCACCCCTCCCCCCTGCCAATAATAATCAGGATTTGTAAATTTTGATCCCATCAAACTATTTGTTCTCTGTCCTACTTTATTTTACTTTCTGCATATAAGTGGTCCTAGGTAAGCTGGTGTTGATTGACTATGAAGGAGAACAATGGTCTCCAGGAAAATCCTAACCCGGATGAAGCAGGGATAGACATTTTGGGATTACCTCACGGTAAAGCTCAGTGTGCTTTTATTAGGAATGTACAGGTACATTCCTGTCAGTAGACAGTTTCAATGTTTACCACCATTAATATAAAAATCTTAGATTTCCATTCGTGTTTTGTTGAATATTGCAAAGGCTGAAGTGTTTAATTTCAATGAGTTGTTTCTTTTCAGTGTTCTAAAAAAATGCAGACATATTAGTTTAGAAAACTAATGTCCAGAGTACTAATAGAATCTTGAAGCTAAAAGAGACTTCAAAAGATGAAAGATGATCCAGTTTAAGTCTTGCAACCTATCCTTAAGACATATTAATTTTCAATGGGGGATGAATACTGCTCCTATTCTTCATGTAAAGCTATTTATATTGAAATGATTCTTATTTTTTAGGAATCTTCAAACTTGACAGATCTAAGAGGTTGCCAAGTGAAATTATTTCATGTTATAATTGAGGAAATGGAAACCCAGTGACATGGTTTGGCTCTGTCCCCACCCAAATCTCAACTTGGATCATATCTCCCGGAATTCCCAAGGGTTGTGGGAGGGACCCGGTGGGACATAATTGAATCATTGAGGCTGGTCTTTTCTGTGCTATTCTTGGGATAGTGAATAAGTCTCATTAGATCCAATGGGTTTATCAGCGGTTTCTACTTTTGTTTCTTCCTCATTATCTCTTGCAACTGCCATGTAAGAAGTGCCTTTCACCCTCTGCCATGATTGTGAGACCTCCCCAGCCACATGGAATTGAAAGTCACATTAAACCTCCTTTTCTTCCCAGTCTCAGGTATGTCTTTGTCAGTAGTGTGAAAACGGACTAATACAGTAAATTGGTACCAGTAGAGTGGGGCGTTGCTGAAAAGATACCCAAAAATGTGGAAGCGACTTTGGAACTGGGTAACAGGCAGAGGCTGGAACAGTTTGGAGGGCTCAGAAGAAGAGAGGAAAATGTGGGAAAGTTTGGAACTTCCTAGAGACTTGTTGAATAGCTTTGTCCAAAATGTTGATAGTGATATGGACAATAAACTCCAGATTGAGGTGATCCCAGATGAAAATAAGGAATTTGTTTGGAATAGGAGTAAAGGTGACTCTTGTTATGTTTTAGCAAAGCAACTTGCGGCATTTTGCTGCTGCCCTAGAGATTTGTGGAACTTTGAACTTGAGTGAGATAATTTAGGGTATCTGGTGGAAGAAATTTTTCTTTATTCTTTTTTTTTCTTTGAAATGGAGTCTCACTCTGTTGCCCAGGCTGGAGTGCTGTGGTGAGATCCTGGCTCACTGCAACCTCTGGCTCCCAGGCTCTAGCAATTCTTCCTGCCTCAGCGGTAGCTGGGATTACAGGCACCCACCTCCACACTCTGCTAATTTTTTGTATTTTTAATAGAGATGAGGTTTTGCCATGTTGACAGGCTCGTCTCAAACTCCTGACCTCAGATGATCTCTCACCTCGGCCTCCCAAAGTGCTGGGATTACAGGCATGAGCCACCATGCCCAGCTGGCAGAATAAATTTCTAAACAACAAAATATTCAAGACATGACCTGAGTGCTGTTAAAAGCATTCAGTTTTATAAGGGAAGCAAAGCATAAAAATTTGGAAAATGTGCAGCCTGTCTATGCAATGGAAAAGAAAAACCCATTTTCTGGGGAGAAATTCAAGCTGGTTGCAGAAATTTGCATAAGTAGCAAGGAGTCTAATTTTAATCCCCAAGACCATGGGGAAAATGCCTCCAGGCCATGTCAGAGACCTTCACGGTAGCACCGCCCAATCACAGGCCCAGAGGCCAAGGAGGAAAAAGTAGTTTCATGGGCTGAGCCCAGGGACCCCATGCTGTGTAGTCTAGAGACTTGGTACCCTGTGTCCAGCCACTCGAGAGGGCCAAGGTACAGCTCAAGCTGTTGCTTCAGAAGGTGGAAGCCCTAAATCTTGGCAGCTTCCATGTGGTGTTGAGCCTGCAGGTGCACAGAAGTCAGGAATTGAGCTTTGGGAACTTCCACCTAGATTTCAGAAGATATATGGAAATGACTGGATGCCCAGGCAAAAGTTTGCTGGAGGGGCGGGCTCCTCCTGGAGAACCTCTGTTAGGACAGTGTGGAAGGAAAATATGGGGTCAGAGCCCCGACACAGAGTCCCTACTGGGGCACTGCCTAGCGGAGCTGTGAGAAGACAGACACTGTCCTCCAGATCCCACAGTGGTAGATTCACTGGCAGCTTGTGCCATGCACCTTTGAAAGCCACAGGCATTCAACACCAGCCTGTGAAAGCAGCTGGGAGGGAGGCTGTACCCTGTAATGCCACAGGGGTTGAACCCACCTCTTGCATCAGTGTGACCTGGATGTGAGACATGGAGTCAAAAGAGATCATCTTGGAACTTTACGATTTAATTGCCCCACTGGATTTCAGACTTGCATGGGGCCTGTGGCCCCTTTGTTTTGGCAAATTTCTCCCATTTGGAATGGCTGTGTTTACCCAGTGCCTGTACCCTCGTTGTATCTAGGAAGTAACTAACTTGCATTTTATTTTATAGGCTCATATACAGAAAGGATTTTTCTTGTCTCAGATGAGACAATGGACTGTGGACTTTTGAGGTGATGCTGAAATGAGTTAAGCCTTTGGGAGATTGTTGGGAAGGCATGATTGGTTTTGAAATGTGAGGATTTGAGATTTGAGAGGGGCCAGGGTCAGAATGATGTGGTTTGGCTGTGTCCCCATCCAAATCTCAACTTGGATTGTATCTCCCAGAATTCCCAAGAGTTGTGGGAGGGACCCAGTGGGAGGTAGTTGAATCATGGGGGCTGGTCTTTCCTGCACAATTCTTGTGATAGTGAATAAGTCTCATTAGATCTGATGGGTTTATCAGGGGTCTCCGCTTTTGCTTCTCCCTCATTGTCTCTTGCCACTGCCATGTAAGAACTGCCTTTCACCCTCTACCATGACTGTGAGACCTCTCCAGCCATGTGGAACTGAAAGTCAAATTAAACTGCCTTTTCTTCCCAGTGTTGGGTATGTCTTTATCACCAGTGTGAAAATCGACTAATACACCCAGGGAAATGAAATAATTTGTGTAAGGTCATACCTATTGTTGAATTATGCTATAGGAGTTTTCCTTTTGGGTATAATACGAGCAGTTTAGGTTACAATTATATCAAGAATATTTCAACTCTAGCTCTTAAAATCTGAAAGTGTTCCCTTTCTGCTTAAGAGGAGGATGGGGTTATAGCAAAAAGGATGTGTGTGTTTGTGTATGTGTGTGTGTGTGCATGTGCATACACATACACCTGCACATCTGCATATGTGTTGGAGATTGAAAAACTCTGACTGCTACTGGCTTTGATTTAAAAAATACTGTGGACTTGAGCATTTGACTTAGATTTGAAATGACTTTCTGCCAAGGACTCTACAAATTTTTGGCCAGTGGCAAATGCAAGATGCAATCATTCTTGTTTTGGAGCCACCAACTATGTGTTGCAGTCACAGTTACTAACCTACAATTCAGGGGGTAGGAGGCTGGAATTCTCTCACAGTGACATATTCTGGATTTGCCTAGAAGAAAATATACGCTTCCAAATATCTTCCACATCTGAATCCCACACTGAGACTTGGCAGTCTGACTGCTTTAAAAAATGTTGCAGCATTGTTAGATAACTTGCCAGGATATTTTGAAATGGTACGTAGTTTGGAATATTCCACATATGGGTGAGTATATAAAGCCTTAAATGCTGTGTTTTTTGTCCTGAATCTGGCAGAGAGGTGTGTATATTCTAAACATACAATCAGAAACTGTAGTAACATAGTACATATTTAGCATATTTGTTCATCTTTACTTTTATTTTCTGGGAAAGTACTAGTTAAAAGGTACATTGTTTAATGTTATAGCCAAGTTTCTTGGAAAATTTCATATAGATAGAAATCTCTAACTAGAATATATTTTCAGTATGTGAATCTCATTACATAATTGCAATTATATTGTCCATTGTGTATTGCTTTGGTTTACTGGTAGTGAAAGCCTGGAGCACTGTGGTGAGAAGGATTCTGAAATTTAATCAGTGCTTTCAGTGGAAAACAGTATCCTGACTGATTAGTAATATCTGGTGTTAATGTGAAAAGAAAGAGCAGTGAAAAAAATGCCCTATTTTAAACATGCTTGAGAAAGTTTTTAATGGTTTTGGTTTTTTGAGTAGGTAATATACTAACATAGCAAACCATGAAAATGATACAGAAGAATATTAAATAAAAATTATTTTCCTTTTATTTTTCTTTTTCTATCCCCAAGTGGCACTCCTTAGAGGCAACTATTGTTGTAAGTTTCTGTCAGAGATATTCTGTGCTTTCAAGGACATTTCTGTATAAATACATTTTATACTAATTGTAGCATAATACATGTATTTTCTGCATCATATATTTTTAATGGCAAATTTTGTTATACATATATATTTTACTACAATTCTAAAAAATTAATTCTATACCCAAACCATTAAATTGTGCATTTAAAATGGGTTAATTGTATAGTATGTTAATTATTGATATAGTTAAATTAATAGCTACCATATTTGTTACTCTTCTCTACTAGTTGTCCTTGTTTTTTGTTTCTATTTGTGTCTTCTACCCTTTTTCTGCCTTTGTGGTTTTAACCGAACAATTTATGTAATTTCATTTTTTCACCTTTCTTAGCATGCCAATTACATGTTTTTTTTTTCTTTTCTCTGGTTTTAGTGATTGCCCCAAAGTTTTCTATATACATACATTTCCACTTTCAAGTCCACTTTCAAATAACACTATAAGACTCTTTGGATTGTATACTTGTACAGTAACAACAAAATGTTGTTGTAATAACAAAATGTTACTAATTTCTCCCTCTTATCCCTTGTATCAATGCTATAATTTATTTCGGTTAAGTATATGCAATTAGTTTCTATTATTTTGAAATTGTGACTTGTTAGCTCAATTAAGAATGATAAAAATTAAACTTTTTATTTTACCTTCATTTATTTCTTCTCAAATGCTCTTTTTTTCCCTTTATGTAGATCTGAGTTTCTGACCTCCATAATTTTTGTTCTAAAGAACTTCTTTTAACATTTCTTGAAAAGCAGGTCTACTGGCAACTAATTTCTTCAATTTTTGCTTGAGAAAGTCTTTATTTCTCCTTTAGTTTTGAAAGATAATTTTGAAGGGCTCAAAATTTTAGGTTGGTGAGGTATTTTTTCCTCTCACCACTTCAAATATTTTATTCTATTCTTGTGTTGCTAGCATGGTTTCTGAGGAGAATGTAATTCTTAACTTTGTTTTTCTGTAAGTAAGGTTTTTATTTTTTCTCTTGCTTCTTTCAAGAATGTTGTATTTGACTTTCTGAAGCTTGAACATGATATGCATAGGTGTGGTAGTATTTTTAGTATTCATCCTGCTTCTTATTTTCTGAGTTTCCTGGA
The DNA here is from genome assembly GCF_000951035.1 of Colobus angolensis palliatus. Classification (NCBI taxonomy): domain Eukaryota; kingdom Metazoa; phylum Chordata; class Mammalia; order Primates; family Cercopithecidae; genus Colobus; species Colobus angolensis. The sequence continues at coordinate 1,567,206 of NW_012117711.1, read as the reverse complement.
TCTGTGGTTTGGTGTCTGACATTAATTTGGGGTAAATTCCTAGTCCTTACTGCTTCAAATACTTTTTTCTGTTCATTTCTCTTTCTTCTTCTTGTAGAATTCTGTTTTATTTTTCCAGTCTGTTTTGTCTTTGCTTTAAAGTTTTGGAAGTTTCTTTTGTCATATTCTCAAACTCGGAGATTCTTTCCTCAGTGATGTCGAGTCTACTAATGAGCCCATCAAAAGGATTGGTCATATGGTATTTTTGGTCTCTAGCATTTCTTTTTTTATTCTTTCTTAAAAATTTCATCTCTCTGCTTATATTACCCATATGTCCTTGCGTGTTGTTACATTTTGTATTAAAGCTCTTAGCGTATTAATGATAGTTGTTTGAATTCCTGATCTGATCATTCCAACATCATTGTCATATCTGAGTCTGGTTGTGATATGTGCTCTGTCTCTTCAACCTATATATTATTCCTTTTATTGTGGCTTGTAATTTTTTTGTAGAAATGGGGTCTCATTGTGTTGCCCATGCTGATCTCAAACTCCTGAGCTCAAGTGATCCTCCCACCTTGGCCTCCCAAAGTGCTGGGATTACAGACATGAGCCACCATTCCCGGACAGTATGGCCTCGTATTTTGTTGTTGTTGTTGTTGTTGTTGAAGTTGGACATGATGTAGTGAGTAAACGGAATTGTGGCAATAGACCTTATTAATGAGGTGGTAAGGTGTTGGAGGAGGGGAAGTTTTCTATAGTCCTATGATGAGGTCTCAGTCTTTCAGTGAACCTATGTCGGTGGGCTGTGAATTTTGCAAGTACTTCTCAGTTTTATCTCCCTTCTCTAAGTAGGGCTGGATGGTTACAGGGGGATAGAGTTGGATATTTCCTTTCTCTTAGGGTTAGTTAAGCACTGAGGCACTGGTAAAATAGTTTCCCTTGAGGGCCAGCTTTATTAAGAACAGAATGTTCTTATGTGTTTCAAAATTCTTATATTTTCCCTCCCCATGCCAGAAGTGTAAGGGGATTTTTTTCCCCTAATATTTACTGAGAGAACCTTGCAGGCTCCTTGAGGTAAAACTCACAAAAGTGTAGGGTGGCTCATGATTGAGCCTCCCTGAAGGTTTTACCTCTCAGAATTGTCTACACTGAGTTCCAGTAATTTAACAAGTACAGTTCTGGCTTTCATATCCTGTTACTGGTTTCCATGGAAATTTCTGCTTACAGGTTTCTACTCCAGTAAGTTATGTTTCTCTTTATCTCCCTGTCTGTCTCCAATTTTGGGGGTAGTGGTTTGCCCTATGACCTTCTCGAATGGATCTAAGAAAAGTTGCTGATTTTTTCATTTTTAAAAAGCTTTTTACTTGTTAGGATGGGGTGATGACTTCCAAGCTCCTTACATGCTGGACTGGAAACTGAAAATGTCTGCATTGTGTATTTTTCAGTTAATGGTTTATCTTGGAGATTGTTTCACATCAGAACATACAGCCCAACTTTGTTCATTTTAACAGGTCCATAGAATTCCATTATGTAGATATTTTAACACTCCTTTATGGAAAGATATTATACTTAGGTTATTTAAATTTTTTGTTATAAACAATGTTGTAATGCATATCCTTGTTACATATTTATTTGCACTTATATGCAAATATATCTGTAGGATACATCGTTAGTTCAAAGGATATAGATGTCATTGCTAAATCTTCATTAATAGAAATTATACAAATCTACACTCTCACCAACAATGTATGCAAGTGCTGATTTCCATATATTCTCACCAGTGTAGCATATTATCAAACATTAAAAAACTTTATTAATGTAATACTTGAAAAAAATATCTCATTATAGTTTTGTGATTCTCTAGTAGCGAGTGAATTTGGTCATTTTTATTTATTTAATTGCCATTTTTTGCTTCTCTATTAACTCTGTTTATTATGTCTTTCCCCCATGTTTCTGTTGTTTTATCTTTTTCCTAATAATTTATAGGACCTCTGTACATGGTAAGGCAGTTCGTTCTTTGTCATATGTATTCATATGCATATATTCATTTTTTCCAATTTGTTTTCTTTTGACATTTTAATGATATTTTATTGCCACATAGAATTTTTAAAACATTTAGGTGATTAAATTTATGTCTTTGGATTGTAAATTCTGAGGTTTGCATTATGCTTATGAAGGCTTTTCCTTACTACTTTTATATTTTTGCTTTTTATGTTTAAATTTTAGATTCATCTAGAATTTTCTTTGGACTAAATTGTAAATTGAAGGTCCAACTTGATTTAGTATTACTTATTTTTTGGTGTGTACCCAGTAGGCCCAATTTTGAGTTATGGTATTTTAACTGAAAGCTTAAACATTTTCTTATTTCTTACATTAATTTTCAAGAATCACATTTTATTGTATCAATATTGTAACAGTAATATCATATTGAAAAACTGTTAGTAGTTTTCAATTTTTGTTATTGTGTTTTATACTATAATGACCTTTTTCATCTATGTTTTCTTATTTCTGTTGAATTATTTCCCTGGGATACATTATTAAGGAGTGAAATAATTGAGTTTTTAAAGTATTATCACATTGCTTTCCAAAAGTGTAGCAGTTGGTAATCCCATCATTAATTAATAAAATCCCATCAGTTTGTGGTATAATGTTTTACTATTATATTAAGCTTAAAAATTAAAAATCAAAGTTTGTTTTCACTGGTATTTATTTGATTATTAGAGAATATGAACTTTTTTCTATGTTAATTTACTCTTTTCACTTAGTGTAAAGACCATGGGCTTTGGGATCAAAGATATCTGGTTTAAATTCCAGCTTTGCCACTTCTTAGCTGCACTACCTTGGTATCTCAGCTGAAATGTGTGTGTAATAATACCTGCTCTATAAGGTTGTTTTGATAATCATAAATGTGTCATGTAAAAATTCTAACTTGGGGACTGATATAACAAATAATGTCTGTTATTATTATTCATCTTCTTTTGAATTATCATATACTTTGTATAAAATTCATTTTGCAAAAATACATGAGAGGCCAGATGAAAACTAAGATTGGGTACAGGAGATTAACTAGCCATGATATTTTGATTAAATCACTTAACTGTTTTGAGCGCTAATTTCCATGTGAAAATCAAGATAATTTCTATCTTGCTGGCTTTGTTTTTGTGAAGATTGAACAAGATTTTAAATGTTAAAGAACTTGAAAATATTAATGTAAAATATTTGTACTATTATTGTTTGATGAAGTAAAGTGTATGCTCAAAACTCATATAACAAGATATTCATCCAAGTCTGCTATTCCTTATGTTAATATTCTGAATTCTGAATGGGTATCAGTGTGGACTGCAGTTCCCTTTGAGAACTTTCTATGTCGGCAATAATTGCCAAGGGAGGAGGGAAGCAGGCTTGTACATTTGTGATAACTTATCCCTATGGAAAGAACACATGTATGAAAAAGTTTAGGACACTTATAAGAAATTAATGCTTGAATTTATTTATGAAGAATAACTCATAGTAGGTTAAGGTAGTCTCAGGGAAAATCCCCAATCTCTGGACCTTTGAAATTCAGTATTATTGGAAACTTTGATATCTTAAAACAATGGAATGGAAGGAGCATGTTAATGAATCATTGTCATAGCAATATATATATACCCACAAAGGAAAGTGGTTCTAGTTAAATTGAATCAAGACAGTGGAGAATAGAGATCAAGAATGTTATCTCCCAAGGCAAGCAGATCTGAATTCCAATCCTGTCTCTGTCACTTATCAACTGAGTGACATTTGTCAAATTTTCCCAGATTTCTGTAAATTTTGAGGCTCATAAAAATTTCTACCTCAAAGTGCTGTTATAAGGGTTATATTATACACAGTAGTGCTTGCAAAATGCTTATATAGTACAATTCCTAACACATAGGAAGCACCTAAGAAATGGCAGCTATTATTAATACAGTTATTAGTAATAGTATTAATATCTCAAGTAACAATAGAAATATTAGCAATCATATACACATATGTATATGTGTATGTATGTGTGAATAGAAATAATTATGATGGTTACTATTTATTGAGTTATATTGCCCTGAGACATACTCCTTAAAAAAATCCTCATAAACACAAAGTTTCTATGAACTTTAGCTGGTAGAATTGGATTGATCTAGAGAGGAAAATATAATAATAAACTTTTACTCTCGAATTTCACAGAGATAATTTCACACAGGTAGAAAACATAAAGCTCAGAAATTCAGGAGGAACGGAAGGTAGTTACAAAATGACATCTTGCTAGAAATATGATAAGCTTGAGGTGATTCACAACAATTACGAGTGAATTACAGCCTATTAAAGAGATTAGCCTTAAAGAAGTACCAATAGAAAATGTAAATCAGAAGTTATTTCTGGACAATTGTTTCACAAAAGAAATGCATATGAAAACAAAAATCAGTTTATTTCCACAGATTCACACTGGTTTTGTATATATTACAGCATAAGTAGAAAATGACAGACATTTTATTGGAAGTGACAGTAAGTGGGTTATTAAACTAACGAGTCTTTCCTTCAAACCAAACAATACATTCTGTACATACCATGACCATAGTTATTTTTCCAAATTCTTCTTTTCTAACATGTTTTGAGTCACATTAGAGGTTGATGAGAGTGAACTTCTAAAACATTCATCCTAATTTGTCAGCATAATTTTAATTTCTTTCATACCCACCCATCCTGTCCATTGTTGACTGATTATTTCTTTTAAGATAAAACCTAATTGTGTGAATTTTCTGGCTAAAACTTCTCCACTGTCAGTAGATTAAATATATGCTCCATAGTAGGATTATAAAGGGCCATTATAATAATGCTTCAATGTATATATTTCCAGTCTTACTATTCTGCAATTCTGCTTTCTTTTTCCTCTCAACACCACTTCCAAAAGGCATCTGGTTCTTAAATTTAGTGTGTAAATCAATTCAGAAACTCATTAAAACTTCAGGTTTTGTATTACAGATCAAATGAACCAAAGGGATATTTGCAGAACATTTCATCCAATGGCTGCAGAATAAATATTCTTTTCCTCAGCATATGGGTCATTCTCAAGAATAGACCACACAATAGGTCAAAAAACATTTTTAAAACACTCAAAAAAAAAGAAAAAAACAGGCCAGGCACGGTGGCTCAGGCCTGTAATCTCAGCACTTTAGGAGGCCGAGGTGGGTGGATCACGAGGTCAGGAGATTGAGACCATCCTGGCTAACACGGTGAAACCCCGTCTCTACTAAAAAATACAAAAAACTAGCTGGGCGAGGTGGCGGGCACCCGTAGTCCCAGCTACTTGGGAGGCTGAGGCAGGAGAATGGCTGAACTCAGAAGGCGGAGCTTGCAGTGAGCCGAGATCCCACCACTGCACTCCAGCCCAGGAGACAGAGCAAGACTCTGTCTTAAAAAAAAAAAAAAAGAAAAGAAAGAAATAAAACACACAAAACATAAATGAAAAAAATAGTTTATTTTTTGAAAAGTTAAACAAAATTGACAAACCTTTACCTGGACTAAGAGAAAAAGAAAAGATCTAATAAATGAAGTCAGAGATGAAAAATGAGACATTACTAGCAAACTGAATTCAACAATACATAAAACAAATCATTCAGTGAGATTTATCCCCAGGATGCAAGGATCATTCAATATACACAAATCAATCAATCTGATATAGAATGAAGAACAAAAACAACATGATCATTTCAATATGTTGAAAAAGCATTTTGGCTTTTGCTGCCGTTGCTTTTGGTGTTTTAGACATGAAGTCCTTGCCCATGCCTATGTCCTGAATGGTACTACCTAGATTTTCTTCTA
>NW_012117711.1:1555124-1555685 GCF_000951035.1 Colobus angolensis palliatus | reverse complement strand
AGCACACCAACATGGCACAAGTATACATATGTAACAAACCTGCACGTTATGCACATGTACCCTAGAACTTAAAGTATAATTAAAAAAAAAAAAGATTAAAAAAAAAAAGAAAAAAGAAAAAGCATTTGAAAAATTCCAACCTCGTTTCACAATAAAAAAGGCTTCAAAGACTGGAGATAGAGGAAACAACTCAGCATAATAAAAGCCATGTATGACAGACCAACAGTTAGTACCATACTTAATGGGGAAAAACTGAAAGCCTTTCCTTTTAGAGGTTTTTAAATTTTCTTTTTTTAAAATTTTATTATTATTATACTTTAAGTTCTAGGGTACTTGTGCATAACATGCAGGTTTGTTACATATGTATACTTGTGCCATGTTGGTGTGCTGCACCCATCAGCTCGTCAGCACCCATCAACTCGTCATTTACATCAGGTAAAACTCCCAATGCAATCCCTTCCCCTTCCCCCCTCCCCATGATAGGCTCCGGTGTGTGATGTTCCCCTTCCCGAGTCCAAGTGAACTCATTGTTCAGTTCCCACCTATGAGTGAGAACATGTG
>NW_012117711.1:1552709-1553463 GCF_000951035.1 Colobus angolensis palliatus | reverse complement strand
GCCTCCAGCTTTGTTCTTTTGACTTAGGATTGTCTTGGCAATGCGGGCTGTTTTTTGGTTGCATATGAACTTCAAAGCAGTTTTTTCCCATTCTGTGAAGAAAGTCATTGGTAGGTTGATGGGGTGGCATTGAATCTATAAATGACCTTGGGCAGTATGGCCATTTTCATGATATTGATTCTTCCCATCCATGATTATGGTATGTTCTTCCATTTGTTTGTGTCCTCTTTGATTTCACTGAGCAGTGGTTTGTAGTTCTCCTTGAAGAGGTCCTTTACATCCCTTGTAAGTTGGATTCCTAGGTATTTTATTCTCTTTGAAGCAATTGTGAATGAAAGTTCATTCATGATTTGGCTCTCTGTATGACTGTTACTGGTGTATAATAATGCCTGTGATTTTTGTACATTCATTGTGTATCCTGAAAGTTTGCTGACGTTTCTTATCAGCTTAAGGAGATTTTGGGCTGAAACAATGGGGTTTTTTTAGATATACAATCCTGTCATCTGCAAACAAGGACAATTTGACTTCTTCTTTTCCTAATTGAATACCCTTTATTTCTTTCTCTTGCCTCATTGCCCTAGCCAGAACTTCCAACACCATGTTGAATAGGAGTGGTGAGAGAGGGCATCCCTGTCTTGTGCCAGTTTTCAAAGGAGATTTTTCCAGTTTTTGCCCATTCAGTATGATATTGGCTGTGGGTTTGTCATAAATAGCTCTTATTATTTTGAGATATGCTCCATCGATACTGAATTTA
>NW_012117711.1:1550957-1552231 GCF_000951035.1 Colobus angolensis palliatus | reverse complement strand
TTTGATTCTTCTCTCTTTTCTTCTTTATTAGTCTTGCTAGTGGTCTATCAATTTTGTTGATTTTTTCAAAAAACCAACTCCTGGATTCATTGATTGCTTGGAGGGTTTTTTGTATCTGTATCTCCTTCAGTTCTGCTCTCATCTTAGTTATTTCTTGCCTTCTGCTAGGTTTTGAATGTGTTTGCTCTTGCTTGTCTAGTTCTTTTAATTGTGATGTAAGAGTGTCCATTTTAGATCTTTCCAGCTTTCTCCTGTGGGCATTTAGAGCTATAAATTTTCCTCTACACCCTGCTTTAAATGTGTCCCAGAGATTCTGATATGTTGTATCTTTGTTCTTATTGGTTTCAAAGAGCATCTTTATTTCTGCCTTCATTTCGTTATGTACCCAGTAGTCATTCAGGAGCAGGTTATTCAGTTTTCATGCAGTTGAGCGGTTTTGATTGAGTTTCTTAGTCTTGATTTCTAGTTTGATTGCACTGTGGTCTGAGAGACAGTTTGTTATAATTTCTGTTTTTGTACATTTGCTGAGGAGTGCTTTACTTCCAATTATGTGGTCAATTTTGTAATAAGTGTCATGTGGTGCTGAGAAGAATGTATATTCTGTTGATTTGTGGTGGAGAGTTCATAGATGTCTATTAGGTCTGCTTGCTGCAGAGATGAGTTCAATTCCTGGATATCCTTCTAACTTTCTGTCTCGTTGATCTGTCTAATGTTGACAGTGGAGTGTTGAAGTCTCCCATTATTATTGTGTGGGAGTCTAAGTCTCTTTGTAAGTCTCTAAGGACTTGCTTTATGAATCTGGGTGCTCCTGTATTGGGTGCATATATATTTAGGATAGTTAGCTCTTCCTGTTGAATTGATCCCTTTACCATTATGTAATGGCCTTCTTTGTCTCTTTTGATCTTTGATGGTTTAAAGTCTGTTTTATCAGAGACTAATATTGCAACCCCTGGTTTTTTTTGTTCTCCATTTGCTTGGTAGATCTTCCTCCATCCCTTTATTTTGGGCCTATGGTTATTTTGCTTGTTAGATGATGCAGTTTCTTCCTAGCCTCGATGGTCTTTACATTTTGGCATGTTTTTGCAATGGCTGGTACCGGTCGTTCCTTTAGGGCTTCCTTCAGGGTCTCCTGTAAGGCAGGCCTGCTGGTGACAAAATCTCTAAGCATTGGCTTATCTCTAAAGGATTTTATTTCTCCTTCACTTATGAAACTTAGTTTGGCTGAATATGAAATTCTGGGTTTAAAATTCTTTTCTTTAAGAATGTTGAATATT
>NW_012117711.1:1538962-1550252 GCF_000951035.1 Colobus angolensis palliatus | reverse complement strand
ATTTGTCACGTATTTCTCGTGTCATGGTTTTCATCTCTGTCATTTCGTTTATGACTTTCTCTGCATTAATTATTCTAGTTATCATTTCTTCCACTCTTTTTTCAAGATTTTTAGTTTCTTTGCACTGGGTACGTAATTCCTCCTTTAGCTCTGAGAAGTTTGATGGACTGAAGCCTTCTTCTCTCATCTCGTCAAAGTCATTCTCCGTCCAGCTTTGCTCCGTTGCTTGCGATGAGCTGCGTTCCTTTGTAGGGGGAGATGCGCTCTTATTTTTTGAATTTCCAGCTCTTCTGCCCTGCTTTTTCCCCATCTTTGTGGTTTTATCTGCCTCTGGTCTTTGATGATGGTGATGTACTGATGAGGCTTTGGTGTGGGTGTCCTTCCTGTTTGTCAGTTTTCCTTCTAACAGTCGAGACCCTCAGCTGTAGGTCTGTTGGAGATTGCTTGAGGTCCACTCCAGACCCTGTTTGCCTAGGCGTCAGCAGCAGAGGCTGCAGAAGATAGAATATTGCTGAACAGCGAGTGTACCTGTGTGATTCTTGCTTTGGAAGCTTCTTCTCGGGGGTATACTCCACTGTGTGAGGTGTGGGGTGTGGGTCTGCCCCTAGTGGAGGATGTCTCCCAATTCGGCTACTCAGGGGTCAGGGACCCACTTGAGCAGGCAGTCTGTCTGTTCTCAGATCTCAACCTCCGTGTTGGGAGATCCTCTGCTCTCTTCAAAGCTGTCAGACAGAGTCTGCAGAGTTTTGTGTCTGCAGAGTTTTCTGCTGCTTTTTATTTTTTGTTCTTGTTGTTTAGCTGTGCCCTGTCCCCAGAGGTGGAGTCTACAGAGACAGGCAGGCCTCTTTGAGCTGCTGTGAGCTCCACCCAGTTCGAGCTTCCCAGGGGCTTTGTTTACCTACTTAAGCCTCAGCAATGGGGGGTACCCCTCCCCCAGCCTCGCTGCTGCCTTGCAGTTAGAGTGCTGACTGCTGTGCTAGCAATGAGGGAGGCTCCGTGGGCGTGGGACCCTCCCGGCCACCAGGTGTGTGATATAATCTCCTGGTGTGCCCGTTTGCTAAGACCCTTGGTAGAGCGCAGTATTGGGGTGGGAGTTACCCAATTTTCCAGGTGTTGTGTGTCTCAGTTTCCCTGGCTAGGAAAAGGGATTCCCTTCCCCCTTACACATCCCAGGTGAGGTGATGCCTTGCCCTGCTTCAGCTCTTACTGATTGGGCTGCAACAGCTGACCAGCACTGATTGTCCGGCACTCCCTAGTGAGATGTACCCAGTACCTCAGTTGAAAATGCAGAAATCACCTGTCTTCTGTGTCACTTGTGCTGGGAGCTGGAGACTGGAGCTGTTCCTATTTTGCCATCTTGCTCCGCCCCCCTGATGTTTTTAAATTTTAAATTTTAATTTAATTGAATATTTTTTTTTTGAAACCGAGTCTCACTCTCTCGCCCAGGCTGGAGTGCAGTGGTGTGATCTTGACTCACTGTAACCTCTGCCTCCTGCGTTCTAAGCGATTCTCCTGCCTCAACCTCTCCAGTAGCTGGGACTACAGGTGCACGCCACCACATCCAACTAACTTTGTATTTTTAGTAGAGATGGGGTTTCACCATGTTGGCCAGGTTGGTCTTAAACTCCTGACCTCAGGCAATCTACCTGCCTCAGCCTCCCAAAGTGCTGGGATCACAGACGTGAGCCACCATGCCTGGCCTTCCTTTTAGATCTAAAACACAACAAGGATGCCCACTTTCACCACAGTTATTCAGGATAGTACTGGATATCCTTGCTAGAGCAACCAGACAAGAGAAAGAAATAAAGGGCATATGAATTGGAATAGATGAAGTCAAATTATCCTTCCTTGAAAATGATATTGTCTTATATTTTAACAAATCTAAAGACTCCTCCAAAACTATTAGAATTAATAAACAAATTCAGTAAATTTGCAGGATAGAAATCAATATACAAAAACCAGTAGCATTCCTATATGACAGCAGTGAAGAATATGAAAAAGAAATTTAAAAAATCACATGTAGAATAGCCACAGATAAAATTAAACAGCTCGGTATTAAGTTAATAAAAGAAGTGAAAGACCTCTATAATGAAAACTATAAAATACTGATAAAAGAAATTGATGAGGTCACCACAAAATGGAAAGCTATTCTATGTACATGGATTGGAAGAATCAATATTATTAAAATATCCATACTATTCTAAGGAATCTACAGATTCAATGCAATCCTTATCAATATACCCATCACATTCTTCACAGAAATAAGAAAAACAATATTAAAACTTATGTAGAACCACAAAAGATCCAGAATAATCAAAGCTATCCTAAGCAAAAAAGAAAAAAATTGGAGGATTCACATTACCTGACTTCAACTTATTCAACAGAGCAATAGTAACCAAAACAGCATGATACTGGCATAAAAACAGATGCAGAAACTAATGAACAGAATAGAGAATATGGAAACAAATCCACACAACTATAGTAAACTCATTTTTGACAAAGATGACAAGAACATACACTGGGGGAAAGACAGTCTCTTCAATAAATGGTGCTGTGAAAACTGGATATCCATATGTAGAAGAATGAATCCATACTCATATCTCTAGCCACATGCAAAAATCAAATTAAAATGGATTAAAGACTTAAAGCTAAGATCTCATACCATGAAACTACTACAAGAAAACATTGGGGAAAATCTCCAGGACATTATTCTGGGCACAGATTTCTTGAGCAATACCCCACAAGCACAGGCAACCAAAGCAAAAATAGGCTAATATTACACCAAATTTAAAAGCTTCTGCACAACAAAGAAAAAAAATTCAACAAAGTGAGGAGACAACCCACAGAATGAGAGAGAATATTTTCAAACTACCTATCTGACAAGGGATTAATAATCAGAATATGTAAGGAGATCAAACAACTCTATAGGAAAAAAAAAATCCTAATAATTCGATCCAAAGATAGGCAAAAGATTTCAATAGATATTTCTCAAAAGAAAGCATACAAATGGCAAATAGGCATATGAAAAGATGCTCAGCATTATTAATCATTATAGAAATGAAAATCAAAACTACAATGAGATATCACCTAGCCCCAGTAAAAATGGCTTTTAATCCAAAAGACAGGCAATAACAAATCTGGTGAGGATGTGGAGAAAAGGGAACACTGTCCACTGTTGGTGGGAATGTAAATTAGACAATCACTGTGAAAAACAGTTTGGAGTTTTGTCAAAAATACAAAAGTAGAGCTCCATATGATCCAGCAATCCCTCTGCTGGGTATATACTCAAAAGAAAGGAAATCAGTATATCAAAGAGATAGCTGCACTCCCATGTTTATTGAAGCACTGTTCACAATGGACAAGATTTAGAAGCAACCTAAGTGTTCATCAACAGATGAATGATAAAGAAAATGTGGTGCAGATACACAATGGAGGACTATTCAGCCATAAAGAATGAGATCCTGTCATTTGCAACAACACGGATGGAACTGGAAGTCCTTATGATAAACGAAATAAGCCAGACATAGGAAGACAAACATTGCATCTCCTCACTTCTTTGTGTGATCTAAAAATCAAGACAATTAATCCCACAGAGAGAGAATAGAAGGATGGTTACCAGAGGTTTGGCAGGGTAATGGTGGTGGGGGGAATATGAGAATGGTTCATGGGTACAAAAGACAGAAAAAAATGAATAAAACCTAGTATTTGATAGCACAATCTGGTGATTGTATTCAATAATAATTTAATTGTATATTTTATTAAAACTGAGAGTATAATTCAATTATAATACGGGGCATAGGTGTTTGAGGGGATGAATACTTCATTTTACATCATGATATTATTACTCATTGCATGCCTGTTTTAAAACTTCTCAAGTACCCCATTAATATATACACCGACTGTGTACCCACGAAAATTAAAATTAAAAATGAAAATAAACTTGCTGGTCCTTGGGCCTTATCTTTTGAAGTCTGGCAGGAGCTTCCAGGAATTGGAGATCTTATGAAGTAAGGTAATTCGATGACAGTTGATAAATAGTTCTCCATTTGAGAAACAGTTGCCCAAGCCCTGTTAAACCAAATGCCTTCTCATTTCCTTAAAAGTTCCTATCAGTTTGTACCTCCTCACCTTTGCATTCTTCTGCTTAAATTTCTTTCTTATTTTTCTGCCTGTTAGACCTTGTATTAATCCTATGACCTGACTAGAAACTACTTCCCCTCTGAAATCTCTTCCCAAAAAGGGTCAGAGTTCCTTCCCCATTGTGTATGCATGTCCAACATTGATATTTGTATCCATCTCCCTCAATAGAGTTAGACTTTCTTCTATGAGCTGAAACCTTCTTGGTCATTGCTGTGTCACACTTCAGAGCTTGGCCATTGCCTAACACATAAAAATAGATGCCCAAGAAATGTTTTTCAGTGAATGAGTAGATGAGTTGGTAGAGGTTCTAAGCTTCTATACCCAACATCAGATGAAATGAAAATTGTAGCTTAGAAATAATTTGGTAAGGTCAGATGTAGTGGCTCACATCTGTAATCCTAACACTTTGAGAGGCCAAGGTGGAAGATCGCTTGAGGCCAGGAGTTCAACATCAGCCTGGGCAACATAGCAAGACTGTGTCTCTGCAAAAACATTTCAAAAAAATTTATTTGGTTGTATTCCAGCTTGCGGGACAGACATCAGGCAATTTTCCTTACTATGGACAATTAGAAATTTTGACAAATAGTTATAATATAAGGTTTTAACTCTAGTAACAGTAGTTGAATAATTAAAATCCACTTTTAATATTTTACTTGGTATGAAATATTCTAAAATTCAAACACTACAAATAGAACTCTTGTTCCACAGCTGATAAATTTGTTAAGCCAAAGGGAGCCTCAGATTGCATTTCATTACATGACTTTAAACAGACTTTGAAATGTTAATATATCAAAATCCAATGATGGCAAATGTTTGCCATAACAGGTGGTATTATTTTCAAACTATGAACAATAACAACAATGAAAACAAATAGAAAAAAACTTTAGCATCATACTAGTTTAAAACTCCCCATTTAAGTTAAATTTTTGAAACCAAAAGTTGTTAAAAATTCAAGTGTAACTAATATGGGAATATTTTGTCTGGTCCTTTGTTTCAATCTAATAAAAAACACTTCCAATTAAATGAGAAATTTGTTTTAAGTGACAGTCATTCATTCAACAAGTATTTATTGAGATCCTATTTTGTGTCAGATTTGGCCCTAGAACTTAAGAATACCTCAGTGAACCAGAGGCAAAATTGCTGTTAACAAAGATTACTTTGTTATATGAGGGGAAAGTCAGTAAACAAAATATGAGTATACGTGTGTGTGTGTGTGTGTGTGTGTGTGTACTATGTTAGGTGGTGATGAGTGCTATACTGAAAAAGCAGAATATGGGTGTTATTTTAGTTAGGGGTGAGAAATCCTCTTTAATAAGATGATGTTTGAGCAGAGATGTAAAAGAAGTGAGAGAGTTGGCCATGTGGCCATTTGAGAAAAGAATATTCCACATAGTGGGGATAGCATTTTTGAAGGCCTTGAGGGCAGAGTGTGCTTAAGGAACAGGAGGCATACCAAGGATGCCAGTGTGATTTAAGTGAAGTAAACCAGACGAAAGAGGTGGGAGATAGAGGTCTCAGAAGTAGTGGTGATGTCGGTGAGAGTGTGGGTCAGCTTGGAGTCATGTGGGAAGGGAGTCAACAGATCATGTAAGGCCTTGTAAGCTATATTAAGAGAAGTAGCCACTGGGGGCTTTTGAATGGGGGGAAATGACATGATCTGACATTTAGTTCTTTATAGATTGTCTATATAGTCTGTGTCTTTCATTCCAGATTCTTTGTTTTTACAAGTTTTTACAAGGCCACATTTCAGTTCATTTCCTTGTTTAGAAGCCAAAAACTTGATCAGAAAAACTTAGGTAGTTTTGGATAATTATTAATAATGAGGATATTTAATAATATATTATTAACTTGAAACATCTCCATAATAAGAAAAACAATCACAGCAGCAATGTGCAGAATTGCTAGCCCTTACTTGGTGTCTGTTCTGTGCACTCTACATACATGTATTTTCATACAATTTTCACAAATACCTGTAAGGAGGTATAGTTATTCTTCCTATTTTACATTTGCAGAAATGTGAACATGAACCAATTGATCCAGAGAAAATATTTTATTTATCCTGCCAGTACATTATGCAAAACTGCATTTATCTTGTTTTAGTATAAAGTGACAACACAGAATAATATAGTGTGTGACTAATTTATTTGGATTACTTTGATTTGAGTTGTTTATAATGATAGTGATTCAATCAAAATCTCAAATATTCATTGACTATACTGTATTCCAGGCACATTGCTAAATGCTTTATATGCATTATCTCATTTAATCCTTACAATAACCTAGACAAAGAAACTGAAGCTCAGAGATGAGAAGTAACTTATCCAAGGTCATACGGCCTAGTAAACAAGGATCAAACCTTGGCATCTCTCCAGGCTTGTGGTTTTAATCACTGAGATTGATGCATTCAAAATCTTTAAAAGAGTATCTGGTGGAACATTTTAAAAGCCACTTATTCATCTTATTTTTCATCTGTGAATGTAGAGTCATAAGTAGTTGGATCCCTAAGTCCATTTGGATTGATAATATACCCTAAGTTTCTATAAATCTGTAGCACAATTGCACTGTTTCTTCTAGGTCAGCCTCTGTGACAATTAGCCACATTATTACCTTGATCTGTCCACATGTCCCATATGTTGTTTATCTAATCATTTGAACTGTCTGATCCTTGAGACCAGTGATGACCATGGCATGCCTATCACTTTGGATATGTAACATGTGGAAAAATACATTTGTCATTTCAATATGTTCAACCTAAGTTACAAAAACAGCAACAAGGACAAAAAATGCAAGGATGAATTGCTGAAAAAGAAATAAGGAGGAGGGTTGAGAGAAGTGAAATGAGAAGGGAGATGTGGAGAAGGGTGGGGGTGGGGGAGAGGGAGAGGGAAAAGGAAGGGGCAGGGAGGGAGGGAGAGAGAGAGAGAGAGAAACTTTCAGTGACAAAAATGGAAATATTTTACCAGCACCAATCTCTCAATAGTTACCAGTCTACTGTGGATTCTGAAAGATTCATTTGTCTCCTTATTACACGTACCCTCCTAAGGCTTTCTTATACTCATGAAGCCAAAAAGAGAAAGCAGTTGTTATGAAACATCTATTATTTAAAATAAATAAGACTGTAAGCTACTGGAGACCAGAGGGCAAACTTAATTTGTCTTGTATTCCCAAGACCTGGTTCAAAGCTTGGTACGTGGTAGTCTTTGAGGGAATTGTTATTGAAAGAATGAATGTTTGAAAGAAACTTGAACTATAAAGATGGTATAAATAATATCAACAAAATCCTGCATGAGCATGCTGAGAGCAAGCATTATAAAATGTTGAAACCAACTTTTTCAGTCTTGATCACATTTGTACCAGTTGGTTGCTGAAGGGGGTACTTATTTTATCCCTTCATTCACTCATTCTCCAAGTGCTTCCTTCTCAAAGATGCATACTCCTCTTCCCTAGAAAGAGGAGGACCATTTTCCTCTCCAGCTTCCATGCTTCAAACTCCAAACAAACTCAGAATACTCATAATTAACTTACTGGCCCAAATCAATTAATCATTCCAGAAGATTTACTTTTTTACAACTGAAACAATGAACTTGGGTCTTCCTTGCTTGTCTCCTCTTCTCTCCTTCCTGCCTCAGGTTTGCTGTCTTACACAGCGGGAAGGCCTTATTAGCTAGCTGGATACCTAAGGGAGTTTACATTTCCCTTTTACTCTTGTTTTCACCATATGTCTTACATAGAAGTGCCTGGAACTTCTCAAAGTATTTGAAAAATTTCAAGGGCAAACCCAGACATTTTTAGAAATTCACAATCTTATAGAAAAAAAGAATTTATTTTGAAAGTGTAAGTCAAGTTATATATGCATCATTCTCTTATTTTATATATTAATACAGTTTTTAGGTTTTTATGAAGAGCTGTCCCAGTTCTTTGAAGAGAATTTTACAGTCAACTAAATTATGAAAACAAAAACTGCTTCAATTAAAGCTCTTTTCACTTTATTGACTTCATCTTAGCTATGGGCAGTTACCTTTGAGTTAAGAGTCAGCAAATAAAAACATTCCTTTTACAACAGCATTTGACTTGTGAGATTTGCTCTAAGTGTATTATATTTATGGACTGCTCTCATTTGCTGAGCTATCCTATTGATATGGTTAAATCTGTGGCCACACTCAAATCTCATGTTAAATGATAATCACCAATGTAATCACCAATGTTTGGGATGTGGCGTGGTGGGAGGTGATTGGATCATGAGGGTGAATCCTTCAGGAATGGTTTAGCACCATCCCCTACTTGGTACTGTACAGTGAGTGAGTTCTCATGAAATCCAGTTGTTTAAAAGTGTGAGGCACCTCCCCCTCCCTTTCTCCTGCTCTGGCCATGTGAAGACGGCTGCTCTGGCTTTGCCTTCCACCATGAGTAAAGCCTCCCTAAGGCCTCCCAAATTATGCTTCCTGTACAGCATGTGGAACCATGAACCAATTAAACTTCTTTTCTTTATAAATTACCCAGGCTCAGGCATTTCTTTATAGCAGTGCAAGAATGGACTAATATACCTACTAATATTTTAAAACATTTTTCTGATTTACTTTTATCTGGAGATTCCCAGAATACATAGATATCCCCTTTTTATCAGGAAAATTAATTAATGTGCCTCATGTTTATCAGAATGGTGTAGAAGAAATAATGCCTGAGGTTTGAGTCTCAGTTCTATAATTTACTAGCTGTTTGAGATTGGGCAAGTTATTTAACCTCTTTGTGCTTCAATCTCCTCATTTCTCTTTATTTATAAGGCATGGATGATAAATGTCTTTCAGAATTATTGCAAAGTATACATGAAATATGTGTCAAGTGCCCAGCACAGTGCTTGGTGCCCTCTCCTGTATCCTATTCACATTCATTAATGTCTGTACCTCCCTAACAATCCCCGGGGGACTTCATATCTAGGGAAATGAAAAGTGGCTTCTCTTCACACAAAGTCTAGGGACCTTCAGATGGAATCAACCCTATAGGCTATTTATACAACATTTACTTTTCTACATTAACTCCAAAGAAAACTTCTGACTGCGAGTTTAGCACAAATAACCAAACAAGAATTTATACAGTGAGAGGGGACATAGATTTATGCTAACAGTACTGTTCACTGAATGAAAGTGTTAAGTTTACTTCAATCTGTGGGGCTACAGATACATGCCACTGAAAATAACTAAAGCACAATGAAAATAGTAAAGCCACACTATTCTTAAAGTTCATTCATTTATGTATTGATTTGTTATCTGTTTCTCTAGACAATGTCTTCTGTAATTTCTAGGCTATAGCTTGTATTTTAATCTTAAAATAAAAGGAGAATAGAGACAGGGGAAAAGGGCAAATAGAGAGTGACTGCTAACGGATATCAGGTTTCTTTTAGAAGTGATAAAAAGGTTTTGGAATTATATAGTGGTGATAGCTGCACAACTTCATGAGTATACTAAAAACCACTGAATTGTATATTTTTAAGAAGGTGAATTTCATAATATGTAAATTATATCTCAGTTTAAAAAAACAAAAGATGAATAATTTCAGGAGGGCAGAGCAAGATGGCCAAATAGGAACAGCTCCAGTCTCCAGCTCCCAGTGCGAACAACACAGAAGACAGGTGATTTCTGCATTTTCAACTGAGATACCGGGTTCATTTCACTGGGAGTGCCAGATGTTCCGTGCTGGTCAGCTGCTGCAGCCTGACCAGTGAGAGCTGAAGCAGGGTGAGGCATCGCCTCACCTGGGAAGTGCAAGTGGGAAGGGAATCCCTATTCCTAGCCAGGGGAACTGAGACACACAACACCTGGAAAATCGGGTAATTCCCACCCCAATACTGCGCTTTACCAAGGGTCTTAGCAAACAGGCACACCAGGAGATTATATCCCACACCTGGCCTGGAGGGTCCCATGCAGGCGGAGCCTCCCTCATTGCTAGCACAACAGTCTGCAATCTAATGGCAAGGCAGCAGCGAGGCTGGGGGAGGGGCTCCTGCCATTGCTGAGTCTTAAGTAGGTAAAAAAAGCCCTGAGGAAGCTCAAACTGGGTGGAGCCCACAGCAGCTCAAGGAGGCTGGCCTGTCACTGTAGACTCCACCTCTGGGGACAGGGCACAGCTAAACAACAACAACAACAAAAGCAGCAGAAATCTCTGCAGACCCAAACGACCCTGTCTGACAGCTTTGAAGAGAGCAGTGGATCTCCCAACACGGAGGTTGAGATCTGAGAACGGACAGACTGCCTGCTCAAGTGGGTCCCTGACCCCTGAGTAGCCGAACTGGGAGACATCCCTCACTGGGGGCAGACCGACACCCCACACCTCACACGGCAGGGTACACCCCTGAGACGAAGCTTCCAAAGCAAGAGTCAGACAGGTAGACTCGCTGTTCAGCAATGTTCTGTCTTCTACAGCCTCTGCTGCTGATACCCAGGCAAACAGGGTCTGGAGTAGACCTTAAGCAATCTCCAACAGACCTAAAGCTGAGGGTCCTGACTGTTAGAAGGAAAACTAACAAACAGAAAGGACACCCACACCAAAGCCTCATCAGTACATCACCATCATCAAAGACCAAAGGCAGATAAAACCACAAAGATGGGGAAAAAGCAGGGCAAAAAAGTTGGAAATTCAAAAAATAAGAGTGCATCTCACCCTCCAAAGGAACGCAGCTCATTGACAGCAACGGATCAAAGCTGGATGGAGAATGACTTTGATGAGTTGAGAGAAGAAGGCTTCAGTCTATCAAACCTCTCAGAGCTAAAGGAGGAATTATGTACCCAGTGCAAAGAAATTAAAAATCTTGAAAAAAGAATGGAATAATGGATAACTAGAATAATCAATACAGAGAAGGCCATAAACGAACTGACAGAGATAAAAATCACGACACGAGAAATACGTGAAAAATGCACAAGCTTCAGTAACTGACTTGATCAACTGGAAGGAAGAATAACAGCAATTGGGGATCAACTGAATGAAATGAAGTGAGAAGAGAAGTCTAAAGAAAAAAGAGGAAAAAGAAATGAACAAAGCCTTCAAGAAGTATGGGATTATGTGAAAAGACCAAATCTACATCTGATTGGGGTGCCTGAAAGTGAGGGGGAAAATGTAACCAGTTGGAAAACACTCTTCAGGATATCATCCAGGAGAA
>NW_012117711.1:1537898-1538560 GCF_000951035.1 Colobus angolensis palliatus | reverse complement strand
TACAAGAGACCCTGAAGGAAGTACTAAACATGGAAAGGAACAACCGGTACCAGTCATTGCAAAAACATGCCAAAATGTAAAGTCCATCGATGTTAGGAAGAAACTGCATCAACTAAGGAGCAAAATAACCAGTTAGTATCATAATGGCAGGATCAAGTTCAAACATAACAATATTAACCTTAAATGTAAACAAACTAAATGGTCCAATTGAAAGACACAGACTGGCAAACTGGATAGAGTCAAGACCCATCACTTTGCTGTATTCAGGAGACCTATCTCACATGCAGAGACACACATCAGCTTAAAATAAAGGGATGGAGGAAGATCTACCAAGCAAATGGAGAACCAGAAAAAGCAGAGGTTGCAATCCTAGTCTCTGATAGACTTTAAACCATCAAAGATCAAAAGAAACAAAGAAGGCCACGACATAATAGCAAAGGGATCAATTCAGCAGAAGAGCTAACTATGGTAAATATGTATTCACCCCATACAGGAGCACACAGATTCAGAAAACAAGTCCTTAGAGACTTACAGAGACTTAGAAACGCATACAATAACAATGGGAGACTACAACACCCCACTGTCAACATTAGACAGATCAATGAGACAGAAAGATAACAAGGATATCCAGGAATTGAACTCATCTCTGCAGCAAGCAGACC
>NW_012117711.1:1535159-1537081 GCF_000951035.1 Colobus angolensis palliatus | reverse complement strand
CAGCAGCACATCCAAAAGCTTATCCACCATGATCAAGTGGGCTTATCCCTGGGATACAAGTCTGGTTCAACATTCACAAATTAATAAACATAATCCAGCATATGAACAGAACAAAGACAACAAAAACATGATTATCTCAATAGATGCAGAAAAGGCCTTTGAGGAAATTTAACAGCCCCTCATGCTAAAAACTCTCAATAAATTGGGTATTGATGGAACATATCTCAAAATAATAAGAGCTATTTATGACAAACTCACAGTCAATATCATACTGAATGGGCAAAAACTGGAAGCATTCCCTTTGAAAACTGGCACAAGGCAGGGATGCCCTCTATCACCATCCCTATTCAACATAATGTTGGAAGTTCTGGCTAGGGCAATCAGGCAATAGAAAGAAATAAAGGGTATTCAGTTAGGAAAAGAAGAAGTCAAAGTGTCTCTGTTGCAGATGACATGATTGTATATTTAGAAAACCCCATTGTCTCAGCCCAAAATATCCTTAAGCTAATAAGCAACCTCAGCAAAGTCTCAGGATACAAAATTAATGTGCAAAAATCACAAGTATTCTTATACACCAGTAACAGACAAACAGAGAGCCAAATAAGGAATGAACTTCCATTCACAATTGCTTCAAAGAGAATAAAATACCTAGGAATCCAACTTACAAGGGATGTAAAGGACTTCTTCAAGGAGAACTACAAACCACTGCTCAGTGAAATAAAGAGGACACAAACCAATGGAAGAACACACCATGCTCATGGATAGGAAGAATCAATATTGTGAAAATGGCCATACTGCCCAGTGTAATTTATAGATTCAATGCCATCCCTATTAAGCTACCAATGACTTTCTTCACAGAATTGGAAAGAACTGCTTTAAAGTTCATATGGAACCAAGAAAGACCCACATTGCCAAGACCGTCCTAAGTCAAAAGAACAAAGCTGGAGGCATCACACTACCTGACTTCAAACTATACTACAAGGCTACAGTAACCAAAACAGCATGGTACTGGTGCCAAAACAGAGATATAGACCGATGGAACAGAACAGAGTCCTCAGAAATAATACCACACATCTACAGCCATCTGATCTTTGACAAACCTGAGAAAAACAAGAAATGGGTAAAAGATTCCCTACTTAATAAATGGTGCTGGGAAAATTGGCTAGCCGTAAGTAGAAAGTTGAAACTGGATCCTTTCCTTACTCCTTGTATGAAAATTAATTCAAGATGGATTAGAGACTTAAATGTTAGACCTAATACCATAAAAACCCTAGAAGAAAATCTAGGTAATAAGATTCAGGACATAACCATGGGCAAGGACTTCATGTCTAAAACACCAAAAGGAACGGCAGCAAAAGCCAAAATTCACAAATGGGACCTAATTAAACTAAAGAGCTTCTGCACAGCAAAAGAAACTACCATCAGAGTGAACAGGCAACCTACAGAATGGAGAAAATTTTTGCAATCTACTCATGTGACAAAGGGCTAATATCCAGGACCTACAAGGAACTCCAACAAATTTAGGAGAAAAAGACAAACAACCCCATCAAATGGTGGGAAGGGATATGAACAGACATTCCTCAAAAGAAGACATGCATACAGCCAAGAGACACATGAAAAAATGCTTATCATCACTGGCCATCAGAAAAATGCAAAACAAAACCACAATGAGATACCATCTCACACCAGTTAGAATGGCAACCAGTAAAAAGTTATGAAACAACAGGTGCTGGAGAGGATGTGGAGAAATAGGAACACTTTTACGCTATTGGTGGGAATGTAAATTAGTTCAACCATTATGGAAAACAGTATGGCGATTCCTCAAGGATCTAGAACTAGAAGTACCATATGACCCAGGCATCCCATTACTGGATATATACCCAAAGGATTATAAATCATGCTGCTATAAAGACACATGCACA
>NW_012117711.1:1531507-1532071 GCF_000951035.1 Colobus angolensis palliatus | reverse complement strand
AAGTTCATAGGGAACCAAAAAAGACCCCACATTGCCAAGACAATCCTAAGCCAAAAGAATAAAGCTGGAGGCATCATGCTACCTGACTTCAAACTATACTGCGAGGCTATAGTAACCAAAACAACATGGTACTGGTACCAAAACAGAGATCTAGACCGATGGAACAGAACAGAGCACTCAGAAATAATACCACACATCTACAGCCATCTGATCTTTGACAAACCTGAGAAATACAAAAAATGGGGAAAGGATTCCCTATTTAATAAATGGTGCTGGGAAAACTGGCTAGCCGTAAGTGGAAAGCTGAAACTGGATCCTTTCCTTACTCCTTATACGAAAATTAATTCAAGATGGATTAGAGACTTAAATGTTAGACCAAAACCATGAAAACCCTAGAGGAAAACCTAGGTAATACGATTCAGGACATAGGCATGGGCAAGGACTGCATGTCTAAAACACCAAAAGCAACGGCAACAAAAGCCAAAATAGACAAATGGGACCTAATTAAACTAAAGAGCTTCTGCACAGCAAAAGAAACTACCATCAGAGTGAACAGGCAACCTA
>NW_012117711.1:1510474-1530619 GCF_000951035.1 Colobus angolensis palliatus | reverse complement strand
GTGTCCTTTGTAGGGACGTGGATGCAGCTGAAAGCCATCATTATCAGCAAACTCTCACAGGAACGGAAAACCAAACATCGCATGTTGTCACTCATAGGTGGGAATTCAACAATGAGGTCACTTGGACACAGGAAAAGGAACATCACACACCAGGGCCTATTGGGGGGAGGGGATGGGGGGAGGTATAGCATTAGGAAATATACCTAATGTAAATGACGAGTTAATGGGTACAGAACACCAACATGGCACATGTATACATATGTAACAAATCTGCACGTTGTACACATGTACCCTAGAACTTAAAGTATAATAATAAAAAAAAATAAAAAATTTAAAAAATAATGTACTGAGTCTGACGTGCATTCATCTCACTACATTGGTTCCACCTTAACTTACTTAGCATTCCTCTCTGTCACTTTTCATGTGATGCGTAGACAAAGAGGTAGTGGAATGCAAATAATCACTCATGTTGGGCATTTCACTGAATTTTAAGCTGGTTTCTAAAAATGGCCAATCTGATTGTTATTTCTGAATAAAAGGCCTTATTTTTTTTCCATTTGCTTTTATTGTGACATTTCACAGAGAGGCACAAAAATAATATGCAAAGATTCATCAGTAATGGGCAATCTTCTTAACGACCTTCCTTTTAGGGACCCCCAGGTTAGGAAAAATCCAGTGACAATTAGGGCATGGCTACTCAACGGATAAGTGAATTAAAGAAAGGTTGGTATAAAGTACGTATGTGGGTCTGTGGGTGTGAATGATATGTGTGTGTGTTGAAGTTGAGAGAAGTGGCAATGATATTGACACTCAGTGTGGTGGCTGGGGTTGGGTAAAGTTAAATTGACTCTGAAAGACCTAAATTAAAAAGGAAGACCCATATGTATTAAAATCATTCCGTAATCTGTACCTCTAATCTTTACCTCTATAACCAGGGCACTTATGTCTAGAATTTTTGCTAATTTTTGCATTTATGTATTTCTTTTCTCCTTTGAAGTTTCATCTGTGTGTGTGGGTGGAGGTGAGGGGGCAAATAAAATTTGTTCCGAACTCTGTAACCTTCTAGCAGAGGAAGAATTCCTCCCAAGAACATTTACTTTTTTAGCTTAGTCCTTTAAAATTTACTGTTAAGTAATCTCACAATAAACAACAGGTATTCATTAGAAAAAAA
Source organism: Colobus angolensis palliatus (assembly GCF_000951035.1). Lineage (NCBI taxonomy): Eukaryota > Metazoa > Chordata > Mammalia > Primates > Cercopithecidae > Colobus > Colobus angolensis. Next base: position 1,529,448 of record NW_012117711.1, on the reverse strand, counting down.
TTAATTTAATGTAATTTACTATTTAATTCTGCTAGCTCAGCTACACTTGTCCTGCAGAGCTGCATAATTTATTCAAATGACCTGAAACTTTTTTAAGTAAGTCTACCAGCAGAAAAAGTATTCCCTACTCCCAGGAGAATGAACTTTTTGTGTTGTACTGCTTCCCAGGACTGACATTTATTTGACTCTCAAGCGTATTTACATTGTTGGCTTAACTGGGAGTTCTTTGCTGAATCAATAACATACAGTATTTCTTTCTTCAAGTGGTGTCAATATTATTGCTATTCCTTTTATAAACTTTTTTTGTTAATTCTCTACAGTTACAAAATTTTTCTTTGACTTGTGAAAAAATTTACTCCTAAGATTATGAAGATGCAGAGTAAATGGCCCTTTAATTTTCTGGGAAATATGTACCTCTTTAAACTTTATTTACGTCAGAACTTACTCTAATGAAGGACAAAAGCTCTAGACAAGGTCCCCTGTTCCTTGTGGGTGTTCAAGGCTAGGTCTTCTGGAGACAAGCCTGTAGTTTGTTCTCATAATTTTATAGCTCACCTCCTGGCTGTTTCTTTGCAAGGGGCATAAGAGGGGACAAGAAAAAGAGCAGGGTGAGAATCTGACCCATTGTGACCACTTGGGAGGCCCTGGCCTGGAAAATTCCCCTTTATGTGGCAAAAACAAACATTTGAAATGGAGGGAGAAACCAGGTTTAAACAATGAGTGAAAACAGTTTCCATGTCAGCTTTCCTGCTGATAAACATATGTGCCCCCTCATTTGTTTCCAAAACATAAGTTTTCTATCATTTTAACAGAGCCTCAGCCTCAACTGAATCTGTCCAGAGCATAGGACACAAATATTTTGAGATTTAGTAAAATGGTGCATACATTTATTAGGGGAATTTTGACTATGTTCAAACTGTTCACCAAAAGAAACTTTAAGATGGTCTATAAAACCTTTGAATCTTACTGTATTTTTCACACAATGATGACTTCTCACTGATCTCATCTGCCTGTGTGCTACAGTATTGACTTCAATATTAATGGAGAAACAGACAAATATCAAAAGTCACGTGCTTTGTCTCATGCCATTTGCAATTTTGTCTTCTGTCGTCAACACTGACTTCTCCTTCCTTGTTCTGCTGAACTCCATACTTAGGTGCCCAGCTACTTCCTCAGAGCCTGCCCTCATCCTTTACCTGTGGCCTGCAGCATGGACAGGTGCGTCCTTACTGCTTATCTGAAAAATATGATCCACAGAAATAACTTGAATCTTTTTGCCCATTTCAAATGTGTTCTAGGTTCTCTGGTTTTCTGTACTAACTACAGAAAGCTATCTAGTCACAAGTTTCTCCTTCCTATGGTCTCCAATTGGGCAATACAATTAAGAAAAATACTTTTCCCCACATAACAGTTCCTCCAATTCTTTTCCCCTTCTTTGATGATTTTGTGATAGATTATGAATGATCATCAGTGATTTTCTGTAAATGCCACGTTTCCTTTTTGCCAAGACAAAGAGTGAGATTAAGGGACCATCTAGTGCTTCCTCTTGTGGTATAGAGGCTAAACAGAATGAGTTCTGATATTAGTTTCCTTTGATTTAAATGCAAGTGTCTTCATTTAATAGCTGTATGATCTCAGAAAAGTTTTTAAACTCTATGAGTCCTAGTTTCCTGATTTGTAAAGTGGGGGCTAAAATGAATAGCTTGTAATAGCACCTACCATATGCTAGGCATGATTTTAGGTACTTAAAACATATTAGCTCATTTAATTTTCCATTAGCTTATCTAAAATTCCTACTCTATGATGTAGGTAATTTATATCATTCTCATTTCTCAGATGAGAAACTGAGACATGGAGAAATAAAGTAACTTGGCCAAGGTCAGAATTAGAAAGTGGTAGAGCTGGGTTTGTAAAGCCAGGTAGTTGGATTCCAGAGGCTATTTACTAACCAGTGTGTTATACTGCCTCTCTATTAAATTATTGATGATAAATAACTCATCACAGTGTTCGGCACATAACATGTATTGTCAGCTAGTATTATCACTACCATCACCTGTTCTTATCTTTCTTCATTTTGTCATTCTTGCTTCTGTTGGATTGGTTGTGTAGTTTATTGCCCCCACTGCCACAAGAAACAGCAGCAACAGTGATCTATGTTGAAATAGTCACCTAATCCTTCTTCACTTTTTGTGCTTTGTATTTAAACTACAAATATGACAGAGACCTATGAAAGGAGGACTAAACCTCTTCTCCATCACGTAAAAATTATATTCCTGCAATCTCCAACCCTCCAGCAACCAGCCAACAAAAACCGCATAAAGCAAAGGAGAAATTTTAGAAGTTGTAGACTTCAAGTAAAATTGCTACCATTCTTTAATAAACAGGGGTAAAATTTTCAGAAAGTAATGGAGGTTGTAAAAGATGATGAACAAAGACTTTGCTACTATAATAAATTTCATAGTCTCTACTCATTAATTTCTATTAGAATGCCAATATTAGAAAAAAAGGAAGAGAAAATTCTGTAAATAATTATTATATTCTTCTCTTAAAGTAAGCCACTGACTTCAAAATTATCTAACACATTTGTGGAAACTTCATTTTTTTATTTGAGATTTATTTGAATGAGCTGTTATGATTGGAGACAGTGAGAATTTCAGATTAATGTTTTGCAGACAAAAAAAAAAAAAAAACCTCTCTGGAAAGCTGGCAAGTGTTCATAAGTCAGCCCTAGAATTATGTAGGTTGAAGGCTCCCAGTGGACAGACCAAACATATAAGAAGGAAACCAGAGATCTGGTGCTATTACGTCCCAGCGTCTGAGAGAACGAGTAAGCACAGAATTCAAAGCATTCTGCAGCCTTAATTTTTAAGGTAAGTATGAACAATTTACATATAATTTACTTGGAAAGTAGAACATACATTAAATGAAAGTATTTTTTATGGATGAATTTGTTTTTCCTGTATTTTAACACTGTATTTTGCAAAACTCCTGAATTATTTAGCTGCTGTTTCTCTTACAGGAGCGTGTTTAGGCACTAAGCAAGCTGATTTATGATTACTGCTTTAAACTTCAACAACCAGTAAGTCTTCAAGTGGAATTTATTATTGATTCTTTTATGTTAATTTGTTAGGTCAAAAGAAAAAGCTTTAGTCCAAAATAAAAGTTTTGCTCTTTATTAGGAGGTTCTTTGGAGATTACACTTTTAATTGGGTAGTTTATTTGCATGTATTTGGAAACTATCTAAAGTAAATAGTGTTTCCTTAGTATGCTTACCTTTAGCTCATGTGTGTTTTTTTGCTTTTAAAATAATGTTTCTAGTGAAAAAAATCACAAAAACCTGAGCACTGCAATATTTGAGAGCCACGGCTATTCAGTTTTGTTAAACTGAAAAGAGAGCAAAAGAAAAATGATAAGACTATATCATGATCAATCACTGATGTTCGATTCTCATTTCATTCAGCAATATAAACTACTTCTACCTGAACCTAAAATAGGTTTGACCGTTTTTTTCTTTATCTGCTTTAATTGAAAATGGATTGTTTATATATGAAAGAGACCAAAATTAGATATCTATGTCTAAAATTAATATTCTCTATTAAAAGGAGAAGACTTAGAAATATATTTCATAACTTTTTTATTATTATGAAAACAATAGAAAAGTAAAACTAAAGGAATTATTTTTAATTATTAAAGAAAAACCATGATTCCTCATCACAATATGTTCCTTTGGCATATTCTCTTTTAGTTTTTTATATACTTAGGTTTTCCATTGCTTATGTTACTTATGTTTTCCATAGCTGTAGTGATTTGTATGTAATTAGTTACTTAAATAGAGCATTTCTCTATGCAATAGCAGGCAGCAGTGTGGTTTCTAGAAAGTATACAAACAGAGATATATGCTCAAGTGTTTTTTGAAAGATTAACTTTTCTTACCTCTAGGTTTCCTATTTGTTTCACATATTTCCTTCCCTGACTAATCTTTTGAAATATTAATTTTCTTTAAACCTTTCAAAAACATCATAGAAAAGATGGGCAAAAGGTAGTTTTATTCAGAACTTTCAGTCTCTGAAATGATTTACTTTTTTCTACTATTAAGAAAAGTATTTCTCCTTTTTCAAGAGGTAAAATCCATTCTTATTTTACAAGGCATGGCTCTGTTTCATAATGTTTTCTATAATCACTCACTTCTATTTTGCTTTTGACAAACTTTCAAAATGCTAAGGATTCAAGGATGTCCTCAGCTCTGTATGTATTCTAAGAGTTCTATTTTTTTTCCTCCACAGAAGGCATAAGAACTAGGAGCTGCTGACATTTCAATATGAAGGGCAACTCCACCCTTGTCACTACTAGCAAAAGCATTACCAGCAGTCTTCACTTCGGGCTTGTGAACATCTCTGGCAACAATGAGTCTACCTTGAATTGTTCACAGAAACCATCAGATAAGCATTTAGATGCAATTCCTATTCTCTACTACATTATATTTGTAATTGGATTTCTGGTCAATATTGTTGTGGTTACACTGTTTTGTTGTCAAAAGGGTCCTAAAAAGGTTTCTAGCATTTACATCTTCAACCTTGCTGTGGCTGACTTACTCCTTTTGGCTACTCTTCCTCTCTGGGCAACCTATTATTCTTATAGATATGACTGGCTCTTCGGACCTGTGATGTGCAAAGTTTTTGGTTCTTTTCTTACTCTGAACATGTTTGCAAGCATTTTTTTTATCACCTGTATGAGTGTTGATAGGTACCAATCCGTTATCTACCCCTTTCTGTCTCAAAGAAGAAATCCCTGGCAGGCATCTTATATAGTTCCCCTTGTTTGGTGCATGGCCTGTTTGTCCTCATTGCCAACATTTTATTTTCGAGATGTCAGAACTATTGAATACTTAGGAGTGAATGCTTGCATTATGGCTTTCCCACCTGAGAAATATGCCCAATGGTCAGCTGGGATTGCCTTAATGAAAAATATCCTTGGTTTTATTATCCCTTTAATATTCATAGCAACATGCTATTTTGGAATTAGAAAACACTTACTGAAGACGAATAGCTATGGGAAGAACAGGATAACCCGTGACCAAGTCCTGAAGATGGCAGCTGCTGTTGTTCTGGCCTTCATCATTTGCTGGCTTCCCTTCCATGTTCTGACCTTCCTGGATGCTCTGGCCTGGATGGGTGTCATTAATAGCTGTGAAGTTATAGCAGTCATTGACCTGGCACTTCCTTTTGCCATCCTCCTGGGATTCACCAACAGCTGCGTTAATCCATTTCTCTATTGTTTTGTTGGAAACCGGTTCCAACAGAAGCTCCGCAGTGTGTTTAGGGTTCCAATTACTTGGCTCCAAGGGAAAAGAGAGAGTATGTCTTGCTGGAAAAGCAGTTCTCTTAGAGAAATGGAGACCTTTGTGTCTTAAACCTGAGAGCAAAATGCATGTAATCAACATGGCTACTTGCTTTGAGGCCCACCAGAATTATTTTAAGTGGTTTTAATAAAACAATACATTTTCCCCTAATCTAATCTTTTTTGAATCTTCTGAAACCAAATGTAACTATGTTTTATCGTCCAGTGACTTTCAGGAGTTGCCCATTGTTTTTCTGATATGTTTGTGCAAGATTGTCATTGGTGAGACATATTTACAACCTAGAAATAACTGGTGATATATCTCAAATTGTAATTAATAATAGATTGTGAATAATGACTTGGGGTTTCAGATTTCTCTTTGAAACATGCTTGTGTTTCTTAGTGGGGTTTCATATCCATTTTTATCAGGATTTTCTCTTGAACCAGGACCAGTCTTTCAACTCATTGCATCATTTACAAGACAACATTGTAAGAGAGATGAGCACTTCTAAGTTGAGTATATTATAATAGATTAATACTGGATTATTCAGGCTTTAGGCATATACTTCTTTAAAAAAGCTATAAATTATATTCCTCTTGCATTTCACTTGAGTGGAGGTTTATAGCTAATCTATAACTACATATTGAGTAGGGCTAGGAATATAGATTAAATCATACTCCTATGTTTTAGCTTATTTTTACAGTTATAGAAAGTAAAATGTACTGTAACATAGAATTGCAATCAATTATATTTGTGTGTTCACTAAACTCTGAATAAGCACTTTTTAAAAAAAACATCTTTCTATTCATTTTAATGATGGTTTAAAGGTTGCTATTTTCTCTGATACTTTTTTGAAATCAATAAACACTGTGTATTGTTATAAAATGTAAAGGTCACTTTTTACATCCTTGACTTTTTAGATGTGGTGCTTTGATATACAGGACACTGATTTGATTTTTATTATTAATGCTTTTGTTCTGGGTTGTTTCCTAAAATATCTGGGTGGCTTAAAAAAAAAAAAAAACTCTTTAACTTGTAACAAACCCTTAACTGTCATACGAAATGGTATCCAGAATGGAATTTTGCTACATGGGGTCTGGGTGGGGGGCAAAGAGACCCAGTCAATTACATGTTTGGTACCAAGAAAGGAACCTGTCAGGGCAGTGCAATGTGACTTTGAAAATATACACCATGCGGGTAATTTTACCCTATATCTATAAACACTGTTTCAGAATCTGTATGATTCTGTAGAGTTATTTTAAACCAATTGCAGGTCTAGATATCTCCTTCTCAACACTATTAAAGCTCCTAAATTAGAGGAGTGCCTAAAACTGAGTTACCTAAAGTTTACCTACATTAAAGTATGAATATTAATTTTAGAAATTTGAGACTTCATTCTGTACCAGCCCTGTATAATAACAGGTTATCTAGGACCTTCCTCTGAGGTAGGTCTAAATACTGATCTCTGAGGTGGAACTGATGTTTTGGGGGCTCAGCATCTCTGCCAGGTTCCAGGATTATAGACAGAAGAATCCTGTCATACCACTTTCTGAAAAAGTCCTAATTTCATGTAATCAATCCTTTTATTTTCAGTAAAAACAAATAGCTAAATGTATAACCAACTATGATGTCATGTTTTAAATAATTTTGTAAAACATCTCATATAAATAAAATTTTTAATTGGAAGAAATCCGTGCTTTTTAAAAATTTTTTAAACTACTTCTAAGTATATATTCTTACCTTCACTTGTATTTGTATCCTCCATTTTATCTCCACTGATACTACTTAGTTTCAGCTCTGATTATTACTCACTTGGCTTCTTGCCATACTGTTCAAGTCTTCCTCTCTTGAGTGTTCTGCCATAATTTCCCATTAAGTATGAAAGCAAAATCCAACTTTCCTTGAGTCTGGAAGACCTTGTGAGATGTCACTCTTCCTAGTCTTTCTGGACTTTTTCTGTCTGTCACCCTTCTTCAAACCCTATGTTTAAGCACCAAAAAATGACTTAATGCTTTTTAAAGCCTAACGCCCTTTCATGCCTCTCTGCTGTTGTTCACACAGCTCTGTCTTCCTAAACACCCCTCCAATCATTCTCACCTCCTCAGGGCCTCACATTCAACTGATGAAAACCTGCTCAACTTTCAACATTCAGCTCATGCTATTTCCTCTACCATAATAATAATTATTATACTAACTATAACACTACACCCCTAGAATTTCCCTTAATGAACAGAATTACTTCTCTAGTTATTGGGATGTTAAGCCTGACTTCTGCTTTTATGGAATCCCAATGTTGAACCCTGAGTGGTAGCCTCCAAATGGTTTTTCTTGGGACTAAGAAGAAATGCCAGTTGAGAGGATGGTACAAGAATGTGTGAACTCTTGCTTTAGGAATGTATGTACAAAGGTGTACTTGTCCGTTTTTCTCTTTGAAAATGTAAATTTCAGGTAAGCTTCTCAGATAACAAATGAAAATGTTTTTCCTCTCATTTGGCCACTTTTCAAGGTATTATGCAATATCCTTTCTTTTTCATGACCCCCCTTTTCTCAACTCACCGAACACAATGCCTGGGAAGCACATAACAACAACAACAGGTATTATTAGATGAGCATTATGTGCTAAGAAATATTATATATGCATTGTCCCATTTTATTCTAAAAATTACTCAGTGATTATTATTTTACAAATAAGGAAACTGAGGCACAGATGAGTCCTGACTAATATTTAAATTTGGCTCTGACAGATGAATCGGGTAGTATCAATTATGTGATTTGGCACTTTAAATATAAATCCTAGGCCACCAAGCAGATATTTCAGACAGTCTTACACACTCCTTCAACCTTCATCTTAAAGTTAGTACTTCATCATCCATAACCTCAGTAATACAAGTGCTTCTGGGCAGGCGGTAGGTATATTTCACTTATGAAGGAAAAGATAGGAGGCAGATGGATGAGGCTTTCTCCCTTGTTCTTCACTGCCCTTTCCTTGTACTCCATACTGTATGGAACTACATAAAGTCACCACTCTCCCCTGCTGCCCCCTCTACGTACACAAAGCAAGGCAGATATCTTAAATGTTTCCTTTAAGGAACAAGCATGTTGATATGAACCTTAGCTCTTTGAAATGAGATTATATAGGGTTACCAGAGAAACTTATCTCTTGCATCTTGCAGAAGTAATGTGTATTTTTATTATGGAAAAGTAAATATTAATTATTTCCACATTTTATAGCCCTAAATCAGATCTACTAAATAGATTATTTTATAAAATATCCTTTCTTTTTCCTGATTCTTTGAGGCATGCATCAAAATCAGAAGAAAATCTGAAAGTAAGCAAATTCTGTTTTGACTTTTTTTTTTCTTTTGTTCCCCCACAGGAATCTGAGGCTGCAAAACTGTCTGGTGTCCTCACATATCAACAAGAGAAAATTCCAAACTTGACAAGTTGAGTTAACACATGAGATGTCTCAGGCAAGAAAGCATTACGGGTTGAGGCCATAAGGATAATAGAACACTTATTTTGTTAATTCTTACATAAACTTTAACAGCAGTGATAATTTATACAAAATAACAGAAATTCATAAATTATCACTAAAAATAATTATTTCACCTGCAGAAGACCAGTGGCCCAGAGATTAGTTAGCTCACTCCATACACATACCTACAAAGGGTTAGCACTCTCAAAAATAAATTCTTTCTTTTTGAACACTTTTTTTGGAATAAGATAGTTCTATCTAAATTTAAAAATAATTGATATATATTTCTTATTATAGAATCAATACTTATTCTTGAAAAATTTAACTATACAGACAAAAATGAGCTACAATCACCACTAATAGCATGGGGTAAAATTATTATATATATACACACACACACAGAGTACATATAAATGGATAAACTTTATTTTTATCTATATGTCTGTATTCATATTTCTTTCTCTTTTTTGTTTATTATCTATCAGATATGTTCTTTATCACTGTGTTGTACCTTTATTTAAATGTTTAAAATATTTTGACCCTAAACTCCCATCTGGTGTACTAGACATTTTTCTTTCTTTACTCACTTGGTCCTGCTTTCCTATAAGCCCCAAATCCCGAGAGCTTTAAGCAATCCAAGAGATCACACCTGGTTATAATTTTCCAGTGAAAGAAAATACTGGAAAATCTGATAAATCTGCTAGCCCATTCTCTGCAGCTGTTGTTGCTACATTATTTATCAGTTGGTCTGCATGAGAACAGATGTCTGAATAGTCTCATGCAGACTTCTGTCCACTTAAGTAGTTTTGAAGTGATCTATGCACAAGCCACCTGATAAGGATATAAGAGGGGGAAAAAGGAAGGCTCTTCCTTTCTCCATTGCTACACTCACCGATATCTGATGTGTGTCAAAGTAGACCTGGGCCCAAACACATATTTCTGTTTTGCCACCTCCATGGAGCCAGGAGCAATCAGCAGAAACCCAGCTAGTGGAACATTCCATACAAGGAACCAGTCTTCTCTTTCCTTAAGTAAACATCTCCTGTGCAGCTGGAGTCACATTTCAAACTTTTCCTCAATAAAAAGGAGTATCCCTGATTGGGAGAGGAAGTGGGTAGTTGAGCTGTTGTTACTTCTCCATGACATCAGTAGAGGCCATGTTAGTGCATAAGATATACTGAAATAACTTTGAACTTCTTTTAGAAAAGGAGTCTCATTCTTGATTCCTTTCCTCTCCAAAAGGAAACCTAAGCACAATACACCAATGTGTACAGAATACAGTTGGCACAAACCACTTGCCTGAAAAATTGGAACCATCAAACTGTTGTCAAGCCCTGATATTTTCAGCTATAGCCTTCCTTCACCTATTTACATTCATATAACAAAAATGTACATGGAAGTGATTACAAAAAAATTCCAAAAATCTTCTACTCCAACTATTTGTGATGTCCTAACAGCTTGAAACATTTGTGAATAACAGATTTGAAATGACACTTTTTCTATCTCCTAGAAAAAAGCAAAACTATGCCTCATTGTACATGCTGTTATCTATTCTTACGGACTGAATTGCAACCTTCCCTCACACCCAAAACTCATATATTGAATCCTCAAACCCCACTGTAATGATATTTGGAAACTTTTTGGAGGTAATTAAGGTTAAATGATGTCATAAAGGTGAAGTCTTAATCTGATAGGATAGTAATCTTGTAAGAAAAAAAAGATACCTCTGTCTCTCTCTTCACACATTCACAATGAGAAAAGGATATGTGAGTATATAGCAAGAAAGAAGCCATCTGCAAAACAGAAAGAGAACCCTCCAAACATGCTGGCATGCTAATTTTAAACTTTCAGTATCCAAAACTGTGAGAAAATATATTCTATTGTTTAAGTGACTCAGTCTATGGTATTTTGTTATAGCACCCTGATATGGTTTGGCTCTGTGTCCCCACCCAAATCTCATCTTGAATTGTACTCCCATAATTCCCATGTGTTGTGGGAGGGACCGGGTGGGAGATAATTGAATTATGGGGGCAGTTTTCCTCATACTGTTCCTGATAGTTGATGGTTTGACAAGGATTTCCTCTTTTACTTGACTTTCATTCTCTCTTGCCACCATCATGTAAGAAGTGCATTTCGCTTTCCGCCACAATTGTGAGGCACCCCCAGTCACATGCAACTGTAAGTTCATTAAACCTATTTTTCTTCTTAGCTTGGGTATGTCTTTATCAGCAACATGAAAATGGACTAATACAGTAAATTGGTACAAGTAGAGTAGGGCGCTGGTGAAAAAATACCCAAAAGTGGAAGTGACTTCAAAACTGGGTAACAGGTAGAGGTTGAAACAGTTTGGAGGACTCAGAAAAGGCAGGAAAATGTGGGAAAGTTGGAAACTCCCTAGAGACCTGTTGAATGGCTTTGACAAAAATGCTAATAGTGATATGAACAATAAAGTCCAGGCTAAGGTGGTCTCAGATGGAAATGAGGAACTTGTTGGGAACTGGAGCAAAGGGGATTCCTGTTGTGTTTTAGCAAAGAGGCTGGCAGAATTTTGCCCCTGCCCTAGAGATTTGTGAAACTTTGAACTTGAGAGATATGATTTAGGTTATCTGGCAGAAGAAATTTCTAAGCAGCAAAGCATTCAAGAGTTGATGTGGGTGCCGTTAAAGACATTGGGTTTTATAAGGGAAGCAGAGCATAAACATTCTGAAAATTTACAGCCTGACAATGTGATAAAAACAAAATCCCATTTTCTGAGGAGAAATTCAAGCCTGCTGCAGAAATCTGCATAAGTAACAAGGGGCTGAATATTAATCCCCAAGGCAATGGAAGAAATTTCTCCAGGGCATGTCAGAGGTCTTCATGGCAGCACTCCCATCACAGGCCCGGAGGCCCAGGATGGAAAAATGGTTAAGAGGGCTAGGCCTCTGGTCCCTGTGCTGAGTGCAGTCTAGGGACTTTGTGCCCTGCATCCCACCCTCTCCAGTCATGACTAAAAGGGACCAAGGTACAGCTCAGGCCATGGCTTCAGAAGGTGCAATCCTCAAGCCTTGGCAGCTTCTACATAGTATTGAGTCTGTGAGTGCACATAAGTCAAGAACTGGGGTTTTGTAACCTCTGCCTAGATTTCAAAAGATGTATTGAAACACTTGGATGCCCAGGCAGAAGTTTGCTGCAGGGGTGGGGCCTTCATGGAGAACCTCCATTCAGGCAGTGTGGAAGGGAAATGTGGGGTCAGAGCCCCCACACAGAGTCCCTACTAGGGCACTGCCTAGTGGAGGTGTGAGAAGAGAGCCACCATCCTCTAGACCCCAGAATGATAGATCCACTGACAGCTTGCACCATGCTGCTGGAAAGCCACAGATATTCAACGACAGCCTGTGAAGGCAGTTGGGAGGGAGGATGTACCCTGCAAAGCCACAGTGGGAAGCTTCCCAAGACCATGGGAACCCACCGCTTGCATCAGATCTGGAGTCAAAGGAGATCATTTTGGAGCTTTACGATTTGACTGCTCCACTGGATTTTGGTCTTGCATAGGGCTGGTAGCCCCTATGTTTTGGCCAATTTCTCCCATTTTTAATGACTGTATTTGATCTGATGGTTTAGTTAGAGGTTTTCCCTTTTGCTTGGTTCTCATTCTGTCTCGCCACTGCCATGTGAGAAGTGCCTTTCACCTTCCACCATGAATGTGAGGCCTCCCCAGTCATGTGTGACTATAAGTCCATTAAACCTATTTATCTTCCCTGTCTTTATTACAGTATTGTGATATTTATTATTATAATGTCTTTATTAGCAGTGTGAAAATGGACTAGTACACAGCCCAAGCATATTAATAAAAATTTTGATATTGAGTGTGGTACTAGAAAACATAATTTTAAGGGTGAGTTTTCTGGATTGGTTCTGGAGTTTCTGAAGTTGTTTCTCTAATCTGATTACATTTAAAGGTGTTAATGATTATTTCCAGTAGTAAACAGAGCACTGATAATGCATGATGGGAACTAGCAATGGAGACATACGGAATATGAGCATTAAAGTGGTTTATTTTTTCTGAGATAGCTGCCTAGAAGTATTTCACACATACCTTATCCACTTGAAGGAATCAGCATAGTGTGTAGGAAGACACATTTTGAGTGAATTATTCAAGAGAGCGTATGAGAGTTCAGTGGAAATGTAAGGAGAAACTCAAAAATTAGGAGAGGTGAAGGAGGATAGTCAGCTTGTGTGGTTGACACCAGCCAGAATCTGGAAGTAAATCCCCAGTATAGAAGAGTGTAAGAAAATGTCTTTCTGTGGTCTATCTTATCACTGGGGAAATCATACAATGTAGTCCATGGGAGTGCACCTTGATCCTCCCAAGTCCTGAATCTAAGTTGGAAGATGGCCAGGAGACTATGAGAAGGAACTGCTCCAGGGAGGTTGCATATTCTGTGTCCCATGTTCTCCTTAAGACTTAAGTGGCTACAATAAAATGTTATTATCAATCCTAGTTTTTAACAATCTGGGCATGCTCCAGGGAAGAGGGGCCCCAGTCCTGAACATTAGGGAAACTTGCGCCCCTGCAATCAGGACTGAAAAGCCATGCTAAAGAGGGCTTCAGCTGCCAGTGCTGGAGCCAGACAACCTCCCTGGGTCCTGAGCAGGACAAGAGTTGCTGCAAAGGGTAGGTTCTGAGCTAGATGGGTGCTTCTATGGCCCAGGGCTGAGTTATAAGCTAGATGTGAACTACTTATACTGACTGAACTACAGTGTGGGCCGTGAGAGCCAGGACAGGGCAGGGAGCCCCACCTGGACTGGGGTGTGGAGGAGATATGGGTTCTACACTCACTGGCCAAGGCTACAACTGCAAGAACCAGTGGCTCAACGTGCTTCCCACAACTTTGACAGGGTTAGGGTTACCCCTAACCCAAGCATTTCACTAGGGAACTGAGGACTTTCCTACCATCCCTGTCATAGCTGGAGTATGCTATCACCATTCGTTGAGGCTTGGGAAGCTGAGCACAGGTTTACCTGGTCCAGCTCCAGCCAGCTTTTCCCCAGCTACTGAGACAGGGTGCAAAATCGCGGCTTCTGGAGGTTCCACACTCCAGCCCACTGCCTGGGGAACCAAAGCACTTTATCCAGGTCAGAGGCTGAGCATAAACATATTGTTGCTACCATCTCAGCTGACTTGTACCTGCAAGTACCATCTACTGGCTTAGAGGCTGGCCCACATAGCCCATTTCAAACACTCCCAACACAAAAGCACAGCGGTTGAGAACTGGGAAAGCATCTCACTACAACTGCTACTGCCATTACCCACATTGTCCTGGATGCCCAAGAGCTTAAAAGCCCACTCACCTATCTGGTACACTGCTACTACAACTGACATCTGAGAAAGCCACCCAAAGGAACAAGAATTTCCCTGTCTGGAACCAACAGAATTGCCACTATATGCTGTACCAGATCCCAAGGATACACATGCTTAGTTTACCCTTACTACCACTGAAACTTGAAAAAGAACCCATCAAGCATTCCAGTCTCCAGCACAAATTCACAGTTTCCACCAATAACCTCACAATGCCACACAGAGGAATAGACAGATACTACTAAGGCTGTTTATAGCCAATGAAATCATACACAGTCTTCACCATTACATGGACCCAGAAGCAAAGCCAAATGGCCCTACCCTACCAACATCATAGCCACATCTTCAAGAAAAAGTTTTCCATAAAAAAAATCTAAATGTGAAGATAAAACTATGAAAATAATAGAAGAAAATACAAAATAAATTTATAATATCAGGTTGGAAAAAAAAAAAGAAAAGAAAAAGTTTTCCTCAAACAAAAGAAAATAAGAAGAAGCTACTGTTGCTTCAGATGTGCAGAAATCAATGTAAAGACACAGGAAACAAAAAAGCAAAGTAATATGACATCCTCAGAAGAAAGGAATAATTCTTGAGTAATAGATCCTTACCAAAAAGAAATAATCAAAATTTCAGGTATAAAATTCATACTATTAATTTTAAAGAAGCTCAATGAGATGCAAGAGAAACCTGAAAAAAAATAAAAATAAAGCAGAAAATAAATTCAGGACATTAATGAGAAATTTACCAAGATATATATATTTTTAAAAGTCAGTCAGAAATTCTGGAATTAAAGGAATTACAAAATACTTTTGAAAACTTCAGCAATAGACTAGACCAAGAAGAAGAAAGAATCTCAGAATTGAAGACGGATCTTTTAAAATAATCTGCCCAAATTATAGAAAAAAAGATTTTAAAAGAATGAACAAAGTTCAAGACATTTGGAACTGCATAACATGACCAAAGAAGAATATTGGTATTCATGGTAGGGAATAAAGATCAAAACATTTAGTAAACCTATTTAACAAAATAATTGATAAAACTCCCCTTGAGTTCCCAGAGTCCATTATATCACTCTTATGTTTTTGCATCCTCATAGCTTAGCTCCCACTTATAAGTGAGAACATACGTTTGGTTTTTTACTCCTGAATTACTTCACTTAGAATAATGGTCTCCAACTCCATTCAGGTTGCTGCAAATGCCATTATTTCATTTCTTTTTATAGCTGAGTAGTATTTCATGGCATGTGTGTGTGTGTGTGTGTGTGTGTGTGTGTGTGTGTGTGTATTTTACACATTTTATTTATCCACTGATTGGCTGATGGGCATTTAGGCTGGTTCCATACTTTCCCAATTGTGAATTGTGCTGCTATAAACATGCTTTTGTCACTGTCTATTTCATATAGCGCCTTTTTCCCCACTCTGGGTAGATACCCAGTAGTCAGATTGCTGGATTAAATGGAAGTTCTCTTTTTAGTTTTTTAATGAGTCTCCATACTGTTTTCCATAGGGGGTGTACTAGTTTACTTTCACACTATCAGTGTAAAAGTGTTCCCTTTTCACCACATCCACACCAACACAGAAATTTTTTTTTTTTATTTTTCTTTTATTATGGGCCATTTTTGTGGAGTAAGGTGTTATTGCATTGTGGTTTTGTCTAGCATGTCCCTGATAATTAGTGATGTTGAGCATTTTTTAAGACATTTGTTGGTCATGTGTATACCTTCTTTTGAGAACTGTCTATTCATGTTCTTAGCCCACTTTTTGATGATATTATTTGTGTTTTTCCTTTTAATTTGTTTCAGTTCCTTGTAGATTATAGATATCAGTCCTTTGTCAGATGCACAGTTTGAGAATATTTTCTCCCACTCTATGGGTTGTCTGTTTACTCTGCTGATTATTTTTTTGCTGTGCAGAAGATTTTTAGTTTAATTAAGTCCCACTATTTATTTTTGTTTTTGTTGCATTTGCTTTTGGGTTCTTGGTCATAAACTCTATGCCTCAGCCAATGTCTGGAAGAGTTTTTCTGATGTTATCTTCTAGCATTTTTATGGTTTCCAGTCTTAAGTTTAAGTCTTTGATCCATTGTGAGTTGATTTTTGTATAAGGTGAGAGATGAGAATCCAGTTTCATTCTTCGACATGTGGCTTGCCAATTATCCCAGCACCATTTGTTGAATAGGGTATCTGTTCCCCAGTTTATGTTTTTCTTTGCCTTTTCAAAGATCCATTGACTGTAAGTATTTGGCTTCATTTTTTGGTTCTCTATACTGTTCCATTGATCCATGTGCCTATTTTTAAACAAGTACCATGCTGTTTTAGTAACTATGACCTTGTAGTATTGTTTAAATTTGAGTAATGAGATGCTTCCCAATTTGTTCTTTTCATTTAGTCTTGCTTTGGTCATGCAGCTCTTTTTTGTCTCCATATAAATTTTAAGATTTTGTTTTCTAGTTCTGTGAAGAATAATGATGGTATTTTAATGGAAATTGCATTGAATTTATAGATTGCTTTTGACAGTATGGTCATTTTCACAATATTGATTCTACCCATCCATGAGCATGGGATATGTTTCAATTTATTTATCTATGATTTCTTGCAGTAGTGTTTTGTAGGTTTCCTTATAGAGATCTTTTACCTCCTTCATTAGGTGTTTTACTAAGTATTTTTTTTTTTTGCAAGTTTGTAAAAGGGGTTCAGTTTTTGATTTGATTCTCGGCTTGGTTGCTGTTGGTGTATAGCACTGCTATTGATTTATGTACATTGATTTTGTATCCTGAAACTTTACTGAATTAATTTATCAAATCTGGGAGACTTTTGGATGAGTCTTTATGGTTTTCTAGGTATATGATCATATTATAAGCAAACAGTGACTATTTGACTTCCTCTTTACTGATTTGGATGCCCTTTATTTCCTTCTCTTGTCTAATTGCTTTGGCTAAGGACTTCCAGTACTATGTTGAATAGAAGTGGTGAAAATGGGCATCCTTGTCTTGTTCCAGTTCTCAGAGGGAATGCTTTTAACTTTTCCCCATTCAGTGTAATGTTGGCTATTAGTTTGCCATAGATGGCTTTTATTACTTTAAGGTATGTTCCTTCTATGCTGATTTTGCAGAGGGGTTTAATCATAAAGCAATGATGTGTTTTGTCAAATGTTTTTCTGCATCTATTGAGATGATCATATGATTTTAATTTCTGTTTATGTGGTGTATCACATTTAATAACTTGTGTGTGGTGTATGTTAAACCATCCCTGCATCTGTGGCATGAAACCCACTTGATTATTGTGTATTATCTTTTTGACATGTTGGATTTATTTAGCTAGTATTTTGTTGAGGATTTTTGCATCTATGTTCACTGGGTATATTGGTCTGTGGTTTACTTTTTTTGTTATGTCCTTTTCTGATTTGGGTATTAGGGTGATACTGGCTTTATAGAATGATTTAGGGAAAATTTCCTCTTTCTCCAGCTAATGGAACAGTTTCAGCAGGATTGGTACCAATTCTTCTTTGAATGTCTGATAGAATTCAGCTGTGAATCCATCTGGTTCTAGACTTTTATGTTGACAATTTTTTTTATTACTGTTTCAATCTTGCTACTTGTTATTAATCTGTTCAGAGTTTCTGTTTATTCTAGGTTCAATCTAGGAGGATTGTATATTTCCAGGAATTTATCCATCTCCTCCATATTTTTTAGTTTGTGCACATAGGGGTGTTCATAGTAGCTTTGAATGATCGTTTTGGATTTCTGTGGTATTAGTTGTAATATCTCCCATTTTGTTTCTAATTGAGCTTATTCGGATCTTCTTTCTTTACTTGATTAATCTCACAAATGGTCCATCAACTTTGTTTATATTTTCAAATAACCTGCTTTTTAAAAATTATACTTTTAGTTCTGAGACACATGTGCAAAATGTGCAGGTTTGCTACGTAGGTATACACGTGTCATGGTGGTTTGCTGCACCCATCAACCCATCATCTACATTAGGTATTTCTCCTAATACTATCTCTCCCCTAACCCCTCACCCCCCAACAGGCCCCAGTGTGTGATGTTCCCCTCACTGTGCCCATGTGTTCTCATTGTTCAACTCCTACTTATGAGTGAGAACATGCAGTGTTTGGTTTTTTGTTACTGTGTTAGTTTTCTGAGAATGATGGTTTCCAGCTTCATTCATGCCCCTGCAAAAGACATGAACTTATCCTTTTTTATGGTTGCATAGTATTCCATGGCATATATTTTCCACATTTTCTTTATCCAGTCTATCATTGATGGGCATTTGGGTTGGTTGCAAGTCTTTGTTATTTTGAATAGTGCTGCAATAAACTTACATGTGCATGTGTCTTTATAGTAGAATGATTTATAATCCTTTGGGTATTTGCCCAGTAATGGGATTGCTGGGTCAAATGATATTTCTGGTTCTAGATCCTTGAGGAATTTCCACACTGTCTTCCACAATGGTTGAATTAATTTACACTTCCACCAACAGTGTGAAACCATTCCTGTTTCTCCACATCTTCTCCAGCATCTGTTGTTTCCTGACTTTTTTAAAAATACTTTAAGTTCTAGGGTACATATGCACAATGTGTAGGTTTGTTACATATGTATACATGTGCCATGTTCGTGTGCTGCACCCATTAACTCGTCATTTACATTAGGTATATCTCCTAATGCTATCCCTTCCCCTGCCCCTCCCCACAATAGGACCTGGAGTGTGATGATCCCCTTCCTGTGTCCAAGTGATCTCATTGTTCAGTTGACACCTATGAGTGAGAACATGCGGTAGTTGGTTTTCTGTTCTTGTGATAGTTTGCTGAGAATGATGGTTT
>NW_012117711.1:1498751-1510424 GCF_000951035.1 Colobus angolensis palliatus | reverse complement strand
GGTGTATATGTGCCACGTTTTCTTAATCCAGTCTGTCACTGATGGACATTTGGGTTGATTCCAAGTCTTTGCTATTGTGAATAGTGCTGCAATAAAAATACATGTGCATGTGTCTTTATAGCAGCATGACTTATAATCCTTTGGGTATATCCCCAGTAATGGGATGGCTGGGTCAAATGGTATTTCTAGTTCTAGATCCTTGAGGAATTGCCACACTGTCTTCCACAATGGTTGAACTAATTTACACTTCCACAAACAGTGTGAAACCATTCCTATTTCTCCACATCTTCTCCAGCATCTGTTGTTTCCTGACTTTTTAATGATTGACATTCTAACTGGCATGAGATGGTATCTCATTGTGGTTTTGATTTGCATTTCTCTAATGACCAGTGATAATGAGCTTTTTTCTTACATTTGTTGGCCACATGAATGTCTTCTTTTGAGAAGTATCTTTTCTTATCCGTCACCCACTTTTTGATGGGGTTGTATATATTTTTGTAAATTTGTTTAAGTTATTTGTAGATTCTAGATATCAGCCATTTGTCAGACGGGTAGATTGCAAATATTTTCTCCCATTCTGTAGGTTGCTTGTTCACTCTGATGATAGGTGTTTTTCTTTTTTGTTTTGTTTTGTTTTGTTTTGTTTTTGCTGTGCAGAAGCTCTTTAGTTTACTTAGATCCCATTTGTCAATTTTGGCTTTTGTTGCCATAGCTTTTGGTGTTTTAGTCATGAAGTCTTTGCCCACTCCTACTCGCTACCTGACTCCAAACTATACTACAACTTTACAGTAACCAAAACAGCATGGTACTGGTACCAGAAAAGATATATAGAGCAATGGAACAGAACGGGGGCCTTACACATCTACAACCTTCTGATCTTTGACAAACTTGCCAAAAACACACAATAGGGAAAGGATTCCCTATTTAATAAGTGGTGTTGGAAAAACTGGCTAGCCATATGCAGAAAACTGAAACTGGACCCTTTCCTTACACTGTATACAAAAATTAACTCCAGATGGATTAAAGATTTAAATGTAAGACCTAAAACCATAAAAACCCTAGAAGAAAACCTGGGCAATATCATTCAGGACATAGGCATGGACAAAGACTTCCTGACAAAGAACCAGCTTTTTATTTCATTTATGTTTTGTAATTTTTTCATTTCAATTTCTTCTAGTTCTGATTATATC
Source organism: Colobus angolensis palliatus (assembly GCF_000951035.1). Classification (NCBI taxonomy): domain Eukaryota; kingdom Metazoa; phylum Chordata; class Mammalia; order Primates; family Cercopithecidae; genus Colobus; species Colobus angolensis. The sequence goes on along the minus strand of NW_012117711.1, from coordinate 1,509,234 downwards.
TTTGTTATTTCTTTTCTTCTGCTGGGTTTGGTTTTTTTTTTTTTTTTCTTGTTTCCCTAGTTCCTTGATGTGCAAGTTTAGATTGTTTCTTTTTTCTCTTTTAGACTTTTTGATGTAGACATTTAATGCTATGAACTTTCCTCTTAGTACCACTTTTGCTATATCTCAGAGGTTTTGATAGGTTGTTTCACTATTATTTTTCATTTCAAAGAACTTTTAAATTTCCATCTTGATTTCATTGTTGATGCAATAATCATTCAGAAGTAGACTATTTAATTATCAGGTATTTGTATAGTTTTGAGGATTTTTTGGAGTTAATTTCCAATTTTATTTTACTCTGGTCTGAGAGAGTACTTGATATAATTTTAATTTTCTTAAATTTACTGAGTCTTCTTTTGTAGCCTATCATATGGTCTATCTTGAAGACTGTTCTATGTGCTGATGAAAAGAATGCATATTCTGCAGTTGTTGGGTAGAATGTTCTGTAAATATGTTGTTTTTTTTTCTAGGTTAAAGTTTAAACCTATTGTTTCTTTCTTGACATTCTGTCTTGATGACCTGTTTATGCTGTCAGTGGAGTATTGAATTCCCCAATTATTATTGTGTTGCTATCTTATTTACTATGTCTAGTAATAATTGTTTTATAAATTTGGGATCTCTAGTGTTAGGTGCATGTATATTTGGGATTGTGATATTTTCCTGTTGGACTTGTCCTTTTATTATTATATAATGTCTCTCTTTGTCTTTTTTTTAACTGCTGTTGCATTAAAATTTGTTTTGTCTGATATATGAAGAGCTATCCCTGCTAACTTTTGGTTTTCCTTTGCATAAGATATCTTTTTCTACCCCTTCACCTTAAGTTTATGTGTGTCTTTATGTGTTAGGTGAGTCTCTTGAGGACAACAGATAATTGATTGGTGGATTTTTTTTTTCCATTTTGCCATTCTTTGTCTTTTAAGTGAAGCACTTAGGCCATTTATTTGGTTGGTCCAAAATAAATTGCAGGGTTTTTTTTTTGCCATTAGTAATGGCAGAAACTGCAATTAATTTTGCAGCAACCTAATACATTCAGCGTTAGGATTGAGATGTGAGATACTATCCCATTCATTGTGCTAGTTGCTGCCTGAATACTTTGCTTTATTTTCATTGTGTTATTGTTTTATAGGCCCTGTGAGATTTATACTTGAACTAAGTTCTATTTTGGTGTATTTTGAGCTTTTGTTTCAAGATTTAGAACTCCTTTGTCATTTCTTGTAATGCTGACTTGATAGTGGTGAATTCTCTCAGCATTTGTTTGTCTGAAAACAACATTATTTATTCTTCATTTATGAAGCTTAGTTTCACTGGGTACAAAATTCTTGTGTAATAATTATTTTGTATAATGAGGCTAAAGATAGAACCCTAATCCTTTCTGACTTGTAGGGTTTCTGCTGAGAAATCTACAGTTAATCTGACGGGTTTTCTTTTATAGGTTACCTAAGGCTTTAGCCTTACAGCTCTTAAAATTTTTTCCTTATCTTGACTTTAGATAACCTGATGACTTTGTGCTTAGGTGATAATCTCTTTGTGATAAATTTCCTAGGATTTTTTTGAACTTCTTTAATTTGGATGTCTAGATCTCTAGCAAGTCCAGGGAAATTTTCCTCAATTATTCCCTAAAATAAGTTTCTAGACTTCTAGATTTCTCTTCTTCCTTGGGAACACAAATTATTTTTATGTTTGGTCATTTTACATAATTCTAATTTTCTTGGAGCCTTTGTTCACTTCTTTTACTCTTTATTCTTTGTCTTTGTCAGATTGGATTAATTCAAAGGTCTTAAGAAACAAAAAGTTTTAACAAAATCCTAAGAAACAGACTCCAACACCACATTTAAAAGATTATATACCATAATCAAGGGTATTCTATATTAGGGATGCAAGGATGTTTCAACATACACAAATAAATACATGTGACACATCATATCAACATAATGAAGGATAAAAATCATATAATTATCTCAGTTGGTGAATAAAAGGCATTTGATATAATTCAGCATCCCTTCATAATGAAAACTCTCAACAAACTAAGTATAGAAGAAACATATCTCAAAATAATAAGGGTCATATACTACTAACCCAGAGTCAACATCATACTAAATGGGGAAAAGTTGAAAGCATTTTCCCTGACAACTGGAACAGCACAAGAATACCCACTTTCACCACTACTATTCAACATAATACTGGAAGTCCTAGCCAGAACTAACAGGGAAGAGAGGAAAAAAAAAAAAAAAGCATCCTAATTGGAAGTCAGGAAGTCAAATCAACCCTGTTCCCTGATGGTATGATCTTATATCTACAAAAACTTAAAGACTATATAAAAAATCTCTTAGATTTTATAAATGAATTCAGTAAAGTTTCAAAATAAAATATCAATGTACAAAAATGAGTAGTGTGTTTATACACCAATAATGATCTAGCTCACAACAAAAGGAAGAAGGCAAGCTCATTCACAATAGCTACAAATATATGAAATAACTAGGAATACATGAAACTAAGGAAGTAAAATATCTCTAGAAGGAGAACTACAAAACATTGATAAAATAAATTGTAGATGACACAAACAGATAGAAAAATATCTCATGTTCATGGAATAAAAGAATTAACATAGCTAAAATAACCACATTACCCAAAGCTATCTAAAGATTCAATGCAATCTCTATCAAAATATCATATCAGTTTTACAGAGTTAGAAAAAAATGTCCAAAATCATATATGAAACAAAACAAAAGTAAAACCTGTATGACCAAAGCAATCTTAAGCAAAAAGAACAGAGCTGAAGACATAACATTACCTGATTTCAAATTATACTACAAAACTTCAAATTATCCTACGAGATTATAGTAACCAAAACATACCGTACTACAAGACTTCAAATTATACTATATGACTGTGGTAACCAAAACAGTATTGGTACTGGTATAAAAATAGATTCATAGGCAAATAGAACAAAGTAGATAATCTGGGAATAAGGCCACACACCTACAACCCTCTGATCTTTGACAAAGTTGACAATAATAAGTAATGGAGAAAGGAATCTCTATCCAATAAATGGTGCTGGGATAACTGACTAGCCATGTGCAAAAGAATAAAACTGGATCCCTGCCTTTCACCATATATAATATCAACTCAAAATAGATAAAGAAATTTTTAAGACTTGAAACTGTAAGTGTATACTGGAATAAAATCTATGGAAAATGCTTTTGGACATTGGTCTAGGCAAAGAATTAATGACTAAGACCTAAAAAGCAAGAGCAACAAAGTAAAAATAGACAAATGTGACTTAATTAAACAAAAAGCTTATGCACAGCAACAAAAGTAACCAACAGAGTGAATAGAAAACCTACAGAATGGGAGAAACTATTTACAAAATATGCATCCAACAAGGGTCTAATATCTGGAATATACAAGGAACTTAACCACAAAACTTCAGATAGTTTCTTAAAAAGGTGAGCAAAAGAGAGAAATAGACATTTTTTTTTTTTTTTACAAAGGAAGACATACAAATGGTCAATGTGTATATGAAAAAATGCTCAACATTACTAATCATTAGTAATCCAAATTAAAGGTACAATGAAATCTCATATTACCCCAGTCAGAATGGCTATAATGAAAAAGTAAAAAAATTACAGATGTTGGTGAGGATGCAGAGATAAGGGAACACATACACTGTTCATGGGAATGTAAATTAGTACAACTTCTAGGAAAACAGTAAGCAGATTTTTCAAAGTGCTAAAATATAACTTCCATTTGATATAACAGTCCACTACTATGTATCTATTCAAAAGAAAAAAAAAGTCATTATATCAGAAAGACACCAGCACTCATGTGTTTATTGCACACCATTCACAGTAACAAAAATGTGGAATCAACCTGTGTCTATCAATGAATAATATAATAAAGAAAATGTGGTGTATATACACAATGAAATATCTAGTAATAAAAAAGAAAAAAATAATGTTTTTGCAGTAACATTGATGGAACCAAAAGCCATGTTCTTACCCCAAGCCACAGATATGTCCAGAGATGCTGTCTGGGAGCCAGAAATTGTAGTAGAAAAACCTTATAAATGTACTCTATGTTCTATTCTACTATAGTTAAACTGGCACTGAAACCATAATACAAAGTCCTACCTACTCTTTTCTCCCCTTTCCAAAGGCATAGTAGCTTCTTTCTGTGGCCACCACCATTACTCATCCACAGGTTGTTGTGCCAGGCCTCCATTGATATTCACTAAAATCCCCAAGGCCCTTCCGTCAGCTTGTGGTGAGTGCTGCCAGGCCTTGGACTCAACCTGTAAGCAAATGAGCTCCCGCATAGCCAAGGTCATGTCCAGAAATGCTGCCCAAGTGCCTATGCCTGGACTTGGGGACCCAAGGATCCTGCTTGCTGTTCTTCCCCACTGTGGCTCACCTGGTACCTAAGGTATAAGACAGAGTCCCCTTTACTTTTCCCTATTTTTCTCAAACAGAAGTCTTTCACTGTCACCACCAGATCTGGGAATGTGGATGGTCACACCTGAAGCCAGCACATCTAAAGTCCAAGGCCCACGTTATATTCCCTGTGTTTCACTACTGGTTATTCAAGTCCCAATGGCTTTTTGGTCATCAGGTAATAAATCCTGCCAGGACTGTGTCCTTTTCTTTAGGGGAGTAAGTTCCCTTTTGGCCCAGCATTTGTCTAGAAATGTCTGCCATCTAGGGCCTGGAATGTGTCCTCAAAACTCTGCCTGGTGACTTATCCTACTGTGGCTGAGCTGGTATTTAAGGCAAGACAAAGTCCTCTTTACTCTTCACTCCCCTCTCCTTAATCAGAAGGGTGGAGTCACTTTCATTGCTGCATGCTTTATTGTCTGGTTTGGGGGGAAGAATGGCTCAATCCTTTATCCATACCAGCTGGTATGTCACTAGATCATGGGCCACTCTAGTTCATTGGCTCTAGGCCTAGCTTAGCACTAAGAGTTGCTTACATATTGTAGTCCTTGTGTACTAGACTATCTTTCAAGTTTAACTAGGGCCACAGAGCACTTCAGCCTGTAGTGGCAAGACTTGCCAAGAAACTCAAGTCCTGGCCACGGGCATGGGCTATTCCCCACTGGCTAGGTCTGGTACAAATGTTCCCTTCATGCATGGGCCCTGGCTGAGTCTGGCACGGCTTTATTCTTCACTGTGACTGGACAGCACTGAATCCTGTGTAAAATCTCCCAGTTGCTGCGCTTTCCCTCCCCAAAGCGCATAGATTCTCTCTTCCTGCCACATGGCCACTTCTGAGGGATTGTGATGCCATTGGCAATTCAACCATCTCTCCTGCCCTCCTCATTGTCTCTTTCAGTAATATAAAGTTAAAACCAGGTACTATGATTGCTCACTTAATTTTTGGCTCCTGTGACAGTGCTTTCTTGTGTGCAGATAGTTGTAAAACTTTAGTTTTACAGTGGAAGGTACGAATGATATAGGCTTCTATTCTGCCATCTTGCCTTACTCTCCTAATTATACTTTTAATACAGTCTAACAGTAGATGCTAACATGATGATGGGGACATCAGCTAGATGTCAGAATGGAAAGTCGCAGCCATCATTCTTTTAGAGATACTGACTTAACAACAATATATAGAATAACTGTATCCCAGGTTAACAGAAAGCCTAGAAATGTTGAGATGGGTAACAAGAGTCATTTTGCTTTACCATAATTGTTTCTCCCCAAGGTGACATACTTCGGCTTAGCTCATGGCTTTCTTTTCCTTTGGAGGCAGAAGTCATGGGAAAAGTGGAACGTGCATTCAGTATTCTGGCTTTTGTGGGACTACCCAGTATACTTTTTTTTCTTGCATGACTTGGAGTGCTAATGGAACTGTCATGATTTGGATGGCTAGGAGTCATTAACAGAAAGGGAGCATGGAAGTAATACTCTCTAGCACCAGAGGGTCTGCAATACTACAGACAGAGCCTGTCAGAGCTTGGCACAATTATAAAAATGTTTCTTAGCCATGACATTCCCCACAAGAGGGAGAGAGAAGAGTGAAGCATGCATCTCGAGTTCCAGTTTTTTTTCCGAGAAGCCTAAAGGACTGGTATCTGTCTCACTATATTTGGGGCACAGATGTGGAACTGGCATACCTTGGATGCCTGGGTTCCACTTAGAACAAAGGAAAGTAGTGGGGCAGTAACTGTAGTGTTGCATACAGACACCAGAGGGAGTAAGAGATTTATAAACAGTGAAAAAAGAAATTAGGAAGCCTCTCTAATTGGGAAATTACATGCATAAACCCAGAAAAATTGTATCCCTCCAAAAGGTTTCATAGGCATTCAGAATCTCTAGCCAGGTAATTGGTGAAGATATTCTCCTGTATTAAGCCAGTCTGTAGATACTGAAAGATGATTTTTTAACAAATGCACAAAACTCAGGAAAAAATTATAAGGCACATTAAAAATAGAAGTATGCCTCAGTGAAAGGAAACAATAAATCACTAGATATCTCCCTTCGCAATGGAGAACTATGGATTCCCTGAAAATATTCAAAATAATTGTCTTAAAGTAGTTCAATGATCTATAAGATAACACAGGTGGATAATAAAAGAAAATTGGGAAAACAATGAATGTACAAAATGAGAATATCAAAAGAGGTAGAAACTATAAAAAAATCAAATAGAAATTCTGGAGCTGAAGAATGCAATAACTGGATTAAAAAATTTACTATAAAAGCTCAACATCAGACTTGATCAAGCATAAGAAAGAATCAGTAAACTTGAGGAGCAGTCAGTTTTGATTATCTAGTCAGAACAGAAAAAAAAAGAATGAATACAAATAGAAAAAGCCTAAGGGTCTTATGGGTCACACCATCAAGCATACCAATATATGCATCATGAGAGTTCATGAAGGAGAAGAGAGAACGGTACAGAGAGCTTATTTGATGAAATAATGACCTTGAACTTCCCAAATCTGAGGGAGAAGTTGGTTATCCACATATAAGAAGGTCTAAAGCCTTTTACAAAGATGAACCCAAAGAAACTCCAAACAAACAAACAAACAAAAAACTCAAAAGAAAGAATCTTGAAGGAAGCAAGAGAATGCAATTTGTCATTTTTATAGAAGCTCCCATAAGTTAATCAGCAGATTTCTCAGTGGAAACTTTACATGCCAGAAGGAAGTATCATGATATATTCAAAGCACAGAAAAACAAAACAAAATGTGACAACTAGAAGTACTATATCTTGCAAAACTAATCTTCAAAAATAAAGAAAAATCATAACTTTTTTTTCATATAAATGACAGCTGAGGAAGTTCTTAGTCATTGGGCTTATCTTACAAGAAATGCTAAAGGGAATTCTGAAAATTGAGATGAAAGAATACAAAACAGCAACACAAATTCATATAAAAATATAAAGGTCATTGGTAAAGGTAAAGATACAAAAATATATAGAATATTGTACTCTGGTAATGGCAGTGCAACAAATACTTCTAATTCTGATGTAGAATTTAAAAGACAAAAGCAGAAAATAACTATAAATATAAATTTATGTTAAAGGATAGACAGCATATAAAGATATAATTTGTAGTTTCAATAACAACATAAAGGTAGGCTAATGCGAAAGAGTAGAGTCTTTAATATGGATAAAATTGTCAGCTTAAAATAGATTGTTATGAGTATATTTTATGTAAGTCCTTTGGCAAACACACAAAAAACTTATAGAAGATATGCAAGAAATGAGAAAATAATCAAAGCATGTCAATATGAGACATTACCAAAACACAGAAGAAGGCATCAAGAGAGCAAAAGAAGGACAAAATAATACAAAACAGACAGTAATCAATAAACAAAATGGCAATAGTCAGCCATTTTCTATCTGTAATTACTTTAAAAGGTAAATGAATTAAACTTCCAAATCAAAAGTCACAGACTGGCTGACTATATTAAAACAACAAGATTGTATTATATGATTCCTATAGGAGACTCATCATAGATATAAAGAAACACATTGGTTGAAATGGGAAGATTGGAAAAATATATTCTATGTAAATGCTAATTGAAAGACAACAAGTGTGGTCATACTTATATCTGACAAGATAGATGTTAAGTCGAAAAACCTTCACAAGAGACAAAAGAGGACTTTATATACTAATACAAAGGTCATTTCAGTAGGAAGATATAGCAACTATAAATATATATGTATCTAAAGTCACAGCACTCAAATATAAGAGGCAAACATTGACAGAATTGAAAGAAAAAATAGAAAATAGCACAAAAATAGTAGAACATTTTAATACCCAACATTCAATAATGAATAGAAAAAACAATCAGAATATCAATAAGAAAACAGGATTTGAAAAACACTGTAGACGAATTTCACCTTACAGACATATAGCAGACATATACAGAACATTCATCCTATAGCGGTAGAATACACATTTTTCTCAAGCACACATGGGACTTTCTTCAGGGTAGACACACTTTAGGCCAAAAAATGAGTCATAACAAATATAAGAAGGTAAAAATTATACCAAGTATCTTTTTGATCGCAATGGAATGAAACTGGAAAACAACAGCAAATGGGATACTGAAACATTCACAAATATGTGCAAATGTAAAAACAGTCTTTAACACCAATGGTCAAGGAGAAAATCATGAGGAACATTATAAAATAACTTGAAAAAAATGAAAACTAAAACAGAACATACTAAAATTTACAGAATGCAACAAAAGCAGTATGAAGAGTAAAGATTATAGTGATAAATGCCTAGATTTAAAAAGATGATCTCAAATCAACAACCTAACTGTACACCTCAAAAACTAGAAAAAGGAATACAAAGCCTAAAGCTAGCAAAAGGAAGGTAATAATTAACATTGGAGAAGTAATAAATAAAAAAGGAAAAAATTAATAAAACTAGGATTTTATTTTTAAAAGATCAGCAAATTTGACTAATCTTTGGCTAGATGAACAAGGAAGAAAAGAGGGAAGTCTCAAATACAACCAGAAAGTCAAGAGGAGACATTATAACTGATACCAGAGGAAGGAAAAAGACCACGAGAATACATGAATAATTACAACCCAAATGCATTGGAAAACTTAGAAGAAATAGATAAATTCCTAGAAACATATAACTTAACAAGACTGAATCATGAAGAAATAAAAAATCTGAACAGACCTGTAACTAGTAAGGAGATTGAATTGATAATCAAAAACCTCAACAAAGAAAAGCCCAGGACTGCATGGTTTTACTGAAATATTCTACCAAACCCTTAAGAGAATTAATGCTAATCCCAGACTGGAGGCACTGTTAGCATGAGTCTGTCATGTGGACAGACAAAGTAGTGTATATTCATACTCTGAACTTTTTCCCAAGAAGTAACACAGAAACTTAATAGAAAAACTGAAAGAAACTATAGGCCCTTTGAAAAAAAAATGACAGACAGCAGCCTACATCATGAACCAGTTGGAAGATTTTGAGTCTCCAGAGCACGAGAGGGAGAGACTGCTGCCAGAACACATACACCCAAAAGTAACCCAGGAAATCAGACCACAAGGGAAAGCCTTAACCCTACCCAGTACTGGAGCTGATTTAGTGACTGGTGGGAATATACGAGGGAGAACAGCATCAAGAAGTGCTATGCATGCACTCCTGAATTCCAGTGGAGATAAAGGGAAGCCTTTCCTGATCCTATCTTAGAGGGTACCTTGTGGAAGTCTGCAAGTTAACTCAAGGAGTGGTCACAGACTCCACAGGTCCACAGGTGAAAGTGAACCTGCTCACACACCCAGCACATTGCTACGACAACCAGCATCTGAGAAAGCCATCACACAATAATTCTCTATAAACAAGGAACTCATGCAGAGTATTTACCACTGGAAGTATCCAGAGCTGAGATAGGTGATGATAAATTATAAATATTTAAGTCACAACCTCAAGGAAAAATAAACAAATAAAAAACCTAGTTGAATCAAAAATAAATTCAAAAATAATTATAATGTACCCAAATGAGAAGGAACAGAGAAGTAATTCTGGTAATATGACAAAACAGGTTTTTATAACATCTCCAAAAGATCACATTAATTCTCCAGCAGTGGATGCAAACCAAGATGAAGTCTTTCAAATACCAGATAAAGAATTCAAAAGGTTGATTATTAAGCTATTCAGGGAGCTACAAGAGAAATGTGAAAACAAACATAAAGAAGTTGTTTAAAAGTTCAGAATATGAATGAAGAATTTTCTAAAGAGAGATATTCTAAGGAAAAACCAATCAGAACTTCTAGAAATGAAAGGTACATATAGGGAACTAGAAAATGCAGTGGAAAGTTTTTTTTTTCTTTATTATTATTATACTTTAAGTTCTAGGGTACATGTGCATAACGTGCAGGTTTGTTACATATGTATGCTTGTGCCATGTTGGTGTGCTGCACCCATCAACTCGTCAGCACCCATCAACTCGTCATTTACATCAGGTATAACTCA
>NW_012117711.1:1497089-1497371 GCF_000951035.1 Colobus angolensis palliatus | reverse complement strand
GTTTGTCTGTTACTGGTGTATAAGAATACTTGTGATTTTTGCACATTAATTGTGTATCCTGAGACTTTGTTGAGGTTGCTTATCAGCTTAAGGAGATTTTGGGCTGAGACAATGGGGTTTTCTAAATATATAATCATGTCATCTGCAAACAGGGACAACTTGACTTCTTCTTTTCCTAACTGAATACCCTTGATTTCTTTCTCTTGTCTGATGGCCCTAGCCAGAACTTCCAACACTATGTTGAATAGGAGTGGTGAGAGAGGGCATCCCTGTCTTGTGCCA
>NW_012117711.1:1496729-1497039 GCF_000951035.1 Colobus angolensis palliatus | reverse complement strand
GAATTTTCTCAAAGGCCTTTTCTGCATCTATTGAGATAATCATGTGGTTCTTGTCTTTGATTCTATTTATATGCTGGATTACGTTTATTGATTTCTGAAAGTTGAACCAGCCTTGCATCCCAGGGATGAAGCCCAGGTGAGATCATGATGGATAAGCTTTTTGATGTGCTGCTGAATCCGGTTTGCCAGTATTTTATTGAGGATTTTGGCATCAGTGTTCATCAGGGATATTGGTCTAAAATTCTCTCTTTTTGTTGTGTCTCTGCCAGGCTTTGGTATCAGGATGATGTTGGCCTCATAAAATGAGTTA
>NW_012117711.1:1495975-1496198 GCF_000951035.1 Colobus angolensis palliatus | reverse complement strand
CTCTGGTAGAATTCAGCTGTGAATCCATCTGGTCCTGGACTTTTGTTGGTTGGTAGGCTATTAATTATTGCCTCAGTTTCAGAGCCTGCTATTGGTCCATTCAGAGATTCAACTTCTTCCTGATTTAATCTTGGAAGAATGTAAGTGTCCAGGAAATTATCCATTTCTTCTAGGTTATCTAGTTGATTTGCATAGAGGTGTTTATAGTATTCTCTGATGGTAG
>NW_012117711.1:1453877-1494386 GCF_000951035.1 Colobus angolensis palliatus | reverse complement strand
TCCCGGCCAGGTGTGGGATATAATCTCCTGGTGTGCCCGTTTGCTTAAAGCACAGTATTGGGGTGGGAGTTACCCGATTTTCCAGGTGTTGTGTGTCTCAGTTCCCCAGGCTAGGAAACGGGATTTCCTTCCCTCTTGCGCTTCCCAGGTGAGGCGATGCCTCGCCCCGCTTCATCTCTCGCTGGTCGGGCTGCAGAGGCTGACCAGCACCAATTGTCTGGCACTCCCTAGTGAGATGACCCCAGTAACTCAGTTGAAAATGCAGAAACCACGGGTCTTCTGTGTCGCTCGCACTGGGAGTTGCAGACCAGAGCTGTTCCTATTTGGCCATCTTTCTCCGCCCTCCCAGAAAGTTTTAACAATAGACTAGATGACATAGACGAAAGAATTTAAGAGCTTGAAGAAAAGGCCTTCAAATAAACCCAATTAGACAAAAATAAGGAAAAAAGAATTAAGGAAAATTAAAAGTCTTCACAAAATATGGGATTATGTAAAATGGCCAAACCTAAAGATTATAGGTGTTCCTGAAAGAGAAGAGAAAGCAAAAAATTTGGAAAACCTATTTGTGGGAATAATTGAGGAAAACTTCCTGGACTTTGGTAGAGATTTAGACAATCAAATTCAAGAAGCTCAAAGGACTCCTGGGAGATGCACTGTAAAATTTGCATCTTCAAGGCATATAGTCATCATGTTATGTGAATTCAATGTAAAGGAAAAATTTCTAAGAGCAGTGAGACAAAAGCGCAGGGTAACCTGTAAATGAAAATCTATCAGAGTAACAACTGACTTCTCATCAGAAACTTTATGATAGAAGGGATTCTTGTCCCAACTTTGGTCTTAAACAGAACAACTGTCAGCCAAGAATTTTGTATCCAGGAAAACTAACTTTCAAAAATGAAGGAGAAATAATCTTTTACAGACAAGCAAATGCTGAGGAAATATGGTAGTACCAGACCAGCCCTACAAGAAATGCAAAAGGAGTTTTAAATGTGAAAATAAAAGGTCAACGCACACCAGAATATAAACTCATAAAAGAATAAAATTCACAGGGCTTATAAAACAATAGCACATTGAAGAAAACAAACTCACTGGGTTCAATCAACATATTGGAATAGTACCTCATGTCACAATGTTAATGTTGAATGTAAATGGTCTATACTCTCCACTTAAAATATACAGATTAGCAGAATGGATATAAAACATTACAAACCAAATATTTGATATCTTCAGCAGACACATCTAACACATAGGATTCTTACAGACTCGGGGTAAAGAGGTGGAGAAAGATATTTCACAAAAATGGAAACCTAAAGCAAGCAGGAATAGCTATTCTTAGATAAGACAGACTTTAAAGCAACAATAGTAACAAAAATACAAAGAAGGTAGAAGGTCATTATATAATGATAAAAGGATCAATTTAAAAAGAAGATATAAGAATCCTAAACATATATGTATAATTGCTTTATGAACCTGGGAGCAAGCTTTGGAGCTCCCAGATTCATAAAGCTATTACTACAAGACCTAAGAAAAGCAAGAGACAATGACACAATAATTATGGGGGATTCAACACTCCACTGACAGCACTAGACAAATTATCAAGGCAGAAAGTCAACAAAGAATCACTGAACTTGAACTGCACTCTAGAACAAATGGCATTTGTAGACCAAGTATTTATAGAACAGTTATTTATTGAACATTCTACCCAAGAACGATAGAATATACATTCTTCTCATTAGCACATAAAACATTCTCCAAGATAGATCACAAGATAAACCACAGAATAAGTCTCAATAAGTTAAAAAGTTGAAATTATATTAAGTAATTTCTCAGGTCACAGTGGAATAAAACCAGAAATTTATCCCAAAAGGAACCTTCAAAACCATACAATTACATGGATATTAAGCAATCTTCTCCTGAATGATTTTTGAGTTACCCATGAAATCAAGATGAAACTTGAAAAAATTTTCAAAGTGAATAACTATGATACAAGTTATTAAAACTTCTAGGACGCAGCAAAAGCAGTGCTAAGACGAAAGTTTATAGTGCTAAATGCCTACATCAAAAAGTTTGAATGATCACAAACTGACAACCTAACATCACATTTCAAGGAACTTGAGAAACAACAACAACAACAAAAAACCCAAAGCTAGTAGAAAGGAAGAAATAACAAAGATCAGGGCAGAACTAAGTGAAACTGAAAAAAATACAAAAGATCAATGAAACAAAAACCTGGTTCTTTGAATATATAAACAAAATTGGTAGACCACTAGCTGGACTAACCAATAAAACAAACAAACAAGATACAAATAAACTCAATTAGCAATGAAAATGGAGACGGTACACCCGACACCACAGAAACACAAAAGATCATTCAAGACTGCTATGAGCACATCTATTCACACAAAGTAGAAAATCTAAAGAAAATGGATAAATTCCTGAAAACATACAACCCTCTAGCTTGTATCAGGAAGAAATAGGCATCCTGAACAGACCAATAGCAAGCAGTGAGATTGAATCAGTAATTAAAAACAAAAATGAAACAAACTTCCTTAAAGAAAAAAAGAAAAAAAAAAGCAGTCCAGGGCTAGATGGATTCACAGCCTAATTCTATAAGACATTCAAAGAAGAATTGATACCAAGTCTACTGCTGAAATTATTCTAATAGATTTAGAAGGAGAGACTCCTCCCTAACTCATCTATGAAAACACTATCACCTTGATACAAAGACCAGGAAAGAACATAACAAAAAAGAAAACTACAGACCAGTATCCCTGATAAATATAGATGCAAAAATTCTCAACAAAATACTAGCAAACTGAATACAACAGCATATCAAAAAAAAAAAAAAAAGTCATCGTGATCAAGGAGCTTTCATTCCGTGGAAGCAGGGATGGTTTAACATATGAAAATCAATAAATGTGATTCATTGCAAAACAGAATTATAAACAAAAACCATATGATGATCTCAATAGACACAAAGAAAAGCATTTGATTAAATCCAGCATCCCTTTCTGATTTAAAAAAACCCTCAACAAAATGTCCATAGGCAGAATATACTTCAAAATTATAAAAGCCATGTATAACAAACCCACAGCCAACATTATACTGAACAAGAAAAAGTTAAAAGCATTCCCCCTAAGAACTTGAGTACAACAATGATGCCGACTTTCACCCCTTTTATTTAATCTGGTACTGGAAGTCCTAGCCAGAGTAATCATGCAAGAGAAAGGGCATCTGCATTGGAAAAGAGAAACTCAAATTATCTTTGCTTGCCAATGATATGATCTTATACCTACAAAACCCTAGAGACTCATACAAAAGACTCTTACATCTAATAAATGAATTCAGTAAGTCTTAGGTTACAAAGTCAATGTAAACAAATCAGTAACACTGCTATATACCACCACCAACAAAGCTGCAAATCAAATCAACAACTCAGCCAGGTGCAGTGGCTCACGCCTGTAATCCCAGCACTTTAGGAGGCCAAGGCAGGTGGATGAAGAAGTCAGGAGATCGAGACAATCCTGGCTAACACGGTGAAATCCAGTCTCTACTAAAAATACAAAAAATTAGCCAGGCGTGGTGGTGGGCGCCTGTAGTCTCAGCTACTCAGGAGGCTGAGGCAGGAGAATTGCTTGAATCTGGGAGGCAGAGGTTGCAGTGAGTCGAGATCGTGCCATTGCACTCCAGGCTTTGCAGCAGAGAGCTATTCCATTTCAAAAAAAAAAAAAAAAAAAAAAAACTACTCAATCCTTTTCTCAATAACTACAAAAAAATAAAATACCTTGGAATATACTTGACCACGGTGGTGAAAGATCTCCACAAGGACAACTATAAAACAATGCTGAAAAAATAACAAATTACACAAACACTTGGAAATACATCCCATGCTCATAAATTGGAAGAATTAATATTATGAAAATGACCATATTGAACCAAGCAATCTACAAATTCAATGCAATTCCCATCAAAATACCAACATCATTTTACTCATTTTACACAGAATTAGAAAAAAATTCTAAAATTAATATGTAAGAAGAAAAGAGCCTGAATAGCCAAAGCAATCTTAAGCAAAAAGAATCAATCTGGAGGCATCATATTACCCAAGTTCAAATTATACTGCAAGAGTATAGTAACGAAAAGAGCATGATTCTAGTGTAAAAGTAAATTCATAGACCCATGGAAGAGGACAGAGAACTCAGGAATAAGGCCAAATACTTACAACCAAATGATATTTCACAAAACATACAAAAATATAAATTAGGGAAAGGACACCCTATTCAATAAATGGTGCTAGGAAAATTGGATAACCACAGGTAGAAAAATGAAACCAAATGCCTCAACTCATCATATGCAAAAATGAACTCAAGATGAATCAAAGAGTTAAATGTAAGACCTGAAACCAAAATAAAATAAAATAAAATAAAATAGAAGAAAAGCTAGGAAACTCTCTTCTGAATATTGCCCTAGGCAAAGAATTTATGATGAAAACCCCAAAAGCAAATGCAACAAAAACAAATATAGGTAGATTGGACCTAATTAAACTAAAAAGCTTCTTCACAGCAACATAAATAATCATTAGAGTAAACAAACAACCCACAGAGTGGGATAAAATACTTGCAAATTATGCATCTGACAAATTACTAGTATCCTGAATCTACAAGGAGATTAAACAAATCAGCAAGAAAAAAAAAATGTCATTTAAAAGTGGGCTAAAAGCATGAGTAGACTTTTCTCAAAAGAAGATATACAAGTGGCCAAATAACATATGAAAAAAATGATTAACATCACTAATCATCAGAAAAATGCAAATTGAAACTACAATGAGATACCACCTTACCCCAACCAGAATGGCCATTATTAAAAAGTCAAAAAACAATAGATGTTGGCATGAATGTGGTGAACACAAAATACTTATACACTGTTCATGGGAATGTAAATTAGTACAACCTCTAAGGAAAACAGTATGGAGACGTCTCAAATAACTAAAAGTAGATCTACATTCAATCAAGCAATCCCACTACTTCTTATACGCCCAAAGTAAAAGAAGTCATATCACAAAGACACCAGCATTTATATGTTTATCACAGTACAATTTGCAATTGCAAAGATATAGAATCAACCTAAGTGCCCATCAACTGATAAGTGAATAAAGAAAATGTATATACACCATGAAATATTACTCAGCCAGAAAAAAGAGAATGAAACAGTGTCTCTTGCAGCAACTTGGATGGAACTAGAGGCCTTTATTCTAAGTAACTCAGGAATGGAAAATCAAATTCTGCATGTTCTCAGTTATAAAGGGGAGCTCAGTTATGGGTATGGAAAATCATACAGAGTGATATAATGGAGACTGGATAATCAGAAGTGGGGAGGATGGGAGGAGGGTGAGGGATGAAAAACTACTTATTGGGTACAATGTATAATACTTAGATAATGATAGGTGCACTAAAATCTGACTTCACCACTATACAATTCATCAGTCTAACCAAAACCTCCTCATAAACCTAAATCTATTAAAGTAAAAAAATTGTAAAAATGAATTAATGCCAATCCTTTAAACTCTTCCAAAATATTTAAGCGGAAAGCATATTTCCAAGATCATTTTACGAGACTAACATTACCCTGATACAAAAGCCAGGCAAAGAAACTACAGGATAATAATGGATTGTAATTTTTAAATGTCTAGAATAGAATTTTAATGTTCTCGCCACAAAAGAATGAAAAATTAGTGAGGTGGAAAGATTACCTTGACTGAATCTTTCTATAATGTACATCATATTGTACTCCATAAATGTACATAATTATTATTTACCAATTATAAATAAATGAATACAATTGAAAAATGCTAAAAAGAAAGAAAATTTCTGACCAATATTTCTGATACCAAAAACCTCATGAAAATGTTAGCAAATTGACTTCAACTGAAATTTAAAGGATTACATTCTGTGATTGAATGGGATTTACCTCTGGGATACATGGGTTTTTTTTAGTTATTATTATACTTTAAGTTCTAGGATACATGTGCACAACGTGCAGGTTTGTTACATAGGTATACATGTACCATGTTTGTTTGCTGCACCCATCAACTCGTCATTTACATTAGGTATTTCTCCTAATGCTATGCCTCCCCTGGCCCCCTACCCCGACAGGCCCCGGCGTGTGATGCTTCCCTTCCTGTGTCCATGCGTTCTCATTGTTCAACTCCCACCTATGAATGAGAACATGCGGTGTTTGGTTTTCAGTCCGTGTGATAGTTTACTGAGAATGATGGTTTCTGGTTAGTACTTGGATGAGAGGCATGGATGTTTTAACATATGAAAATCAATCAAAGTACTGACCACATTAATAGGATTTAAAAAATGATCATCTCAATTGATGCCGAAAAAGCATTCAACAAAATTCAACACTCTTTAATGATTTTAAAAAACAGAACCAGCTAGGAATAAAAGAAAATTACCTAAACATAATAATGATCATATACAAAAAGCCGACAGTTAACATCATACTCAATGGTGAAAAACTGAAAGCTTTTTCTCCAAGTCAGGGAAAAAGGCAATGATGTCTTTTCTTACCACTTCCATTCAAAATAATACTGGAAGCCATAGCCAGAGTAATTATGCAGTAAATAGACATAAAAGGCATAAAAATTTAAATGACAGAAATAAGATTATCTGTTTTACATATAACATACTCTTACATGTAGAAACCTTAAATATTCCACAAAGTGCTCTGTTAGAACTAATAAACAAATTCAGCAAAGTTGCAGGGAAAAATCAACATTGAAAAATCAGTTGTGTTTCTCTATACTAACAATAAGCAATCCAAATAAAGAATTCAGGAAATAATTTCACTTACAATAGCCTCGAAGGAAATACTGTATTTAGAAATAAACTTAACTAAGAAGCAAAAGACTTGAACACGAAAAACTACAAAACATTGCTGAAAGAATTTACAGAAGACACAAATAAATAAAAAGACATCTTGTATTCATGGATTAGATAACTTAATATTGTTAAAATGTCCATCTTACCTATAGCAATCTACATATTCAATTCAATACTTGTAAAATCACAATGGCGTTTCCTTTTGCAGAAATAGTCATCCTAAAATTCGTATGCATTCTCAAATGACTTAAAATAACCAAAGCAATCTTGGGAAAAAAGAACAAAGCCAGAGCTGAGGTTACACACTTCATTATTTCAAAACACATTACAAAGTTATACTAATCAAGAGTATGTTACTGGCATAAAGACAGACATAAAAATTCATGCTATAGCATAGAAAGACCAGAAATAAACCCACACATATATGGGCAACTGATCTTCAACAGGAATGCCAATACCCAACGGGGAAAGGATAGTCTCTTCAACAAATAGCATTGGGAAAACTATATCCACATTCAAAAGAATAAAATTTGACCTTTTTCTTACATTATATAAAAAATGAACTCAAAATAGATTAAAGACCTAAGTATAAGACCTGAAACTATAAGACAAAAAAAATTAGGAAAGGATTAAGACATTGGAATTGGCAACGACTTCAATATGACAACAAAAGCAGAGTAACAAAAGCAAAAATAGACAAATAGAGATAACTCTCACTTAAAAATTTATGTGCAGAAAAATAAACAAGTAAAAAGACAACCTACAGAATGGAAGTAAATGTTTGCCAACTGTGTATTGTATTAGGGGTTAATAATCAGAGTATAAAAAGAATTCTCATAGCTCAACAAAATAACCTTATTAAAAATGGGCAAAGAACTGGAGTAGATACTTTTCCAAAGATGAGATATAAATGGTCAACGAGTACATGAAAAGATACTCAACATCATTAATTATCAATGAAATGTAAATAAAAACTACAATGAGATATTATCTCACATCTGTTAAGGTAGCTAGTATTAAAAAAATAAATAAACCAGAAGGTAGCAAGTGTTGGTAAGTTTGTGGAGAAATTAGAAACCTTGTGCACTCTTGGTATCATTGTAAAATCATGGAGTACAGTATGAAGGTTCCTCAAAAAATTAAAATAGAACTACCATGTGATCCAGAAATTCTACTTCTTGTAATCTTTCTGAAAAAATTGAAAACAGGATCTCGAAGTCACTTTGCATACTCGTGTTCATTACAGCATTACTCATAGTAGCTGAGATGTTGATGCAACCTAAATGTCCATTGATGGGCCTAAATGTCTATTCATAGATGAATGGATAAAAAATGTTGCATATACAATATACATACAATGGAATACTATTCAGCCTTTAAAAGAAGGACTGTCTATCATATTTTACAACACAGATGAAGCTTGAGGACAACATCATATTATATGAAATAAGCCAATCACAAAAGACAAATACTTCATGCCTCCACTTTATGAGGTATCTAAATTTATCAAAGGCATAGAAACAGAGAGTAGTTTCCAAGATGATTGCCATGGGCCAGAGGGAGAGAGAAATGGGGGCTGTTCAGTAAGTATAGAGTTTTCATCATGTGAGATGAAAAAGTTTTAGAAATTTGCTGTACAACAATTTGTAAATAGTTAAAAATCCTGTAATGTACATCTAAAAGTTGTTAAGAGGGTAAAATTATAGTATATGGTTTCTACCACAAAAAAAACTTGAGAGACAATGAAAAACAAGCAAAACTGTTAGTACATGGCACATAGTAAACACTCAATAAAACAAACAAATACAAATACATCAGCATGATTTTTATTCACTCAAAACAAACTGATTATAAAATCTGTAGAAAATGTATGTGCAAAAGTATTCATAAATACACAGGAAAAGTATAATAATAAGGGGAAAATGAACACAAATCTAAGACAAAGTGGTATTGGCCAATGAAATGGTAGGCTTGACACTGGAACAAAATAGAATATGGAAGCAGTAAAATACATACAGAAATATAATATATTAAAATCTGTCATTCATAGAAACAGAAAAAAATGAATTATTTACAAGTGGTTTGGAACAAATGGATAGTCCTCATAAAGAAAATAAAATTAGATTCTGACAACTTGCTCCTTAGAAAATAATATATTACAAAATAATAAAGGATTTAAACACAAAAACAAAAACCGAAAGGCTTTAGAACACATGAAAGAATAGTCTCATAATCTTACTGTGGGGATGATATTTCTAAGCATGTCACAAATTCTAGAAACCATTTTTTAAAAAGCTAAATAAATTTAACTAACATAAATACTACAAAAATATGCATGGCTGTAAATACTCACCACAAATGAAATAAAAAGACAAATTATAATCTACATAAACTGTTTAAAATATTAAACTTACACCAGTCAAAAGTTAATTTTTGTTAACACACAAAAAGGTTTTACAAATAAATAAGTAAAAGGTAGATAACCTAACAGGAATACTGGAAGACTTAGGTAGGCAGTTGAAAGAAATGGAAATACAAATGTCTTTTTAAAATATTAAAAGATGAACATTCTTCAACAGACAGTACTAGATAAATTGGATATCCCCTGACAAGAGTGTATTTTGAATCCTCCCTGACATTACGCATAAATATAAAATATCAATTGCAGATCAGTTGCAGACCTAAAAGTGAGAAGTATTAAAATATTTTGTGTAGAGAAAGACATAGGGAATCTTTGAAACCTTGGAGTTGGCAAATATTTGTTCAATAGGACATAAAATATAAAACGTTATCTGTAAAAAAAAAGTCAAACAACAAACTGAACCCTATTTTAACTGAGAAAATTTATTCACCAAAAGATGCCATCAAGAAGGTGAAAAAGTAAGCCACAGTGGGAGACATTATTTGGTACATATAGCAACTTTTACATACATCTGAGTGTATTTGTATCTAGAAGATATTAAAAATTCCTGGAAATCAAGAAATAAAGATATTCAATTTAATTTAAAAATGTGCAAAACACTTTAAATGGACACTTCACAATAGAGGATAAGCAATGGTCAATAAATAGATGAAAAGCTCTCCAAGTTTATTAGCCATTAGAAAAATGCAAACTAAAAGACAATGTGATATAATTTATACAAATAGGACAACCTTTTGTATAAATTGTTAAGTAAAGCAAATAAACAAAATCCTCCTCAAAA
The DNA here is from genome assembly GCF_000951035.1 of Colobus angolensis palliatus. Classification (NCBI taxonomy): domain Eukaryota; kingdom Metazoa; phylum Chordata; class Mammalia; order Primates; family Cercopithecidae; genus Colobus; species Colobus angolensis. The sequence continues at coordinate 1,484,296 of NW_012117711.1, read as the reverse complement.
CCTAAGCTGATGAATACTTTGTATAGTTGACTACTATCTGCTTATAAATGGATATACATGTGCACACACAAACACACACACACACACATATACACACAAACACATACACATACCTACCCACCAAATGAGTAAAAAGAAAAAGACAGAAACACACTGTTGTCAAGAATTTGTAGCAACTGAAACTCTCATGTTCTTCTGATGGAAGTATAAATTTGCCCAACTGTTTTGTAAAGGGGTTTGGCATTATCTACATAAAACAACATGAATGAACTTTGCAAACATAATGTTGAGTAGAAGAAGCCAGTTACAAAAGAGTATACAATTTATGTTTCCATTTATATAAAGTGCAAAAAAGTATTATGTTAGCAGTCAGAAGGGTAATTACCCTTTGTGGTGGGTAGTGACTGAGAGGGAGCATGAATGGTGCTTCTGGGCCACTGGCAATGTTATGATTATTGATCTGAATGCTAGATTCATGAAAATGTTGAATTTACTAAAAATGTTGAGCTGTACACTTATGATATGTTCAGTTTCTTGAAATCTATCATACTTTTATACTGTGTTTAAAATGGTAATAGAAACTGATATATTGGGGATGGTAATATGCAGAGAGGACATATGTTGGTAACAGCAATAAAATATTGAATCTTTACTCCTAAGAGAAATGTAAATTTAAGCTACAATATAAAGTTTATATAAAGTTTAACCTATCAAATTGGCCTAGATGAGTATATTGGTAGCTTATTTATTAGTAAAATTTGTGGAAATAGGTATTCTCATACAGAAGCAAAGGAAAGTAAGTCAGTGAAATTCTTTTGAACAACAACTTAGCAATAATATACATAATCTTTTCCTTATTCATTTCAGTTCTAGGAGTTCATTCTAAGTTTATGCTGGCATATGTGATCAACATTATTTAAGAAAGGGTGTCTATTTCAGCATTATTTGTTACAACAAAAGACAGAAAACAACCCACATACTTATTTTAAAAGGAATGCTATAATAAATTATGCAATATTTTTTACAATGTAAGACATTGTATCTGTTACAAAGAATGAGGCAGCTCTTTACAAGCTAATATGGGAGGGATGACCTTCTGTATAAATTAAGTAAAATAAACAAATAAAACCCCTACAAAACTGAAGTTCATGAACAGTGTGTATAGTTTCTTACCATTTGTTTATAAAGATATATATATACACACACATATATACACACACAAATACATACACACACATATATGTGAACACACTAAATAACATTATATATATAATGTAGAAGGAATATCACTGGAAATTGATGCAGGGAACTGGTCATAATATTTACTCTGTGGAGAGTAATTGGATATCTCAGTGGCATGAGAGGTTGGCTTAAATTTATAGTATAGCCTTTTAATTTTTACAGTTTGTATTTTAAAACAAAGTTTGTGTACTATATATTCAAAATTATTATGCAAATAAATAAAATAATCCCACAATTAATAAATTGAATTACAAAATAAATACAGTTGAAAATGAATTAATGGCTTAGAAGAATTAGCATTTGGAGTCTCTCAGAAGTGGGTACAAAAGGTCAAGGAAAAGAAAAGTTATAGAAAAAGTTAAACACATTGAGGTTCAACTTGGAAGTTCCAACATCTATTACAAAGAAATGCCAGAATGAAAAAAATGACCAATGACATAATAGAAGATAATTTTATGAGATGAATAAAGCCTGGAGGATTCGCCTTGAAAGGGCCAACAAAATGCAGAGGAGGAATCATTAAAGAAGACATTGAGGTATTAAAATACACATTAGCACAATATCTGGATGTCAATACTAAAAAGTTCCAAAGAGAAACAAGTATGATACTCACAAAAGAACAAAATTCAGATAGACAGCTGAAACATTAAATACTAGGAGATAGTGAATCAAGATCAAAGTTTCAAAGGAAACTATTTGGAACTTTTAGGTTTATATGGAAACAATGAATATATATATGAATTTAGCACAAAGTTTTTGAGTTCTGTGTTATGATGTTGGCATGGTGAAGAGACTCCCAAAAGGACAAAAAACCCCTAAATCATAAAAATTTATATATTGCAAGAAAATCAATAACAAAGTGATAAAAATATTTATATTGCTTATAAAATAAAACTGATTAAGGTCTATATCATCTAAATAAATTCTATATTGTTTAGATTTGGAAAAGACCAATTATATTAGAAAATGTTCAATAATCCAGTAGAAAAACAGGAAAAGCCATTTCCAAGAAAAAGTAATACAAATAACCAATGAACACATAAAAGATGCTTACCTACATTAGTAATCAGGGAAATGCAAGTTACATGCATGATGAATTTGTTTTACATATTGGATTTGAAAATAAAAAAGATTATTAATATACAGCATAGATGAGGATGTGGGAGAAAGGAGCTGTATTATATATTGCTTGTGGGGAACAGGCATGATTCTATAAAAATTTAATAATTGGTAAGGCACTAAAAAATTTAATAATTGGTATGATACTGGCTCTGATCAATAATGGACACTGCTCAGTGCACTCCATCAGTATATACCAGTGGAATATCAGTCCTGTGTGAAAGAGAGTAAATTGGTAAAACACATTACTGGAGAGCAATTTGTGACCCATTGACACAAAAATTTACATTTAGGAGTCTATCCTACAGAAATACTTACATGTGAGAATTTCCTAACTGGTACACTATTTGGGTGATTGTTAGATAAAAAACCCAGACCTTACCACTTCACGATATATCCATATATCAAAACTGCAATTGTACCTTCTAAATTTATAAAAAAGAAAAAAGACATGTGTATGTGTGTATATGTGTAGATATGTGTATATATATGTGTATATGTGTCTATATATGTATATCTATGTATGTGTGTATACATAGATATACATACACAAGAAATTAAAAATTCTGTGAAAAACATTCATATATGTTTGTTGCAGATTTTTTAAACATATTTTTAATATTTGTGGGTACATAGTAGGGGTATATGTTTATGGGATATATGGGATATTTTGATACAGGCATATGGTATGAAATAGTCACATCAGGGTTAATGAGGTATCCATTACCTCACGCACTTGTTTTTTTTTTTGTTATAAGCAATGCAATCACACTCTTTTAGTAATTTTTAAATGTAGAATTAATCCACAATAATCAAGTAGGCTTTATTCTTGGGATGCAAGGTTGTTTCAACATATGCAAATGAATAAATGTGATTCATTATATAAATAGAAATAAAAACAAAAACCACATCATCTCAATTGACACAGAAAAGGCTTTCAATAAAACTCAATATTATTTCATGTTAAAAAATCCTCAATATTTACTGATTTGCATATGTTGAACTAAACTCACATCCAAGGGATAAAGCCTACTCAATCATAGTAGATAAGTTTTTTGATGTGCTGCTGCATTTGGTTTGACAATATTTTGTTGAGTATTTTTGGATTGTTGCTCATCAAGGGTATCAGTCTGAAGTTTTATATTGCTGCTATTGTGTCTGTTTCAGGTTTTGGTATTAGGATGACTCTGACCCAATAGAATAAGATAGGGAGGGTTCCCCCTTCCTCAGTTCTTTGAAACAGTTTCAGCAAAAATGGTATCAGCTCTTCTTTGTACATCTGGTAGAATTCAGCCATAAATACCTCTGGTCCTGGACTTTTTTTTTTTTTTGGTTGGTAGACTATTTATTACTGATTCAATTTCAGAGCTCATTACTGGTCTGTTCAGGGATTCAATTTCTTCCTGGTTCAATCTTGACAGGATGTATGTGTCCAGGAATTTAGCCATTTCTTTTAGATTTTCTAGTTTATGTGTATAGGGGTGTTCATAATATTCTCTGATGGGTCTTTGTATGTCTGTAGGATCAGAAAATATCAATAGAGTAAACAGGTAATCTACAGAATGGGAGAAAAATTTTGCAAAGCATGCATCTGACAAAGTTCTAATATCCAGCATCTATAAGAAATTTAAACAAATTTACATGAGAAACATGAACAACCCCATTACAAAATGGGCAAAGGATATCAACAGATAATTTTCAAAAGAAGACATACTTGTGGCCAACAAGCATATAAAAAAGCTCAACATCACTGATCATTAGAGAAATGCAAATCAACACTGCAATGAGATGCCATCTCACCTCAGTCTGAATGCTATTATTAAAAAGTCAAAAAATAATATGCTGGCGAGGTTGTGGAGGAAAAGGAATGCTTATACACTGTTGGGAGTGTAAATTAGTTCAACTATTGTGGAAGACACTGTGACAATTCTTCAAAGACCTAAGAACAGAAATACCATTCTACCTAGCAAACCCATCACTGGGTATATACCCAAAGGAATATAAACCATAGTATCATAAAAACACATACATGCATATGTTCACTGCAGTACTTTTCACAATAGCAAAGACATGGAATCAATCCAAATGCTCATCAATGATAGACTGGATAAAGAAAATGCAGTATATGTACACCATGGAATATATTTTAAAATTATACTTTAAGTTCTGGGGTACATGTGCAGGATTTTACATAAGTATACATGTGCCATGGTGGTTTGCTGCACCCATCAACACGTCATCTACATTAGATATTTTTCCTAATGCTATCCCTCCCCTAGCCCCCCACTCCCCGACACGACCTGGTATGTGATATTCCCCTCCATGTGTCCATGTGTCTCATTGTTCAACTCCCACTTATGAGTGAGAACATGTGGTGTTTGGTTTCTTGTTCTTGTGTTAGTTTTCTGAGAATGATGCTTTCCAGCTTCATTTATGTCCCTGCAAAAGACATTAACTCATCCTTTTTTTTTTTAATGGCTGCATAGTATTACACCATGGAATATTATACAGCCATTAAAAATGAAATCATGTCTTTTGCAGGAACATGGATGGAGCTGGAGGCCATTATACTTAGCAAACCAATGCAGGAACAGAAAAGCAAATACCTCATGTTCTCACTTATAAGAGGGAGCAAAATGAGAACACAGGGAAACATAGAGGGAACAACACAAAATGGGGCATATCAGAGGGCAGAAGGTGGAAAGAGGAAGAGGATCAGAAAAACAACTATTGGATACTAGGCTTAATACCTGGGTGATGAATTAATCTGTAAAACAAATGCCCATGACACAAGTTTACCTATGTAACAAATCTGCACATGTACCCCTGAAGTTAAAATAAAAGTTAAATAAAATAAATAAATAAACAACAACAACAAAAACTTATTTTCATACTCTGGTTTTCAATGGTCCCATATAAGCTTACAGACGGAGATGTGTTTCCTAGAAAAACAAAAACAAAAGCAAAACCCTAAGCATCAAAGGTACATACCTCAATATAACAAGAGCCATCCATAAGAAACCCACAGTCAACATCATATTGAACGGGCAAAAGCTGAAAGCATTCCCTTTGACAATCAGAACAAGACAAGGATGTCCACTCTCACTCGTTCTCTTCAACATAGTACCGGGAGTCCTAGCCAGACCAGTCGGGTAAGAGAAAGAAATAAAAGGCATCCGTATAGGAAGAGAGGAGGTCAAACTATCCCTGTTTGCAGACAATGTGATTCTACACCTGGAAATTTCCATGGGCTCTGCCCAAAGACGTCTGGACCTGATAAACAATTTCAGCAAAATTTCAGGATACAAAATCAATGTACAAACATCAGTAACATTTTTATACACCAATAACATTCAAGCTGAGAGCCAAATAAAGAACACAATCCTATTCACAATAGCCACAAAGAGAATGAAATATCTAGGAATACAGCAATCCAGGGAGGTAAAATATATATACTATGAGAATTACAAAACACTGTTGAAAGAAATCAGAGACAACACAAACAAATGAAAAAAAAAATTCATGTCCCTGTATGGGAAGAATCAATTTTTCTAAAATGGACATACTGCCCAAAGCTATTTACAGATTTAATGCTATTCCTATGAAACTAACAATGACATTTTTCAACAGAATTAGAAAAACAAAATAATTCATTTGGATCCCCAAAGAGCCCAAATAGCCAAAGCAATCCTAAGCCAAAAGAATAAAGCCAACACTGCATGTTCTCACTAATAGGTGGGAATTGAACAGTGAGAACACTTGGACACAGGAAGGGGAACATCACACACTGGGACCTGTTGTGGGTTAGGGGGAGCAGGAAGTGATAGCATTAGGAGATATACCTAATGTAAATGGCGAGTTAATGGGTGCAGCACACCAACATGGCACATGTATACATATGTAACGAATCCACACATTGTGCACATGTTCCCTAGAACATAAAGTATATATATAAAAAAAAGAATAAAGTCAGAGGCATCGTATTACTCAACTTCAAACAATACTACAAGATTACAGTAACTAAAACAGCATAGCACTGGTATAAGAACAGACACATAGACCAATGGGATAGCTTAGACAATACAGAATTAAAGCTTCATATCTACAACCATCTGTTGCCAAGACCAACAAAAGAAAACAATGAAATACAAAAATTAGCTGGGCATAGTGACGTGTGCCTGTAGTCCCAGCTAATCTGAGGCTGAGGTGGGAGGATTGCTTGAGCATGAGAAACTGGACCCCTACCTTTCACTAAATACAAAAATCAACTCAAGATGGATTAAAGATAAATATAAAACCTAAAACCTAAATATAAAGACCCTAGAAGAAAATCTAAAAAATACTATTTTGGACATTGGCCTAGGCAAAGGCTTCATGACAAAGGCACCAAAACAATTGCAACAAAAGGAACGCTTATAAACTGCTGGAGATAATGTAAATTATTTCAGCCACTATGGAAAGCATTTTGGAGATTTCTCAGTGAACTTAAAGTAGAAGTACTATTTGACCCAGCAATCCCATTACTGGCACATACCCAAAGAAATATAATTATTCTACCATAAAGACACATGCAAGTGTATGTTCACTGAACCCCTATTCACAATAGTAAAGACATATAATTAACATAGATGCCCATCAATGGTAGACAGGATAAAGAAAATGTGGTACATATACACCATGGAATACTATGCAGCTAAAAATAAAGATATCATGTCCTTTGGGGCAGCATGAATGGAGCCGGAGGCCACAATCTTAAGTGAATTATCACAGGAATAGAAAACCATATACCACCTGTTCTCACTTATAATTGGGAGCTAAACATTGAGTACACATGCACACAAGTAAGGGAACAATAGACACTGGGACCTCTTTGAGGGTGAAGTGTGGGAGGTGGGTGAGGAGTTATGCTGATTACCTAGGTAACAAAACTATCTGTATACTAAACCACTGCAATACACAATTTACCTCTGTAACAAACCTGTACATGTATTCCCTGAAACTAAAACTTCAAAAGAATAACACAAAATAACACAGCTGTGAAGTTTTAGACACATACATAAACATTTAAAAGTGTAAAGTAACATAGTCGATTAAATATGGAGAACAATATAACCTTGCTTCGTTATAATTATTATTTGTATACATTGAAAGAATTTTGGTGATAGATGCCTCAACCTTTTAAAAATCTTCCCCAAACTCTCAACAGTTAATATTTTCTTTTGTTTTCTTTAGCACTCAAATTTATTTTTAATATAGAAAAATAAAATGGAAAATTTCTTATGATATTATCTTGAATACATAACAGGGTGTACATTTTTATGAGTACAATTAGCAATAAAAAACCTTAATCATTGAATAAATAATAAAATAATTTTTTTTAGAATAGATATAATTGTGTTTGTTCAAACATTTTTAATTTTTATGTATTCAAATATCTATTTTGCATTTTTCTAGCATTTGCACAGTAATTGGTCCTGAACTAAATGTTGCTTTTGCATAAAATTACAGCATGTGTATATTTCTACTATACCCAAACAGGAAAATAATTTAAAGGAATAAATTTGGAAACTATACTGTGAATAAATTTGGAAACTATACTGTAAATAAATTTTTAAAAACTAAACATTTTGCTTTGTTGATCTCCTGTATTTTTTAATTGCAATTATTTCTGCTCTAATCTTCATTATTTCTTTCCTTCTACTAATTTTGGGTTTGCTTTTTTCTTGCTTTTATTCTTCTTTAAGATGCACGATTAGATAGTTTATTTCATGTTTTGCTGCTTTTTTGATGTAGGCACTTTTTGCTTTAAACTTTCCTTAGTACTGCTTTTGCTGTATCCCATAGATTTTGATACGTTGTGTTTCCATGTTCATTTGTTTCCTAAATTTTTGCATTTTCTTGTTAATTTTTTCAATGGCCTAGTTGTCATGAAGGAGCGTATTGTTTAATTTCCATGTGTTTGTATATTTTCCAATGTTTCTCTTGTTAATAATGTCTGGTTTTATTTCATTGTGATTAGAGAAGGTACTTGATATTACTTCAAAGTTTCAGATTCCTTAAGACTTGTTTTGTGGCTTTACATATGGCTTATCTTTTAGAATGATTCATTTGCAGAGAAAAATAATGTGTATTCTGCAGCTGTTGGATGAAATGTTCTCTAAATATCTATAAGATACACTTGGTCTATAGCGCAAATTACGTTCAATGTTTCCTTGCTGGTTTTCTGTCATGATTATCTATCCAATGCTGAAAGTGTGGTGTTGAAGTCTCCAGCTATTATTGTATTGGGATCTCTCACTCTCTCTCTTTAGCTCTAATAATATTTGCTTTATATATCTGGGTGCTCCAGTGTTAGGTGCATAGATGTTTAAAATTGTTATATTATCTTGCTAAATTGACTCATTTATCATTCAGTAGTGACCTTGTCTCTCTTACAGTTTTTGTCTTGAAATCTATTTTGTCTGATATAAGTCTAGCTACTCTTGCTCTTTTTTGATTTCCATTGGTATGAAATATTTTTATCTTTTATTTTTAGTCTATGTGTATCCTCATAGGTCTTATAGGTTAAGTATTTTTCCTGTAGGCAACAGATCATTGGGTCTTTTTAAAAATCCATTCAGCCACTGTATGTCTTTTGATTGGAAAGTTTAGTCCGTTTACATTCAATGTTATTATTCACAAATGAGCATTTACCCCTGCTGTATTGCAATTTGTTTCATGGTTGTTTTGTGGTCTTCTCTTGCTTCTTTCCTTCCTTGTTGTCTTCATTTTAGTGAAGACAATTTTCTTTGGTGGTATGATCCAATTTCTTACTTTTGTTTTTTGTACATCTCTTGTATATTTTTGATTTGACGTTACCATGCAGCTTGCAACTACAATCTTATAGCTCATTATTTTAAAGTGAGGACAACTTAATACTGATTGCACAAACAAACAAGCAAGCAAAAGGAAAACAAATAAAAACTCTATACTTCTACTTCATCTCTTATCTTTTTAACATTTTGCTGTTTCTATTTACATCTTATGGTACTGCCATGTCTTAAAAAATATTGTAGTTATTATATTTTTGATTTGTTCATCTTTAAGTCTTTCTACTTAAGAGTAGTTTATAGACAACAGTTACAGAGTTATAATATTCTGTTTTCTGTTTTCTGTGTACTTACTATTACTAGTGAGTTTGGTATCTGCAGATGATTTCTTATTGCTCACTAACATCAATTTCTTTCTGATTGTAGTACTTGTTTTAGCATTTCTTGTGGGACAGGCCTGACGCTGATGAAATCCCTCAAGTTGTATTTGTCTTAGAAATTCTTTGTTTCTTCTTTGTGTTTGAAGCATACTTTTGTGGGCATACTATTCTAAAATTAAAGTTTTTTTTTCAGCACTTTAATATTTCATGCATCTCTCTTCTGGCCTCTAAACGTTCTACTGAAAAGCTTACTGCCAGACATGTTGAAGCTACATTGCATGTTGTTTTTTTCTTTTGTCTTGTGTATTTTTAATATTCTTTATTTACCCTTGACGTTTGACAGTTTGATTACTAAATGCCTTGAGGTAGTCTAAGTAAAATCTGCTTGTCCTTCTGTGACCTTCTTGTGGCCTCCCAACATGCTGGATTTACAGGTGGGAGCCACCATGCCAGGCCCAACTGATGTTTTTAAGAATCATTGTGACTGCCTTGTGGAGAATGGAGTCTAGAATGGCAGGAGTGGAAGCAGATTGACTATTTAGTGGAATATTAAAATTGTTTAATTGATTCTAGCATGGATTATGGAGATAATGGAGATGGTTAAAAGAGGTTAGATTGGGGAACATTTTGAATTACTATTACTATTTCTAGATTGCTATTTCTAGAACCTTGGCTGTACAGATAATTAGGGAAATAGGATAAAAGTTAAAGGAGTATTCAGGGTCAGTGGAGGGTTGTTAACAATTGATAACAATTTGAATATATTTGTAGCCTGAAGAGAAAGAGCCAATAAAGAGAAAGATGTCGAAGATCAGAAAAGAGTAAATACACTTGATAGAGGAAATCATTAGAGGATGTCATAAGGACATGGGACATGGAACACATGTGAATGGATTAGCTTTGATAAGAAGGAAGCATATTATATTTTATAAAATGGTAAAAAAATAAAAGGATAGGTAGAATATATTGCTGTCTGCAGATGGTAAACCAAGAAGATGAAGACATTCATAACTAAATACCTCTATTTTCTTCACAGTGGTGCAAATGGGCACTAGAGGCAGAGACAGCTTCATGGAACAGTGACCTATACAGTCACACAGGGCCTCACATTCAGAAGGGGATCCTGCATTTGGGGTTTAATGCTCTGTGGCTGCATTCTGGAAATTTTTTCTAAAAAAAGCATGTATTTATTTTTAAATTAACATTTTATAATTATACATATTTATAAGGTATAACTTGATATTTAGATACATATTTGTATCATATAATTGAATTTTTTTTTTTTTTTTTTTGAGACGGAGTCTCGCTCTGTTGCCCAGGCTGGAGTGCAGTGGCTGGATCTCAGCTCACTGCAAGCTCCGCCTCCCGGGTTCACGCCATTCTCCTGCCTCAGCCTCCCGAGTAGCTGGGACTACAGGCGCCGCCACCTCGCCCGGCTAGTTTTTTTTGTATTTTTAGTAGAGACGGGGTTTCACCGTGTTAGCCAGGATGGTCTCGATCTCCTGACCTCGTGATCCACCCGTCTCGGCCTCCCAAAGTGCTGGGATTACAGGCTTGAGCCACCGCGCCTGGCCTAATTGAATTATTAATAATTTTACCTTTGCATTTCCAAGTAAAGTCCAGTGGGAAAGTGGAGCATGTGCTGGGATTTGGAGCATTGGCTCAGGTGTTCCTCAGCCTGCTACTGCCTCCCTACTTCTTCAGGACTGATTTTTTTGCTGCCATTGCCCTTCACACACACAGTTTCTGTTGCCACCCTGCATCCCTGAAAGAGGCTTGGGCGTGGACATGATGAAGGTCAGAGACAGAGACAGGTGTGCATGTCCCATTTACTAAGTCATGGGGTAAGGCCCTAATTGTGAGTTTCTGCATTTGTCTCATGAGTATCTCTACACCTGAGGGAGTAGAGTTTTATATTGTAATCAGAAAAGCATTATGTCAAAAAATATCTTTGCCTAGACCAATGGAAAGAAGCTTTTTCCTTATGCTTCCTTCTAATAGTTTTAAAGTTTCAGATTTTATTTTAAGTCTAATCCATTTGAATTGATTTTTGCACATGGTGTAAGATAAGGGTCCATTTTCATTCTTCTGCATGTAGATATCCAATTTTTTCCCAACACCATTTTTTGAAGAGATTGTTCTCTCCCCATTGTGTGTTCGTGATGCCTTGGTGAAAGATCAATTGACCTTAAATGTGTGAATTTATTTTTGGGCTCTCTATTCTCTTCCATGGTCTATATGTCTCTTTTTCTGCTATGCTCTTTCAGTTACTACTCTTTCTAATAGATTTTGAGATCAAAAGCATAGTCAACAAAATTAAAAATAGATAAATGGGATTGCATTAAACTAGAAATCTTCCAACAAAATTAAAAATAGATAAATGGGATTGCATTAAACTAGAAATTGACAGAGTGAAGAGAAAACCTATGGGATGGGAGAAAATACTGGCAAACCAAACATCTGATAAGGGTTTAATATCCAAAATATATAATGAACTCAAACTACTCAATAGCAAGAAAGCAAACAGCCCAGTTAAAAATAGGTGAAGAAATTGAGTAGACTTTTCTCAAAAGAAGACATACAGATAATCAGAAGGTATATATGAAAAAATGCTCAACATCATTAATTATCAGGGTAATGCCAATTAAAACAACAAGGAAATATTACCTCACTCCAATTAGAATAGCTATCATCAAAAGGAGGCAAAACATAACTGTCGACGAAAAGTTAAACTCTGTAAAATATTTGAAGAGATTCATTCTAGCCAAATATGAGTGACCATGGCCCATGACGCTGCCCTCAGGAGGTCCTGAGAACATGTGCCCAAGATGGTTGGGGTGCAGCTTGGTTTTATACATTTTAGGGAGGCATGAGTAATCAAGCAAATACATTTAAGAAATACACTGGCTTCGTCCAGAAAGGAAAGACAATTCAAAGCAGGGGGCAGGTTTCCAGACTATAGGTAAATTTAAACATTTTCCAATTGACAATTCGTTGAGGTTTTCTAAAGGCCTGGGATTAATAGAAAGGAAATGTTCAGGTTAAGATAGATTGTGAAGACCATGGTTCTTTTGAAGACTCATAGTGGCTGCCCTTAGAGACAATAGATGATAAAAGTTTCCTATTCAGAGCTTTAAAAGACTCTCAGTTAATATCTTCAGGATTGGGAGCTCCTGGAAGGAAAAGATGTAGCTGTGTTAATAGAGATTCTTTACAGATGCAAATTTTAAAGGATGACTTTAAAAGGCCATTTCAAAATAACGCAAAGAAACATGTTATAGGATAAAATATTTTGATTTTTCTTCTTTGTCACATAATGTTATGCCAGAGTCAGGTTGGAAAGTAAGTTACAATATATAGAGTTAAATAAAACCTGCCTGATGAGAATTTATGGTTTTTAGGGCATGACTCCCCAGACCACCTTAGATATTTCGGCAACATAAGAGAAAATCAGAGCTTGGTCCTCATATGTTGGCAAAAATGTGAAGAAAAGGAAATGCCTGTACACTGCTTGTGGAGAGGTATGTTGGTACAATCATTATGGAAAACAGTATGGAGTGTCCTCAAATTAAAAATAGAACTTTTTCAAAATACTGCCTCTGGGTATATATTCAAATGAAATGAAATCAGTATCTTCAGCAGGTATCTGCACTCCCATGTTTGTTGCAGCATTATTTATAATAAGTGTCCATCAATGAATGAAGGGACAAGGGAAATGTGGTACATATACAAAATGGAATAATATTCATCCATAAAAAAAGAAATTCTGTCATTTGAGACAATATAGGTGAACCTGGAGGACATTATTGTAAGTGAAATAAGCTGGTTACAAAAAGACAAACATTTCATGACCTCATGTGTGTGCTGAATTTAGAAATTCAAATTCATAGAAGCAGAAAGTAAATGGTGGTTGCCAGGAGCTGGGGGTGGAGGGATTGGAGAGAGATGTTGGTGAAAGGATGCATCATTTCAGTTACACAAGGGGAATAAGTTCAGGAGACCTACTGTATAACATGAAAGCTGTAGTTAGTAACAATGTATCACTTACTTCAAAATTACTAAGAGTATATTTTAAATATTCTCAATACACACAAAAAAATAAGTATATGAAGTAATAAATGTGTTAATTAGCTTAATTTAGCCATTCCACAATGTGTGTATGTGTATAGAATGTTTTCCAATATAAATATATACAATTCTATTTCTCAATTAAAAAATACAAAAGACAGAAAAAAGAACATCACATTTAGACAGAGACTGTGAAGGAAAACATGCTTTTTAATTTATTTTATTTTATTTTATTTTTTCATTTTGAACAAGAGGTCCTGCATTTTCATTTTACACTGAGACCTGTAAATTATGTAGTGGGCCTTGATTAAGCTCCCTGAGGAGGACAGTAAAGCTTTAGAATAATGCCTTAGGAAAATGGGTGATGGAGTATGTAATAGGACCTCTTAACACTGTTCATGAACTTGGACTGACATTAATTTATATTGTTATAAGTCATCTGTCTAGAAACATTTAGTATCAATTTATCTGTTACTAGAGATTTCAGAACAAGTGCAATAGAAATACAGTAATGAAATCAAGAAAGCAGTCTTTATGTGATTTACAAGGCTTTTGAATGGAAGAGCTGCTAAGGAATGATTCTTTGAAAGCGTTAACCCTAACACCAAGAGAGTCCTCAAATTTCTGCAGTATTCATGCAGAAAATATTTAGCATTTAGCTTATCAAGGCTATTTGGACACTTCATTATCTCTGTATCAACTGTCCCCAATTACAGTGAAATGGAGGATGTAGATTTTTTTGTCTTTTGTGATTGTTCAGCCATTATTAGTGATTTTGCTCTAGGCATAGTTTAAAATTTGAGAAAACAGCACTTCATAGTAAATTTCAGTCTCATTCTCAAAGACCCAAAGTAGAGGTTCAGTCATCTTTAGATCAGAAATATCCCAGTTTCAGAAACTCAATGACTCATTTGAAACATGTATTTTTCTTTTAATCTCCACTAAGACCACAAACATTTTTTGCGTGACTGAAGCAGCAGCATTTTGAGAAGATTTAAGTATAAACACTAATTTAGGTCTTGCAAGCTAACATCAACCTTTGCTTTTTGTTTCAGGCCATGTATTGTTTTCATTTCACCCATAAGTATGTGTGAAGAACTATGTATTGGAGAAGATAGGGGTACAAAGCGTAATTTCTCAGTAATGTTAGTCTGAGCTACATTATTAAGCAGTTAGCTCTTTGGCCAGCAATGTGTTCAGTGATCTACTTGATTCTCTGTGCACATATGCCTTCTTTCTTTCTTTTCTATGGCATTAGTTTCTATGATTCAAGACTAAAAACACTACAGGGTGAGAATAACCAAACAAGCATGGTACCAGTACAAAAACAGGCACATAGGCCACTGGAATGGAAAAGAGAGCCCAGGAATAAGGCTGCACACCTATGACCATCTGATTTTCAACAAAGCTGTCAAAAGCAATGGGAAAAGGACTCCCTGTTGAATAAATGGTGTGGGGATAATCGACTAGCCATATGTGGAAGATTGAAAGTGAACCCCTTCCTTACATCATATAAAAAATCAACTCAAGATGGATTAAAGACTTAAAGGTAAAACCCAAAACTGTGAAAAGCCTGGAAGACAACAAAGGCAATACCATCCTGAACATAGGAACTGGTGAAGTTTTCATGATGAAGACACCAAAAGCAATTACGGTAAAAGCAAAAATGGACAAATGGGACCTAATTAAACTTAAGATCTTCTGCACAGCAAAAGAAACTATCGACAGAGTAAACAGACAACCTATAGAATGTAGAAAATATTTGCAAACTATACACATGATGATGGCTTAATATCCAGCATCTACAAAGAAATTAAACAAATTTACAAGAGAAAAGAAAACAACCCTGTTAAAAAGTGGACAAAGGACACGAACAGACACTTTTCAAAAGAAGTCATACATGTGACCAACGAGCACATGAAGAAAACATCCATATCACTGATCATTAGAGAACTGCAAATCAAAACCCCAATGAGATACCATCTCACCTCACACCAGTCAGAATGGCTATTATTAAAAAGTCAAAAATAGCAGATGCTGGCAATGTTGTGGAGAAAAGGGAACACTTAAGCACTGTTGGTAGGAGTATAAATTAGTTCAACCATTGCAATGAGCATAGTGACTCCTCCAAAGCTAAAAAGCAGAACTACCATTCCACCCAGCAATCTGTTTATGAGATACATATGCAGAGGAATGTAAATAATTCTTCCATAAGGACACATGCACATGAATATTCATTGCAGTACTATTCACAATAGCAAAGATATGGGCTCAACCTAAATGCTCATCAATGATAGACTGCATAAAGAAAATGTGGTACATATACACCATGGAATACTACGCAGGCATAAAAAGAATGAGACCATGACTTTTGCAGGAACATGGATGAAGTTGGAGGCTATTATCCTTAGAAAACTAATGCAGGAACAGAAAAACCAAATACTGCATCTTCTCACTTGTAAGTGGGAGCTAAATGATGAGAACTCAAGAACAAAAAGAAGTGAACAACAGACCTTGGGGCCTACATGAGGGTGGAGGTTGGGAGGAGAGAGAGGATTAGAAAAAAATAACTATTAGATACTAGGCTTAGTACCTGCGTGATGAAATAATTTGTAAAACAAACCCTTGTGACATGAGTTTACCTATATTATAAACCTGCACATGTACCTTCAAAACTAAAATAAAAGTTTAAAAAGTGTGTCCATTTCATCTAAATTAACTAATTTGCTGGTATACAATTGTTCATAGTTTTCTTTTATAATCTTTTTATAATTTCTATAAAGTTGGTAGTATTGTCCACTTTAATTCCTGAGACTCTTCTCTCTTTTTATTCTTGATCAGACTAGCCAAAGATCTGTCATTAAAACAATTTTTAAACAAATTAAATTTTGGCTTTATTGATTTTTTTCTATTCCCTATATCACTTATTTTTGCTCTCATCTTTATTATTTTATTTCCTCTGTTTGCTTTGGGTTTACTTTGTTCTTTTTGTCTAGTGTCTTAAGGTGGAATATTAGGTTATTGATTTGAGATTTTTTTCTCTTTTAATATAAGCATTTACACCCATAAATGTTCCTCTGAGTTTTGTGCCTATGCTGTTTTATATATTTGAGTATGCTGTGTTTACTTTCATTCATCTCGAAGTAGTTTCTAATATCCTTTGTGATTCTTCTTCAGTTCATTGATTATTTAGGAGTATGTTGCTTAATTTTCACATATTTGTGAATTTTCCAAATTTCCTTCTGTTACTGATTTCTAATTTCATTTCATTGTGGTGGGAAAACAAACTTTGTATGATTTCATTCTTTTTACATTTGCTGAGATTTGTTTAGTGGCCCAACATATGGTCTATTCTGAAGGATGTTCCATGTAAACTTGAGAAGAATGTGTATTCTGTTGTTGTTTGGTGTAGTCTATAAATATCTTTTAGGTCTAATTATAATTTTTTATTTCCTTGCTGTTCTTATGTCTAGTTCTTCTATCCATTATTGAAAGTGTGTTATTAAAATCTCTAATTATTGTTCAAAAAATAAAAAATAAAAATAAAGAGAATATATTCCTAAACAATGTATTATCTACTTTTGTCTTTTAAAACATTTATAAAAATGAAGAAAAGACTGAAAACATTATCAAATGGGAAGTGTCTGGCACCTCTGAGCAGCAATTCATTGATTTCACATAAGTTGTTTGAGAATAGGCCTGCATCTGAAAAATATGACATTCTCTAAGGAGAACAATAGTTGAAAAGTCAGATAAGTGGAGTATTCACTTCTTTAAGCTACTCTTTGCATCAATGTGTAATTCATAAATGAACAATGTAGTAAGCTTGTCCCAAATTTGGGGTCTTTAATCTCAGCCCTCTACCAACTGCAGGTTCATCTCTTTCTCCTGCTTTTGGACAAATAATTGGAGCTGCAACATCAGACACAAGGAATTCAACATCAAGGCAAATTCGATTCTAGTTTTTTTCAGACTTTTTATCTCAGGTCAGGTAACTGAGTCTGTACCTTGTCATTGAAACTTTTCTGTACTGATAAGCTACAAAGGCATGAAGAGATGAGGATCCTGCCTTTTTCTTACTAGTGCTGATCCCAAATGGAATTCCTGTAACTAAGGCCTTATTACCAGCTACCAGACTTTCCTTGGTGCAGCCTGCCAGTTTAGATCTCTGAACTGTGTTACTAAATTGTCCATGGTTCTGCTTTGTACACTTGTTAAGAGACAATTTTATTCATTGCCATCACTATGTCAACAGCATATCTATACCATGTGGCTGTTATGTTGCCTTGAAATCCATGTTTGTTTTTGGCCTGACAGGGTCTATTTCCATAACTTGACACTTAGTCAGTTCCCCAGAATTTGCAGCACTCCAAATGTGTCCTACTTTTGTTAATCCTTTGACTCCTAATTCTGTTGCAGGAAAAGACAAAATGCCATGCAGGAGCATGATAAAAAAGTGCACATTCAGACCATTTGAACTTATAAGACATAAGAAGACCCTAGTTTTTTTCACTGAGAAGATGTTCATAACGTGAAGATAGAGAAAAAATCTGTAGTATGATAAAGGTAGATAAAAGGAATTTTTCAAGTTTAGAGGTAGAAGAGTAAGATAGTTAGACATATTTTGGTCAGTTGGAAATCAACAGAAAACAATCAGAAATACCTTAAATAAAAAAGAGAGAAGTTCTTTTAAAGAATTACCCCATGGAACTCGAGTATAAATGCAATTCATCTTGGGGGAGAGACTTTCTTGTCATCTCTTACATTTGTTTCTATTGACACATGTGCTTCATTCTCTGAAGATAAGTTTTCTTAGCTTTTAGGGTGATGCAATACAGAATATGATCTTTTAAAAACAAACAACACTTGACTATGTAACTCCCTGCTTCAAAACCCTCCAATAGATTCTAACTGCACTTAGAATGAGATTTAAAGTCCTTAACATATCCCACAAAGCCCTACATTCTCAGA
This sequence comes from Colobus angolensis palliatus, assembly GCF_000951035.1. NCBI lineage: Eukaryota > Metazoa > Chordata > Mammalia > Primates > Cercopithecidae > Colobus > Colobus angolensis. The sequence goes on along the minus strand of NW_012117711.1, from coordinate 1,465,707 downwards.
TCTCTTCCTAACTCTCCAGTCTCATTTTCTACAACTAATTTTTCCCTCTCTAACTTTACAAGTTCGACCAACTATTTTAGGAATTTACATTTTCCTATTTCCCTCACTTTCTGAAATTACGCTGTTTGTGCATGTATCTGTTTGTAGTCTACTACCCTCTCTGTTGTAAACTGCACAATAGTTGACATTGCCTGTCCTTTGAACTCTTGTAGCTTCAGTACCTTGGATTAGGTGTGGCACATACCATGGACTCAGTAAACATTTGCTACATCAGTTTTGAAAGGGTAGGGTGATTGAACGTTGAGAATTAGATATCAGCAGAGTGACCTGGCATTAAGAAGAGACAAAACAATTATTGACTCATATTGTTGAATACTTATTCTCTGTTCAGCACTGTTCAAAGAAATTTACTTGTTAACTCAATACTATTAGGAAGATGCTATTATGATCCTCATTTTAAATTTATGGAACATGTAGCATGAAAATGTTAAGTGGCTTGTGCAAAGACAGCTAGTAAAACGGAAAGCCAGGATTCAGGTAGTCTGAGTTCACACATAGTGCACTTAATCACTATGCATACTGCCTACCTTGATTGCAGTGCAACAAAGTTAGCAAAACAAACTTGATTCTGAAGCAAAATCTCCTTTATACATTCTTTGGCCAGAGTTATATTTAAGGCCTGAAGGTGTGAAACCTAACTTAAATATTGGAATAAGTAAGCATACCCAAGTGTAAATCAAATTGGGTGAGAGGACAGCACCAAGCTGTTCTCAACACAGATAAATAGGACTCAAAAACGGAATTCATCAGCTTTAGGAATAGTGAGTGAGCTCACTGGAAAAAATGTGATGGTAGATTTCATTTCACTGTCTCTAACTGATTGTCTTTCAGAATGAAGTAGACAGTGCTGAGACTTTAAGAAACACTTTAGTGGCCCACATTCAACCACTTCTTCATAATTTGTCTCAAATTAGGGCAATGATAAATTCCCGTGCATTTATATTCATCTAATCTGTGGAATGTTATTTTTTTATGTAAAGTAAAATAGGTACAGAGTAATGTAAACGCTGACATTACTCTGCTATCCAAAAAATCTCAGAACAAAAATAGTAATGGTTCTTACCTTAAAGGCAGGTGAAATGGATACAGAATCATCCATTAAGAGGAAATTAAAATGGAAATCTTGAGACTTACTATGAAATGTTGATTTTTTTTTCAGCATGTGTTATTTACCACAAGATGGCAGCTAAGCAATTTTCATTTCAGTATGGCAAAGGTAGGTAGGAGATTTTGTGTAGATATATTTTTTTCTTTTATGAAGCACAAACTGAAACTCAAAATTTGCTTCTAACACTATACACATTTATAAAGATCATAGTACATAGGACACTATCAAATATATAGACTGTCAAGATTTTTTGGAGTTTGTAGAACCCATTGGGAAGATGGTATTGATTGCTAGCCCCCCAAAAAACTGGATAACAATCATGAAAGTAGGATTAAACAATTAAAATACAAATTATTTAAAGAAGATGTGCCAGTGTCTTGGGGAGAATAGAAATGGGCAGTTTGGATGAGAGAACCAGGCTTCATTACAGCTGATTGATCATTCCAGCGATGTCACTCAATCTGGTTGTTGAATCAACAGTTCAGGAAACTGCATGAATCATTAAGAGAGACAAACCATAAAACAAAAGCTCTTCTAGAGGCCAGACGTGGTGGCTCACACCTGTAATCCCAGCACTTTGGGAGGCCAAGGCAGATGGATCACTTGTGGTCAGGAGATCAAGACCAGCCTGGCCAATATTGTGAAACCCCATCTTTACTAAAAATACAAAAATTAGCCGGGCATGGTGGCAGGTGCCTCTAATCCCAGCTACTCAGAAGGCTGAGGCAGGAGAATTGTTTGAACCCAGGAGGCGGAGGTTGCAGTGAGCCGGGATCAGGCCACTGCACTCCAGCCTGGGGATAGACAGAGATGGCATCTCAAAAAGTTTTTAAAAAGAGTTATACCTGATATAAATGATGAATTGATGGGTGCTGATGAGTTGATGGGTGCAGCACACCAACATGGCACAAGTATACATATGTAACAAACCTGCACGTTATGCACATGTACCCTAGAACTTAAAGTATAAAAAAAAAAAAAAAAAGCAATTTTATAAACATCTTTCAGGCATTGTTCCTTTAAGCTCACCTCTGCCTGGACCTATCTTGTAGTCTGCATTTTGTGTATGTTCATTAAAAAAAATTAGATTAAAAGGTGAAAGACTTGTATTTCACTTTTTTTGCTAAACCTGTAGTTCAGTTAGCACAATGCTCAGCTACAGAATGGTCATACTAGCTTGGACATTATAGTATAATAGCTAAGAGTATAGACACTGGAGCCATATTACATCGATTTATAGCTCATCTCTGTGTTGCTTTATGTAAGTTATATAACTCTTGGAGTCTTAATTTTCTCAAATGTAAAATGGTTAACAGTTAAAATAAGTAAAAAATTTGATATGGTACCTGGTGTAAAGTAAGTTCTTTATTAGTAATTGATATCAATGATTCATGTATTGGAGAGACCTCTAATATGAGGTGCCTGGATTGCCTCTTTGTAGAGTGAGTTAACCAGTTACTGGGAAATCAACTGCTCTCTACTAGTAAGTCCTCTGTCCACAATCTTGATGAATAATGTTTCCTTAAGAGCGAGAAAAACATTAGTCATAAGTACCTAAAAGTCCCACAGCCAGTTCTCTGAGGAAGAGTTTCTTCTGTCATACTTCCTGGAAGGAAGTTTTCTCAATACTGAGATTTTTCTCTTTTCTTTTTTCTTCTTGTTTTTTTTAAACTTTTATTTTAGGTTTGGGGTATATGTGAACGTTTGTTACATAGGTAAACTCATGTCACAGGGGTTTGTTGTGCAGATTATTTCATCATCCAGGAAATTAGCCCAGTACCCAACAGTTATAGTTCTTCTCATCTTCCTCCTCCCAGCCTCCACCCTCGAGTAGGCCCCAGTGTCTGTTGTTCCCTTCTTTGTGTTCGTGAGTTCTCATTATTTAGTCCCCACTTATAAGTGAGAACATGTAGTATTTGATTATCTATTCCTGCATTAGTTTGCTAAGGATAATAGCCTCCAGCTCCATCCATGTTCCCACAAAAGACAAGATCTTGTTCTTTTTTATGGCTGCAAAGGACTCCATGGTGTATATGTACCACATTTTCTTTATCCAATCTGTCACTGATGGGAATTTAGGTTGATTCTATGTCTCTGCTATTGTGAATAATGCTGCAATGAACATTTGTGTGCATGTGTCTTTATGGTAGAATGATTTATATTACTCTGGCTAGGTACTCAGTAAAGGGATTACTGGGAGGAATGGGAGTTCTGCTTTTAGCTCTTTGAGATATTGCCATAGTACTTTCCATAATGGTTGAACTAATTTATACTCATACCAACAGTGTATAAGTGTTCCCTTTTCTCCACAACCTTGCCAGCATGTTATTTTTGACTTTCTAGTCATAGTCATTCTCATTGGCATGAGATGGTATCTCATTGCGGTTTGACTTGCCAGTCTATAATGATCAGTGATATTGAGTTTTTAATTATTTTCATATGCTTCTTGGCCACATTAATGTCTTCTTCTGAAAAGTATCTGTTTCATGTTCTTTGCCCACTTTTTAATGGGGTTGATTTTCTCTTGGAAATTTGTTTAAGTTCTTTGTAGATGCTGGGTATTAGACTTTTGTCATTTGGAGAGTTTGCAAATACTTTCTCCAATTCTGTAGGCTATGTTCACTCTGTTGAGAGTCTCTTTTGCTGTGCAAAAGCTCTTAAGTTTAGTTAGATCTCATTTGTCAACTTTTGCTTTTGTTGCAATTGCTTTCAGTATCTTTTTCATAAAATCTTCTCCAGTTCCTATGTTCAGGATGGTATTGCCTAGGCTGTCTTCCAAGGTTTTTATAGTTTTAGGTTTTACATTTAAGTCTTTAATTCATCTTAAGTTGATTTTTGTATATGGTCTAAGGAAGGTGGCCAGTCTCAATCGTCTGCCTATGACTAGCTAGTTATCCCAGCACCATTTATTGCAAAGTGATTTTTTTCCCATTGCTTTTTTCAGCTTTGTTGAAGATCAGACAGTTGTAGGTGTGCATCCTTATTTCTGGACTCTCTTTTCTGTTCCATAGATCTTTGTGCCTGTTTTTGTATCAGTACCATGTTGTTTTGGTTACTGTAGCCCTATAGTATAGTTTGAAGTTGGATAACATGATGCTTCCAGCTTTATTCCTTTTGCTTAGGATTGCCTTGGCTTTTGAACTCTTTTTTGGTTTCATATGAATTTCAAAATAGCTTTTTTCTTATTATATGAAGAATGTCATTGGTAGTTTGAAAGGAATAGCATTGAATTTGTAAATTGCTTTGGGCAGTATGACCATTTTAATAATATTGACTCTTCCTATCCATGAGCATAGGATGATTTTCCATTTGTTTGTGGCTTCTTTGATTTCTTTGAGCAGTGTTTTGTAATTCTCATTGTAGAGATCTTTCGCCTCCCTGGTTAGCTGTATTCCTAGGTATTTTATACTTTTTGTGGTAATTTTGAGTGGGATTGTCTTTCTTATTTGGCTCTCAGCTTGGCTGTTTGGTGTATAGAAATGTTAGTTGTTTTTGTACATTGATTTTGTATTCTGAAACTTTGCTGAAGCTTTTTATTAGCTGAAGGAACTTTGGGGCCAAAACTATGGGATTTTCTAGATATAGAATCATAAATCATATTTATAGTCTAAAAATGGAGCTTGTTTGACTTCCTCTCTTCATATATGAATGCCCTTTATCTCTGTTGCCTGATTGCTCTGGATGGGACTTCCAATACTATGCTGAGTAGAGGTGGTGAGAGAAGGCATCCTTGTCTTGTGACGGTTTTCACAGGGAGTGCTTCCAGCTTTTCTCCATTACATATTGGGACTTATTAAGTTGGTGCACTACCTCCTGTTGATATGGAGAGCCCTGCTCTCTAAAGGTGAGATCTGTTATTCTGTGATGTAAGCAGCTCTCTTGAATGCAAGTCCAGTATTGTCTCATGGACTGTGTCTTGTCCCAGCCATATGACAGGTTGTGCGGGAGAGGGCGGGGGAGTGGTGGTAATAAAAGTTATTAGTATTCATTGAAATTTACTATGTGTTAAGCTCTGTGGTAGGTGCTTTCATATACAGTATCACACATAATTATTCCAATTACTAGTCAACTTTTACAGGTAAGGAATCTGAGAATGAAAAGGTGAGTAACTTTTTCAAATTCATATGACTATTGTTTTATGCATCATACAATCATGAATTCTGTGTGATGTTGGAACCAGGATTTCAGTTCAGATCTTTAGATGGGCACATGTAATTATATCTAAATAACTTATATATTACTATAAGAAAGAACAGGACTTCCATCCTGTTCTAGTCAATGATGCCAGCAATTCTGACATTACTTAAAAATAATGTGCCAGTTCAGGGAATGCCTCTGAGAGGCTAATCTTATCAGTTCAACTCTGTAATGAATTTTTATCTGTCCCTGACCCTTGCTGCTACAAATATATACACAGGAACAAGATTTTTGTAACTGTTTTCATGTGTCCATTCTTCTTCTTGATCTCTTGTTTATGGAGGTGTTTTACTGACCTTTGTTGCCACACAAATATTATTCTTTCTAGGGCTCTTGACTAGCTCACTCTACGCTGGTGGCTGATTTTGCATATGGGTTTACTTTGAATTATCTCAATGCCTTTCCTCCAACCTTGTGGTCTTTTAGTTCTGCTTGCAAGAAAGCAGATAATTTTTCCCCAATGGACTGCACACTTGTCAACCCATGAAGAGTTTGAAGCTTCCTTCTCATTGCTCTCACTATATTTTTTCATGTTTCTATTTGAATGTTTAGATATCTGAGCAAATTTTAGCATTGCCAGATTTAGTAAATACTGTATGAGACACACTTATACTAAAATATTATTTGTTGCTCATCTGAAATTCAAATTTAACTGGGCATCTTGAATTTTTTCTAGCACTTCCTCTCTCACTTCCTCCCAATGTAATCTCATTCTCACTTACACATATGGAGGAAGAGGGCATCCTCAGTGCCTACCACAGTGCACACATACAATAGGTGCTCAAATGTTGAAAGGAAATAGTTTCTAGGGGATATTAATTAGTTCAATTGATTCCATGCTATAGGTATTAGTGTTCATTGCCTAAAGAACTGGTAGATGAGAAACAGATAATCTCCATCAATCACTGTAAATTATGCCTGAAAGAATGAAACAATTGTTAATTAGAAAATTAATTTGGTAAATACCAGATAAATTATTCTTCTAGTGTAGGTATGAAGAACATAAATCTTGTTAAGTTGGTTAGTTTCTACTTTCATCTCTGGAGTTTGCTCTCAAAGAAGTGGGTCTATCCAAGTTTCTATTCCTCCTTCTCAAATGAGGTAATACACATGCAACATATTTACCTCAGTTATCAACTCATGTTGGTGTTTCTTTTGATTGGAATTCTCCTGTTAATGTCACCAGTCTGCACTCTGCACCACCCCCTTTTTCCATCCCTACTGTTACTATATCCTGATGGATCTAGCCTAACTGAAATGCGATGAAAAATTTCCAAGGAGGTTTCTTCTTTACTGTTTTTGTCTATGAATCATCAGCTGTAGTAAAAAAAAATGTATTAACATAATGAAAAAAAGTACATCTTTATATGTATCTAAATCCTTCTAAAAATATCCCATTTTCCTGAAACATGATGGCTAGTGTTAGAATTATTTTCAAAATACGAAAGCATTTTTATAAATATAGAGATTTTGTTTTTTGTTTTTTACTTTCACAGTTACAACCACCCTCAAGGGGAACTTAAACTGATAATCATGATATCAATTTATACTTTAATTGGTGGAAAATATCTGTGGAGCTTCACTAGATTTAAAAAAAAATTAGCTAAATTTATGTAGCATTTTCAGTCTTAATACTCTCAACAAAACATAAAATTCAATTTTAAATGTGCTACTAATAAAAGCCCCCTACACAACTTGGAAGCAACAATTATAACATGCTGTAGCTCTGATTTCTACAAGTCATTTATTACCAATAATTTTTACATTGCTGAAGGTTGTAAATAATTAACGTAAACATAATTTTGTTTACACTGTTGCTTCTACCATTTGCAATCATTACATTTTTTTGAGAGAGAGATTGCAAAAGGAAGGTGTCATTCATGTGAATATTTCACCTATTGGCTCCTCATCCAGCATGCAGGTAGGATTTTTTGACCTTTTCTCCAGGTCTTGCACAGATGTCAAGAGTGTCCAAGGCATTAGGAAAGGAGAAATGGAGAGTGGGGGCAAAAGCAGGAGTCTAGATGGACTCTTGCCTATGTCATTGTGAAGACATTTCTTTCTTCAGATTTTATTTTTATCTTTTGGGCCTTTCTTAGATCCATATTTTCCAGGTAAATGAGCCAAAAAACCTCTAATTACTTATCAGTCACCTTGAAACTACATTCAGTCATAGTATAAACACAGCACGAAGAGTAAAAGATGGCAACTGAATAGAAGGTGCCAGAACTAAACTTGGGCATGGCATGCCTCTGCAAAGTTTGTGGTTTGTGTGCCTGGGAACTACTTCCTCCTCCAGCATGGCTCTGTGTGTGTGTATGTGTATGTGCATATGTTTGTGTATGTGTGTGAAGAGATGTCAAAAGGGAGAATCAGAATTACTTGCTTCAGAATTACCTGCTTCCCTCCTTTATAATTACAGAAATAGCTTGAAGTACAACTTGATAGATTCTAGAAAGAACAAAAGTACCCTACATTTTGTAGGAGTAGTGTTTTCCCAAAGAACCATAAACAATCCTTGTAACAGTACTATTTTAATAGAGCCGGGGAATCTCTATTATAATAAGCCACGGCTCAGAGGGATAAAAATATTTCCCAAAGCCATGTATCTCATAGAACATGCCTGCTCAGTATCTTTGTTTTTGCATCCAAGTCAGTAGTGAAACAAATGGCCATTCTTCTGCCACTGCTGTTTTCTTCCTCCTCCAATCCCTCTCTGTCTTTTCCTGACTTTACTGAGTGCACCTATAACTCACTTTGCTTATGTTGGCAGGAAGTCAGGCCTGAAGTAATAGCTGACAATAAAGTCTTTTTGTACTCACAGATATTTTGCTTATTGTATTAGTGAGGCACCTTTCTAGACTTGTCCTATACGGAAGTGGAGTATCTTTTGAAATAAGGGATGTGTCCACCTTTCCCCTTGTCTATCTGATTGTAGCAAGGAATAGCAAGAGACAGTTCACCTTCTCACGTCCACCATATATTGCTAACTTCTTGACCACTGATGTTGAGATTTTCCCTACCTTAGTCTAATCTTGCAGTGTGAGTCATATAGAAGCAGAAGTATTGGCAGGTGCTCACAGACGAGCCAGTACTTGAATGCAGATGGTATATTTCCTTACATCTAGAATGGCAGGATGCCTGGGACTCCTTTGCTGGTGCTCCATTAACCTTCATGCAACTTTCATTACTCCCACCTGATCACCTCACAAAGTGGTCAAGAAAGCCCTGTTTTGTTTTGTTTGGGTTTTGTTGGTTTCTTTTCTTTCTTCTGTTTAGAACCTCTCTATATGTCTGAAATGCTGAAGCCACCTCTTTGCTCTTCAGCTTTCCTTGTAGACATGATTATTTAATATTTTATACACAGATTCAATGTCTCTATTAAAATATTATCTCTGACTTCTATCTTATTCCATCCAGTCTATTGTAGCACATTACATATGTATACTTAAATTTTAATTCATGTTTAGATCTTGTTTTCTTGAGATGAATATAGCAATTTTACAGTGCACAGGAAAGAGTGTCCATCACCAGAAGGGGTCAAGGTGGGAGTGGGGAGAGACTAAGCATGATGAATTAGTAGAAAGCCTAATGGATGAAGTGCCTCTGCCTGGCTTTCATTTATATACATTTAGAGTCTATAAAATTCTTTCCTTCTGAGGAGATCGATTTGTACTCTACTTTTCCTGTTAATGTATTGCATAGAAAGCTTGATGTAAGTGTCTCCTTTTCTCTATTTGTACTAAGAAGTTCGTTCTGTCTTAAACTTATGTAGAAACCTTGGTAAGATAGGCCCACCTCCAGTTCTGTGCTAATGTCCGGGCTGATAGGTTTTTATCCTAGAATTCTGGGACTGCCTCTCTTCACTTTGAAATAGAGCCATCCTGATGCAGCCAGAAAAAATAACATGGACAGGTGAATATGTACTCAGGTGATCCTTGGCTAGACTATCAATCCCCCTAGAAATTCGAGCCCTATTGGCTCTGGACAAAGAGATCAAACTGGTATTACTCAGAATCTCTGAATAATATGACAACAAAATGACTCAATGAGAGCATTTTGGGTTTTGGAACAAACTTTTGGGAAGCTGAAAGTTGGTTTCGCTTTCAGGCACTAAAGCTGAGTGGAAAAGTGAAGGCTTGCATCCTTGTATTTGTGAGCCTAGGCAGTCATTTACTGCAGTGTATTTTGTTGGCTGCAGTAAAATATTGATGGTGGCAGTATGCTATCTCTTTTAATTGGCAGAGAAAAGCATTATAGAACAATTAAATATTACCAAGCCAGTTTAGAACTTGCTGAGCAGGAATTGCCCAAAAGAGTGGAGAAGAAAGAAGACAATGTTTCACTGAATTCATTCTCTGCTATGTTACCGTAAGTTCTAGTGGGCAATATCAGTGTAGTGGTATGAAAATAGATTTTTCAGGTTCGGCATATGCTACTTGGAGATACAGTGAGGCCCCTCTAACTTAAGAAAAAGTCAGCATTCATTAAAGACAACTGTAGACTCAAGCACTCTTTTATGGTAAACAAACAAAAAAACCCGTCTCACTGCCAAAGAGTTGTTAAATAAATACACCTGCCCTACTGGAGAATGAAGCAAATCTCGAAGGGTTGCCAGGATTCTGACTAATTTATCACCTGAGAGAGCTGAGAGTGCTGTGTCTATACTGATAGCCCAGTTAACTAAAGCATTTGTTTTGCATGTAACAAGTTTAGTTGGTAGTATCTTAGCCCAAAGGTTTGGTTTAAAAAATGAACTGCACCTCACTGAATCATGTTTAAGAAATGTAATAACTCTTCTAATTTATTGTAATTACAACAGTTCTTTTTTGGGGGAAGCTATTAAAATAGACATTTTTAAACTTTTATTATAAGTTCAGGGGTACATGTGCATGTCTGCTTGACTTTCAGCAGGAAAACACTCCCGTTGAAAGAAACACAAAATTTTGCCCACTCCAAATATGAATAAAAGTGGGATTGCAGTTGGATGGTGGTGAAGGGAGATTTCACTGTTTTAAATACCTCATTTATGTTCAAATTTCTACAGTGAGAAAGCACTATATTTGAAGTTTTGTAGATATAGATGTAAGAAAATGACACTGAGTCAATAAATATAGTGGTTAGCAGCATGGAATTTGAAATACGTTAGATCTTAGTTCATATTTCATCTCTATTATTTATTAATTATATGGCTGTGGTCAAGTTTCCTAACCTCTTTCATAAAATGAAGATTATAATACCTACTGTGAAGGATTGCTGAGAGATCGTGGTAATGTATGTGAAGTGTTTAGCATAGTGCCTAGCACAGAAATATATCTAATTAATGTTGCCTATTATTTGTATTACTATTACTTGTAGAGGGTTTTATACTTTATAAATTCTTTCAAATGTTATTTTATTTAAAAGACCTAATTATTCTGAAAAAAAGTCAAAACCAAAGGGAGATTTTTCAAGAATACTGGTACTTTTTCCTAACAGAATGGTTATTGATGTGGATATGCACTACTATTCAGAAGACTATCCTTTCAGTTTTGTCCAGTGAGATTTTGATCTTTATGCTCAACAGTGACCAAGCTGCAACATATCATTCTGTAAATGTCGACCGCTGAGATTGTCATTATCCAGAACACAGGGATGATACACAAACTGCCCTTGCGGTGTTTTAATATTTCTAAAGAAAGTAAAGATGAATTTGAATACGTAAGTTTTAGACATCTGTGGAAAGAAAGCTCAAATTCAGCCTCACTAGTAGATACTTAAAGGCTATTGTGACGAAGCAGGTATAAGGGTCAATTTAAATGGCATCCACAGCAAGATATACTGACCTAGATCCAAAAAGTCTAGTAAAAACAATGTTCTGGTAAGATTAAATAAAGAGAACTATAAGAAAGTCAGTGGCGGGGCGGAGCAAGATGGCCGAATAGAAACAGCTCCAGTCTCCAACTCCCAGTGCGAGAGACACAGAAGACCGGTGATTTCTGCATTTTCAACTGAGGTACTGGGGTCATCTCACTAGGGAGTACCGGACAATCGGTGCTGGTAGGCTGCTGCAGCCTGACCAGCGAGAGCTGAAGCAGGGCGAGGCATCGCCTCACCTGGGAAGCGCAAGAGGGAAGGGAATCCCTTTTCCTAGCCAGGGGAACTGAGACACACAACAGCTGGAAAATCGGGTAACTCCCACCCCAATAACGCGCTTTAAGCAAATGGGCACACGAGGAGAATATATCCCTCACTTGGACAGGAGGGTCCCATGCCCATGGAGCCTCCCTCATTGCTAACACAGCAGTCTGCGGCGATCTAACCGCAAGGCAGCAGTGAGGCTGGGGGAGGGGCACCCGCCATTGCTGAGGCTTAAGTAGGTAAACAAAGCTGCTGGGAAGCTCGAACTGGGTGGAGCTCACAGCAGCTCAAGGAAACCTGCCTGTCTCTGTAGACTCCACCTCTGGGGAAAGGGCACAGCTAAAA
>NW_012117711.1:1453068-1453481 GCF_000951035.1 Colobus angolensis palliatus | reverse complement strand
TCACCATCATCAAAGACCAGAGACAGATAAAACCACAAACATGGGGAAAAAGCAGGGCAGAAAATCTGGAAATTCAAAAAATAAGACCACATCTCCTGCTGCAAAGGAGCACAGCCCATCGCCAGCAACGGATCAAAGCTGGTCAGAGAATGACTTTGACGAGATGAGAGAGGAAGGCTTCAGTCCATCAAACTGCTCAGAGCTAAAGGAGGAATTACGAACCCAGTGCAAAGAAACTACAAATCTTGAAAAAAGAGTGGAAGAATTGACAGATAGAATAATTAATGCAGAGAAGGTCATAAACAAAATGACAGAGAAGAAAACCATGACACGAGAAATACATGACAAATGCACAAGCTTCAGTAACCGACTCGATCAACTGGAAGAAAGAGTATCAGCGATTGAGGATCAAA
>NW_012117711.1:1438086-1447191 GCF_000951035.1 Colobus angolensis palliatus | reverse complement strand
ATATAAATGATGAATTGATGGGTGCTGACGAGTTGATGGGTGCAGCACACCAACATGGCACAAGTATACATATGTAACAAACTTGCACGTTATGCACATGTACCCTAGAACTTAAAGTATAATAAAAATAAATAAATTAATTAATTAATTGAAAAAAAAGGAAAGTAAGTGGCTATCTATTTTTGCCTTTTATAGATCTAGGTTTTACACATTTACTGCTTTTTCATTTTTTGCCTTTAAGATGACTTCCTTCTACCATATCCTTTTTAGAGATTTCACTGTTGCAAAGAAATTGGATTAGACTGATGGTTTTGTAAGCATCACAGGGAGTGCTTATTAAAATACAGATTTCTGGGCCTCAGCCCTAGATTTTCTGATTCATTAGGGAACAACTAACAAGTTTCCAGGTGATGCTAGTGTTGCTTGTTCAGGGACTATAGAGAACTCCTTAATTCAAATAAGGAAGGGCCACAGAAATTTTGTTTTTATAACTGCTAAAAGGACAAAATCTAACATTTATTCACCTACATCATGAAGAGTGTGTTCTACCTACCTCAGGCTAATCACAGAAGAGATTTACCCCTTTTGCCTCCTTTTTCTGGAAAACACTTGACTAGATTGAGAAAAACAAAAATAATCCCCTCCATGTATCTTACAGAATTGTCAGCAAAATGGCTTCTGCTTTCCTGTCTTCCAAAAATGCTCCCATAAACAGTCCAGTGAAGAGTCCTAGAGAAGTTAGCTAGTAGAGCTTAAAATATCATGAGAGAACATATTTAAAGATATTTAGGATATATATTCCTGACTTTCAAAAAACCTATGTTCAAAGATATGAACCTATAGGCTCTCAAGGCATAAATCAACAAAATAAGTAAGTTAATAACATAGTAATTTGATAACAATGAGTTGATAAGCAGGAGGGTGCACACACTAATGGTTTTAAACCTGTGAGCTATAACTTCTGAGCACTGCAAGATTATCTGTTGGTAGATGTTATCACCAAAAAAGTTAATTCATTTAAAATATACTAAATGTATTTAAACATTTTGTCATGTATTATTTTTGTCTAATACAGTGGTCCCCAATCTTTTTGGCACAAGAAATTGGTTTCATGGAAGAAAATTTTTCCACAGACTGGGGAGATGGTTTTGGGATGATTCAAGCACACATAGTTTATTGTGTACTTTATTTCTATTATTATCATATTATAATATATAATGAAATAATCATAAAATTCACCATAGTATAGAATCAGTGGGGGCCTTGAGCTTGTGTTTCTACAACCAGACAGTCCCATCTGGGGGTGATGGAAGACAGTGACAGATCATTAGGCATTAGATTCTCATAGGGAGTGTGCAGGCTAGATCCCTCACTTGCACAGTTCACAATGGGGTTTGTGCTCCTATGAGAATAGAATGCTGCTGCTGATCTGACAGGAGGCTGAGGTCAGGCAGTAATGAAAGCAATGGGGAGCAGCTGTAAATACCGACAAACCTTCAGTCACTTGCCTACCATTCACCTCCTGCTGTGTGGCCTGGTTCCTCACAGGCAATGAATTGGTACCTGTCCATGTCCCAGTGGTTGGAGATTCCTGATATAGTGGATACTGAAAACACAAGTACTATTGACAGGTGAAGCCAGCTGGGCTTCTGTGTTGGGCAGGGACTTGGAGAACTTTTGTGTCTAGCTAAATGATTGTAAATGCACCAAACAGCACTCTGAAAAAATGAACCAATCAGCCACCCCCTCATCCATCTCCACTATGCTGAGGCAATCACTGGAAGGCACACTGCCCTAGAGGGCAAGGTTCTCTGGGCCAGAATCCCCCAACCAGATGATCCAACAACAGGACTGAGGGTGCCCCGGACAAGCACCAGCTCATGTCATCACCCTCACTGAGCCCCGGGTACGTATAACCATTGAGGGCCAGGAAATTGACTTCCTCCTGGACAATGGTGTGGCTTTCTCAGCGTTAATCTCCTGTCCCAGACAGCTGTCCTCAAGGTCCATTACCATCTAAGGAATCCTGGGACAGCCTGTAACCAGGTATTTCTCCCACCTTCTCAGTTGTAATTGGGAGATTTTGCTACAGATAGTAAGTATGCTTATCTAATCCTACATGCCCATGCTGCAGTATGGAAAGAAAGGGAGTTCCTAACCTCTGGGGGAACCCCCATTAAATACCACAAGGAAATTATGGAGTTATTGCATGCAGTGCAAAAACCCAAAGAGGTGGCAGTCTTACACTGCCAAAACTATCAGAAAGGCGAAGGAGAAAAGGCAGAAGGAAACCATTGGGCAGATGATGAGGCCAAAATTGCTGCCAGGTGGAACCTCCCATTAGAAATACCTATGGAAGGACCCTTGGTATGGAACAACCCCCTCCAAGAGATTAAGCCCCAGTATTCCCCGACTGAAACAGAATGGGAACTTTTACGGGGGCATAGTTTTCTCCCCTTGGGGTGGTTAATGACAGAAAAAGGAGGGTGTTTATACCCAAAGCCAGCCAGTGGAAAATACTTAAAACCCTCCACCAAACTTTTCATATAGTATTGAAAACACTCATCAAACGGCCAAATCCCTATTTACAGGGCCAAATCTCCTCTGGACCATCTGACAGGTAGTCAAAGCCTGTGAGGGGTGCCAAAGGAATAATCCCTTGGTTCAGTGTAAGACCCCTTTTGGGGAACAAAGAATAGGTTACTATCCCGGAGAGGACTGGCAGCTAGACTTCACCCATATGCCTAAGTCAAAGGAATTTCAATACTTGTTGGTCTGTGTTGATACCTTTACAAATTGGATGGAAGCTTTCCGCTGCAAGACAGAGAAGGCTCAGGGAGTGATTAAAGTCCTAAGTCATGAAATAATTCCTAGATTTGGGCTTCCCCAAAGCTTGCAGAGTGACAACAGTCCAGCTCTTAAAGCCACAATAACTCAGGGAATTTCCAGAGCGCTAGGGATACAATATCACCTTCACTACACCTGGAGGCCACAATCCTTAGGGAAGGTCGAGAAGGCAAATGAAACACTCAAGAGTCACTTAAGGAAACTAACACAAGAAACTCATCTCCCATGGCCTACTCTTTTGCCTATGGCCTTGTTGAGAATCCAAAATTCTCCTCACAAAATGGGGTTCAGTCCATATGAAATGTTGTATGGACAACCTTTTCTCACAAATGACCTCCTACTTCATCAGGAGTTAATTGGCCAACTTGGTCAAAGATATAACTTCTTTGGAAAAATATCAATGAAACCTTAAAAACCTACCTGAAGAATGTCACAGAGAAAGGGAACAGAGTTGTCTTAACCAGGAGATCTAGTGTTGGTCAAATCTCTCCCCTCTACCTCCCCATCTATGGATTCTTTGTGACAAGTGCTATACGGGGTAATCCTCTCTGTCCCCACTGCAGTTAAGGTGGCAGAAGTGGAAACTTGGATTCACCACACCCGAGTTAAATTTTGGACCCTTGAGAAACCTGCTGGACCATCAGCTCAGGAGTCCCAAGATCATCCAGACCAGTCTTGATACACCTGTGAACCATTGGAGGACTTGCCTCTCTTATTTCGGAAAGAAACACCCCAGACTAAAAAGCCTCCTACTGCTGATCCTGAGGAAAAATCCCTTCCCCCTTAAAGATATAAGTGAAAACCTACATAATCTTTAACACCTCTCCTTGCCCCTTTAATGGAATCCTTTTACTATTTCATCATATTATTAAGCAGCATACTAACCATACTCTTTGCGATAGGACTATATACTGTAGCTTCTGCTAGGACAAAAATCCTAATCACATCAACCTTCTTTATATCTCCCTTCCTTCTGACAGCAATTTACTCCTACCTTTAACTCAGACTGGATGAAATGATCTCATCTTCCAGAGCACCCTCTTTACCTTTCTACTTACTCTTTGCCTATCTATCCCTCCTGCTTCCTTGGATACTTCATACAATCGCCCCTCCCCTTCCACTAGCTCCTAATTACCTTTACAAGACTGTCAACTTAACCCACTCTCTGTTAAACCAGTTCAATCCTTCCCTGGCAAATGACTGTTGGCATTGTATCTCTCTATCAACCTCTGCTTATGTTGCCACTCCTATTCCCGCAAAAAAAATGGGTCTTTACCAACTTAACCTACCACCCTCGTTATGAAGGAAAAGACTTTTTCTGTCTTCTGAATATGCAATCATTAGTTGACTTCCCCATCTCTCATAGGACCAAGAATACCCTAAGAGGACGTGCAATCCAACTTTTACGTTCTTAATTTCCAACTTCGCCTATTACACAAGCAATGAAAAGCCCATACATGGCCCTGTAACTACGAATACCATCTTAACTTTCTAAGACCCTTTATGCATCCAACGTAACCTGTTATCAGGCCTGCCCCTTGGGTACCGACTACCCCATCAGTGTAATTACACCCTACAAATTCAAGCCCCAACTGATCACAGTAACTTCTAAGTTATCCAAACAGCTCCATTCAGACGACTTATCCACTTCTCAGGGCCTCCAAAAATCATTGCCTCCTCCCTGCTTAACAAACAGTCCGGGTTTTGTAATGGCAAACATACACCCTGCATGATCATTTACCCCTGGATCCCCTACAGCAGCGACCCCACCACTAGTGAATGCCTTCTCATCCCCTCTTTCAATCACTCTCCTCTCTCAAATGGTTCCTAGTAGATACAAAATGGTTTTTTTCTCCAATGGGAAAATAGAACACAGAGTCACTCAGTTTGCTCCCAATACCCCTTTCTAGCCACTCACCGGAGCTACCTTGGCAAGTACTCCAGGAGTATGGGAAAGTGAAAACAACAAACTCACACACCTTTTTAACATACACAACCAGTTCTGTCTACCCAGCCAAGGTATATTCTTCTTATGTGGAACGTCAACCTATATCTGCCTCCCCACTAACTGGACAGGCACCTGCACCTTAGTCTTTCTAAGTCCCAACATTAACATTTCCCCAGGAAATCAGACCCTATCAGTACCCCTCACAGCTCAAGTCCATTAGCACAGATCCATACAACTAATACCCCTACTTATAGGGTTAGGAATGGTTACTGCTAAAGGAACCAGAATAGCCAGTTTACCTACTTCATTATCCTACTACCACACACTCTCAAAGGATTTCTCAGACAGTTTGCAAGAAATAATGAAATCTATCCTTACTCTCAAATTCCAAATAGACTCTTTGGCAGCAGTGACTCTCCAAAACCGACGAGGCCTAGACCTCCTCACTGATGAGAAAGGAGGACTCTGTACCTTCTTTGGGGAAGAGTGTTGTTTTTACACTAACCAGTCAGGGATAGTACGAGATGCTGCCTGACATTTACAGGAAATGGCTACTGAAATCAGACAACGGCTTTCAAACTCTTATACCAACTGCTGGAGTTGGGTGACATTGCTTCTCCCCTTTCTAGGTCCTGTGACAGCCATCTTGTTATTACTCTCCTCGGGTCCTGTATTTTTAACCTCTTTGTCAAATTTGTTTCCTCTAGGATTGCGGCCATCAAGCTACAGATGGTCTTACAAATGGAACCCCAAATGAGCTCAAGTAACAACTTCTACCAAGGACCCCTGGACTGACCTGCTGACCCTTTCACTGGCCTAAAAAGCTTCCCTCTGGAGGACACTACAACTGCAGGGCCCCTTCTTCAACCCTATCCATCAGGAAGTAGCTGGCGTGGTCATCACCCAATTCCCAACAGCAGTTGGGGTTTCCTGTTTAGAGGGGGGATTGAGAGGTGAAGCCAACTGGGCTTCTGGGTCAGGTGGGGACTTGGAGAACTTTTGTGTCTAGCTAAAGGATTGTAAATGCACCAATCAGCAGTCTGTAAAAACACATCAGTCAGTGCTCTGTAAAATGGACCAATCAGCAGGATGTGGGCAGGGCACAATAAGGGAATAAAAGTTGGCCACCCAAGCCAGCAGCAGCAACCTGCTTGGGTCCCCTTCCACACTGTGGAAGCTTTGTTCTTTCGTTCTTCACAATAAATCTTGCTGCTGCTCACTCTTTGGGTCCACACTACCTTTATGAGTTGTAACACTCACTGCCAGGGTCTGCAGCTTCATTCCTGAAGTCAGTGAGACCATGATCCCACTGGGAGGAACAAACAACTCCGGATGCGCCACCTTAAGGGCTGTAACACTCACTGCGAAGGTCTGCGGCTTCGTTCCTGAAGTCAGTGAGACCACGAACCCACCAGGAGGAATAAAAAACTCCGGACATGCCACCTTTAAGAGCTGTAACACTCACTGCGAAGGTCTGTGGCTTCACTGCTGAAGTCAGCAAGACCATGAACCCACTGGAAGGAATAAACTCTGGACACATCTGAACATCTGAAGGAACAAACTCTGGACACACCATCTTTAAGAGCTGGAATACTCACTGTGAGGATCTGTGGCTTCATTCTTGAAGTCAGCAAGACCAAGAACCCACTGGAAGGAATAAATTCTGGACACACTATGATGTGAAAAAGAGATCCTAATATTTTAAAAGTTTAAGGGATCACCAATCTATTCCCAATTCCTCAGTTCGCAGATCAGAAAAAAATAATTACAATTGAATGAAGTTACTGAAGTCTTGAGAGGAGAGATGATTTTCCTAAGGTCTCCTGATTTTGAACATATATATGTATACATATTGATCTATATTTTAAGCACCTGGTATGTGCTCAGCACTGAGATAACCCCCTAGTGTGGAGGTGGGAGGAAATACAAGTAGTAGGAGAAATGGTATCTGCTTGTAAGGAGTTCACGTATCTAATTGGGAAGACAGGGCTCTTTTATTATACTCTTACTTGTGTGATGCAGACTAAAAATGTCTTAAGAGTTTAGATATGGGGAGGGATGATGGGAGCTGGTATAGTTAGGCAAGATTTTGAAGAAAAGTTGGGCCTTGAATGGTGGGTATATTGGAAAAAAGAAGATGTTGAAGTAGTAGCAGCAGCAATAACAGCAAATATAGATGAGTAGATCAAAGAAAAGTTTATATCATCATAATCTGCTGAAGATAATAACTTTAAACATGTTGACATGCTTATTCTTAGTATTTTTGTATGATATTTATATGTGTATTATACCTAGTATACAATTTCTAAATAATTTTGAATCATCTTAGCCATTGAAATGAAACTACTTTCCTATACCAATAATAGGAATCCATTGGTGGTTTTACTTCTTACATCTTAACTATGGGCAATTGGGTCAAATAGACCTTTTATTTACTTTAAAGACCCTTATGAGCTCTTCCACACACATCTTGTTCATTTTTCATCTGAGAAAAATCCACACTCCAAGTTCTTTTATTCAATGATAATATCAGTGAGTCCCTGGAATATGTCAAGTACAATTGTGAACACCTTACATAAATCATCTCTGGAATCTTCACAATCATCTTACCACGCTGGATTCTGAGTTCCATTAAGACAGAAGCCATGTCTATTTTGTTGACTGTTGAATATCTATCTCTTAGTAGAATGACTAGCACATAATAAGTGATTGATAAATATTTGTTGAATGAATGATAATTTTCTTTTTTCTATAAGGAAATTGAGGCTCAGAGAGATGAACTTGCTTGAGATTATTTAGTTAAAAAATGGAGGAGCTATGGTTTCAAATATTACCTGCAATGGGCAGCATGGTGTAGTGCTTAAAAGCATAGTCTCTACAGCCAGAAGGCTTAGGTTTGACTACTGTCCCTGCCCTGTCCTAACTATAGAACTTTGGAGAAATAGACTTAACCTCTCTGTGCCTCACTTTCTTCATTTATAAAATGGAGCTGATAATATAACATTAATGATGATATAATAATTTTCCCATAGGGTGGTTATGAGGACTAGGTGAGTTAATATATGTAAAATATTTACATATATATTTATTTAAAAAATACAGAGAAAGTATTAAGCATTTACTAAATAAAATGATTTGAAGATCTGTGTTCTTCCTCTAGTATTGAACTGACTCATTAATACCAACAATTATATCCCTGTTTTGTTTTCCTAATGATCTTCTCTATCCAAACAACTCTCTTTCATATCTGTTCTTGTTTATTTTTCTTCTTTTGCCTTCCATCTTGTTTGTTAATACTTTCAGTTCTACTTTCTCTTACCTAACATTTATTTATCGTGTAGGGAAGCACAAATAACAGACAGAACAGAGACAGAAGAATAAAAATGCAAGAGAAGCAGAGATATAAAGCCATATGGCCCCAAAAAGATGGAGATGCTCTAAGTTCTTGCCTTTTTAAGTTTTAGTTCTTGCCCTACCAGTGTCATTTTCTATTATCAAGATCCACATGATACCCTTAAATGCTTTCTGTAAATGCCCTCATTTGTTTGTTTTCTGTCCTTTGCAATAAAATAGTATATCCTAAATTATATTCATAATGGAAAATCAAGTTTTCAACAACTGTTAAATTATGTTTAGTAATTACCAAGGCAATAACTTTGGAAGGTTTGGAAGGCAGTAGACTAAATTTATTGCTTAAAAATACTGTTTAACAAGAGAAGAAAATGCAGAGACTCACTTCTATTGAAAATTTACTATGTACACAACACTGCTCTAGGTTCTCTTACGACATACTTTTAACTCTTTTCATCTGTGTATCATTTCTTTCCAGAGAGAACTGAATAATAATCATCTAACAGGTGTTCAAGAACATGAATTGATTTTGTTGCACTCAGGATAATGTTCTTATTTAAGAAACTGTGTGAAGGCCACTGTGGCTAATGAAGGTTGAAAAATAAATGAATAAATGAACGAGAAAATGAGTAATAGAAGACAAAGTCAACAGGTTAAAAGAAGCAAAGCCGGGCGGGAGCGGTGGCTGACGCCTGTAATCCCAGCACTTTGGGAGGCCAAGGCGGGCGGATCACGAGATCAGGAGATCGAGACCACACTGGCTATCACGGTGAAACCTCGTCTCTACTAAAAATACAAAAAATTAGCCGAGCGTCGTGGCGGGCGCATGCAGTCCCAATTACTCACTACTGGGGAGGCTAAGGCAGGAGAAGAGCGTGAACCCAGAAGGCGGAGCTTGCAGTGAGCCCCTAGATGGCGCTACTGCACACCAGCCTGGGCGACAGAGCGACTCCGTCTCA
>NW_012117711.1:1427648-1436885 GCF_000951035.1 Colobus angolensis palliatus | reverse complement strand
CATCACTCGCCATCAGAGAAATGCAAATCAAAACCACAATGAGATACCATCTCACACCAGTTAGGAAGACTTTGGATTGTATTGTAAGTTAGATGAAGCTTCAGGAATACAAAAAATAGACATTTGTATGACAACGTGAATTTATTATTTGAATTTAAAAGTTTTGATATTGTATATAGATAATCACTGCATTAGCTTCTGAAAATTTTAATATCACAAATATCCCATTTTTATTCTACCCTAAGGAAACTTTTAGACGAATTTTATGTTTAACTTTTAGGTAGTTCACTCATCTGCTGAGGGTGAATAAAACATATGCCAGTTTTCCTTGAATGATTTCAGTTATGTTTCTGGTATTTATTTAGTTTGCTTACTGTCTTTTCTGACACTTGTTTGTTTTTTCCTACAGTATAGCACAAACTGAAAACCCTACAGACCTTAACTGGAATTTCTTCTTCTAGGTGATGCCAGCTTCTGTCTTATCTTTTCTCTAGGGATCTGAAAACTTGTGCAATAAGAACATGAACATTAGTTCCTCAAATACAAAATGTGCAGAGTTCTTTGGGGGAGAATCCTGGTAAGTGTGGAGATGTTCTGATCCCCTTTGTGAGTGAAAAAAAAAATTCAAATAAGAATATTTCTGCTTTAAAGTTTTATTCTGATGTCTATTGGTAATGTAGTATATTTGCAGTTTAAAAATAAACTGGTGGAGTCACACTAAGACAAATTCTATATGATTCTGCTTATATGAAGCTCCTAGAACAGTTAAATTCATAGAGACATAAAGTAGAATGGTGATTGCCAGGGGATGTGGGAGGGGAAAATAGAAAGTTGTTTAATGGGTACAGAGTTTCAGTTTTACAAGATAAAAAGTTTTGGAGATTGATTGCACAACAATAGAAATACCCTTAACACTCTTGAATGGTGCACTTAAAATAGTGAAGATGGTTAATTTTATGTTTTGTATATTTTATCCACTATGACAGAATTTTAAAAATAAACTGTTGGAATCTAATAACAGCAATAGGGAGACTGAATTACTAATATAACCATGGTACAAAATGATAAATCTAAATCAGAGTGTAGATAACATCAAATTCCCTATTTGGGTTTCCACTTATATCAATTCAGTAGACATTTACTGTCTATTATGCATATGGCAGAAGACTAGGTGCCATGGACACAGACAGGAATAAGATTATGATTCTTTTTCTCTAAGAACTTGGAGCCTAGGAGGGAGAGATAGACTCATGAGCAACAATGACAACAACAACAAAGTAGAATGATATTAATGTTATGCTAGAGGTATGGCCAGATAACTTTGAAACCCAGGTAAGTTAGAGAACATGTAAAGGAAGGTGACTCCTAAATTTCATTTTGAAGAATGAATTTTCATGTAGGATTGAAGAAAGAAGAATATTCCAATCACAGGGAGTGAACTGTGGTATGAGAGATTGTGGAATTTTTGAGGAAACTTCAGTGTGAAAGCAGTAATGATGGAAAAGATAGATGAATTTGAGGTGGTAGAGATCACAGGTTCTAATAAATGATTAGTTGTGGTGAATGCAAGAGGAACAATAAATTGAGAAAGGTGGCTTTCAGGCTTTTTTTTTTTTTTTTTTTTTGTTTTTGGCTTGGGCTACTGCATGGATGGTTAGAGAGAGACAGAGAGTGACAGAGAATAACTCTCGGGTCTAGGTCTATGTTTAGCAGTCTAAGCACTTCTCTACATGGATTAATTAAAAGGAAGTCAGAATTTCTGTTTAAAATTATCATTCAGTCTTCCTGCCTTGAAATACCCAGTATACTCATTAATTATACATGAAAAGGTTATTGTCAGAAGAAGGCCAACGTGAAATCTCTGTTACATAGTATAAATGTTCCCATAGATTAGGCCATTCAGCATCTATATTTGCTCCCTGCTAGCTATTCTCTGTATTCAGAGGGTGAAAAGCTAAAAATTCATTTTTCAGATTCCATTGCAACTACAGTGCTGGGGTATGACCTGGACCTGCCAGTTCACATGCCATGTATGAGACAGGGAGGCATAAGTGTGCAACATAGGGCAGAAACTGAATTTGGAAAGATGAATCTTCTGCAAAACAGAGCAGCTGAGGTATCTGGTCCTGACACAACTGTGGCAGAGTTTTTGGCTACAGGCTCAAGTTAAAAGTGCAAGGCAGGAGGTAGCAGTGGTTGCCTTTCCACTACCACCATCCTGAGTTATGGCTGGGCATTTCTTTTTGCTGCATCATTGCTTCTGGCTATTTGGCATCCAAACCTGGTTCCTGGCACCCCCAAGAGATTCTATGGGGTACCCAAACTATTTTATGAAATTTCTTTTTTCTTAAACTAGCTGGGCTAGATTTTGTTGTCTATACATAAAAGCTCTGACCAACAGAAATAAGATCAGACTTCCCTCATTAGTACATTTTTAACTGGTTGATATTTAGGCTTCTTAGAGTACTCAGGACAGTAGGTTTCAGTGGTGGAGGCAATACCATAGCTCTGAGATCAAACAGATGAGGTTTAAATTCTTGCTCTACCATATGCTATCCATATTACTTATCCAGGTAAGTCACTTAACCTCCATATATTGCAGTTCTTTCAACTATAAATTGGAGATGATCAAAATGTCCAACTCCTAGTGGTGTTATAAGAATCATAGGAGATAATTTATATGAAAAACATCACAGTGCTGGGAAAGCAATAAGTGCCCAAAAGATGCTTACAGTTGCTCATATTAACAATGCATGGAAGGCTTTGTCTTGCTCACTAGGATTCCTTGATTTTTCATCAAGGCTTTTTCTTGTGCTTGGTCTAAACTGGTTCATTTCTCTATACAATATACATCAATTAGAATCTAATTTATTCTTATTGTATGGAGTCCATTAAATAAATAAAAGCAAAAGAAAAAAAATAAAAGAAAAAAAGGGAAAACAGGTTTTTTGCATCAACTCAAGTCTGAATTTGGATAAACCTATAAATTTCCATGATAGCTCTTAGAAGTTTAAACAGTCAATAAGCTGTGGCATTAAAGATGCTAGGGCTATTCTTAGGATCTTTTTAGAATTAGGCAGCTGTTTTACTTAGTTTCTGGCTTGAGGATTGGAATACTTTATCAGTGGTGCGATGGGCAAGAGGTTGAGACAACTCTCCCCACAAGGGCCACAAATGTCCATTCACTCATGTCAAAGGGGCCTAGTGGATATTTTTCCCACTGTTCCTATGTATACTATGTAGTAATTAGGCATATAAACAAGTGCTGTCCCATTAAAAACCATATACATAGCTTGGTGGATCTGACATTATTCAAATAATTTAAAAAACTTTTCCTTTTTAAAATTTGTATATTTTTATAGATTTGGGGGGAATAAGTGCAGGTTTGTTACACAAATATATTGCATAATGGTGGGGATGAGCTTCCAGTGTGCTAATCACCCAGATAGTGAGCATAGTACCCAATAGGTAATTTTTCAACTCTTGACCCCCCACACTGCCCCCCTTTTGAAGTCCCCAGTGTCTATTTTTTCCATGTTTATATCAGTGTGTACCCATTGTTTAGTTCCCACTTGTAAGTGATAACATATGATTTCCTGAGCTATTTCACTTAGGATAATGGCCTTAAGCTCCACCCATGTTGCTGCAAAGGACATAATTTAATTATTTTTGTGGGTGCATGGTATTTTATGGTATATATATACCATATTTTCTTTATCCACTCATTGGTTGATGAACACTTAGGTTGATTCTATCTCTTTGCTATTGTGAATAGTGCTGTAATAGACACATGAGTACAGGCATCTTTTAACTTTTTTACTTTTAATTTTTGTGGGTATAGTAGTTGTATATATTTATGGGGTATATGAGATATTTTGGTACAGGCATGCAATGTGTAATAATCACATCATAGATGGTGTCTTTTTCATATAATGATTTTTTTCCGTTTTGGGTAGATACCCAGGAGGAGGATTCCTGGATTGATTAATATAGAACTTTTCCTTTTGTGTTGTTTTTAGGGACCTATACATAGGTGTTATTTAATTATCTTCCCTAGTTTTAAACTCCAAATGGTAATACATGGTTAGATTAGTTACTTTATTAGTAGTTATTATTCATCACTTTTATTATTGTTTGACCCAGTTATGCCCCTTTAAGGGTATCTCTCAACTCCAAGAAGCAAGCCAAGGTACATAAAACAAGTTATATACAATAGGTTAGTTCCTGCCAGGGCAATTTCTAAGTCTGCTACTTAGATTAAGAACCCACTTTCACTCTTATATATGTACTGAGTTCATAGATAGCACTTGCATCCATCCCCTTGATTAGACTGGATGGGGGTTGTGTCATCATCATCCTCATCATTTTCACCTTAGTTCTAAAGATTTAAATATTTTTTCCAGGAGTCACCCCCCTCACAGTGATGTGAATATTTTTCTATTGAAGAGATCAAAAGAATGTGCCATAAGAACATCTCTTCATCAAATGATATGATTAAGAAAGTGAAAAGATAAGCTACAGTATAGGAGATGTTTGTAATACATTAATCTGACAATTTCTATCTGGAATATATGAAGAATCCCTACAAATCAGACTCATTATTATGATTAAAATTAAATAAATGACCAATACCAAATTCTTGTGAGAATGTGAAACAATCAAAACTAAAATACGTTGCTGGTGGAAGTACCAATGAGTACAACCACTTTGGAAAAATGTTTGGTATATGTTTTTTAAAAGTTAATTTGGTAAAATACACATAACATACAATTTACCATCTTAACCATTTTAAAATGTATGGTTCGGTGGTATCAAGTATACTCATATTGTTCTGCCACCATCTCCACCATCTATCTCCAGCACTCTTTTCATATTGCAAAAATAACCTGTACCCATGAAATATTAACTCTCCCTTTTCCTCTACTTCCAGCCCCTGTACCTTCTGTCTCTATGAATCTGACTACTCTAGATAACTCACATAAGTGAAATTGTAAAGTATTTGTCTTTTTTGACAGGCTTATTTCACGTAGCATAATATCCTTAAGATTCATCCACATTGTAGCATGTGTCGAAATTTCTTTTCTTTCTATGGCTAAAAATATTCCATTGTGTGTACATACCACGTTTTGTTTATCCATTCATCTGTCAGTGGACACTTGAGTTGATTCTACCTTTTGGTTTTTGTGAATAATGTTGTTATGAACATGTGTGTACAAGTATCTCTTCAAGATCCTGCTTCCAATTCTTTTGGATTAGCAGCACCTTTTAAAAAGCTACATATGACTTTCTACAACCTAAAAATTTTGGATGAGAAGAGCTTATGTTCATAAAAAGACTTGTATGACAATCTACATAGTGTTTTTTTGTTTGTTTGTTTGTTTATGTTTGTTTTTTGTAATAGCCCCACATTGGAAAGAAGTCAAATATCCTTAACTAGCAGAATCCATAAACTGGTATATTACAGTGCAACATTACATATCAATGAACAGAACAAGCTAATGATACATACAAGAACATGGATTACTTTAAAAACATAATGCTGAGGAAAAGAAGCTACATACTCAAGAGTACATACTGTATGATTCCATTTATATAAGGTTCAAACACTGTCACAACAAATCTATGTTGACACAGTTTAGAGGAATGGTTTCTTTTGGGAGAGGTTAATGACTGGTAGAAAGCATAAGGGGGCTTTCTGAGGTTCAAGAAATGCCCTACAACTTGATCTGGGTGGCAGTTACAGGGTTGTACATATATGGAAAATGCATTGATCTGTATATGTAATATTTGTGTATTCTGTGTGGTTATATATCAATTTTAAAAAGGAGAGATTGCCAAAGAAGATTCTCATTATGCTTTGACTAGTGGCAATATCACCGAACTGCATTGAAGAGACAACATTAATATAATCATGTGTGTTCTGATATGTCTATTAGAGACAGGCATATCGCTATATAGTCACTCCTATTAGGTTCTATCCATAGTTTGAAATCCAAGAAATAAAATCAAGTGTGGCTTTGGTGGCAATATCAGAATAAGGTAATTTAAGCACTTATCTTGGACTTTGACCTTTGTAAAATACTGAGTAGTTACTGTTAACTAGTTTAATGCCCATTACTGAAGAACTTGAGAATTATTTTTAAATACTTCTATCCTATTGGTTGTCTTTATTTTACCAGTAATTTTAAAAGAAAAGTACTGCCTTTCACATCCTTTGAAAGGTAACCATCTGAATTCTATGTAATGCTGCATTTTTGTTTGATTATAATTCAAAAAGATTCCTTTAATTATGAAAAGGTGAATTATTTTTGGATGCTAAATATCATATGCAATTCCACTTCATTTCAAAATTGTGAACATTATTTTTTCTTGTATATAAACCTTTCCTCAGCTGTTTCATTCATTTGCATTTCTTCCTGTAATTCCCTAAGAACTGGCATTAGTCATTGTGAAGAACTTTCAAGTTCCAAATACCAATTTTCTACCAATAAATGTGAAGAAGACTATTAGATGTAATAATACATATTAAAGAGGAAATGTTAAAAATGTAACATGCTAATTAAGATCTATATCTTTAATTATTGTTTTTTATCAATATTTAGAAAAAACATTTTCTTACACATAGTGCTCTCCAGAGAAAGGGAGAAAAGGTGAGTTCAATAAATACCACCTCTCTTCTACCCCTGGTTGTAAACATTTTGGGAAACAAAACAGAGATGCCCAGATATTAACTTTATTAGTAGTAAGGCCTGGTTAAAGAATTTGATTTTAGACCTCTTATCCAGGTGGGCCTACTAACTGATCCCAAGAATTAGGCAAATTTACCCACCCAGTCTTAGAACTGGATTGGAGTAGGCCTCTCCCTGTAGGTGTAAGAAATAATAATCTATGGCATGGAGGTACAGAAGAGAACTCATGCTGTCTGCAGGCAAGCTTGCTCCCAAACGTAAAAAGAGAAAATTTGAGTTAATCATGCCCAGCTATTCCTTCCAAATTTACCAATCAGCTGTCTCTTTCCATCTCTCCTTGGACAGCCTAAGTAAAGGATGCAGAAAGAGGTCACCAGTACACTATCTGAGCTCACATTGCAAGCAAGGAAATCAGAAGTGGTGAAGTGTTCCTAACTAACTCAGCTTTTTTTCCATCGAATATATTTCCTCTGTCTTCCTAATTGCTAAAGAAAAAATATAAATGAAAAATATAAGGTATAATACAACTCTAAATCAATTGATGTTATTTTATTATCAGCTGTGGCACTATTCTTAAAATTTTAAAATACATCTCTAAAGCCGTAAACTACAAAATCAATAAAAGCAGGAAAAGGTTGAATTCTGTTAAAAATCTCTCAGATTTGTATCATATTCATCTTTGACCAGCTTCAGAATTTGAAATGTTAATATTAAGATTGTATTAAAAACTCATGTCCAAATACCTTCAGACTACTTTATTGTTCAATGCAAAATAAAAAGCTTAGAAAATTTCAAGAAAAATATTATAGCTTCAGTTTATAAAGCATAAGATAATTTCTCCTAAACTTACCTTTTTAGTCCAAATTTCTGTTCTTTTTCAGAACACCTCTTCATCACAAAAGAGCCTCCTTACCATATAACTCTCTGGGCCATGTTACTAGTCTGCTCCTCAAGTACTTTTCTGTACCATTTTCTGATAACATGTCGACAGAAACAACACGAAGTAGATCTCATTCATATTTTTCCCAAAACTTGGTCTTGTCTATAGTCTGTCTGCTAGTCTAAAAGATGAAGTCCTCATTTTATGATTTTCTAAAATGTGCGGTCATATGCATTGGATGCTAGTACATGAGATATAAACAATTTTTCAAAAAGGTTGCTCATTTCATAGCTAAATAAGAAAATAAATTGTTCCCCAAATAGAGTTAATTTCTCCATGAAAGTAAATGGAGAATAAAGCTTTAAAAATTGCACACTTTTTATTCAAAAAAAGAGAAAGAACAGTCATATTTGAATAGTGTATTATAAGGGCCAGATTCTGTGTTTTGGGGACTTTTCATAGGTTATTTTATGTAATCTTCACAAAGATCCCATAAGACAGGTGGCATGATTCCCATTTGGCTGATTTGCCTGACAGAAAGCTAAAGATTAAAGAAAATAAGTGTCTTACCTAAAGGTCGCTAGTAAATGGTGGAACTAGAATTTGAACCCAAGTATGTCTGACTCGAAAACCCATGCTCTTTATCAAGTTAAAAGAAAATGGAATGTGAAAGGATAAACATTTTTTACATAGTTTGGATAAAGTTTGAAATTCTTGGCTTTATCAGTTATAATTCTAGTTTTCTGTGTATTATATACCATTTTCTGGCAATTTTGGTGAAAATACAGATGGAACCTACTAGATATCATTGACATAGTGTTCTGTGCCCTAGACAAGATTGTATCAAACCAGACCAAATGGCAATGCACAACAAAATTTTACTCCAGGACTCTAAGCAAGTGGTTGGCAATAATAAAGTTCTGTCATGATTTCACTAAAGACAGAAGTTACATATGTTACACTTAGGCCTCTCAGCCAAATGTTGCAAACTCCCAATTTCCAGCCCACTTTTCCCAAAAATACTCTAAAATGTTTCTCAGAAGCATGGTAATATCTTTTCTGGATTCCAGGATTTTTGATAGATCTGTCTGCATTGTCTGGCAGCTTCTTTTTTGTTGTTGCTTTTCCTAATTAACTCCAAGTATGCTTAAATTTATGCTCCTAAGGAACTCTCTGACTCACTTAAACTGGCAAAAACACAAAAAGTATAGCTGCTGTTGTGTTTTGGGGTCTAGTGTTTTCTTTTTTCTTTTTTTTAAATTTATTATACTTCAAGTTCTAGGGTACATGTGCATAACGCGCAGGTTTGTTACATATGTATACTTATGCCATCTTGGTGTGCTGCACCCATCAACTTGTCAGCACTCATCAACTCATCATTCATATCAGGTATAACTCCCAATGCAATCCCTCCCCCCTCCCCCCTTCCCATAATAGGCCCTGGTGTGTGATGTTCCCCTTCCTGAGTCCAAGCGATCTCATTGTTCAGTTCCCACCTATGAGTGAGAACATGCAGTGCTTAGTTTTCTGTTCTTGTGATAGTTTGCTGAGAATGATGGTTTCCAGCTGCATCCATGTCCCTACAAAGGACACAAACCCATCCTTTTTTATGGCTGCATAGTATTCCACGGCGTATATGTGCCACATTTTCTTAATCCAGTCTGTCAC
>NW_012117711.1:1411920-1426920 GCF_000951035.1 Colobus angolensis palliatus | reverse complement strand
AACTAAAGAGCTTCTGCACAGCAAAAGAAACTACCATCAGAGTGAACAGGCAACCTACAGAATGGGAGAAAATGTTTGCAATCTACTCATCTGACAAAGGGCTGATATCCAGAACCTACAAAGAACTCAATCAAATTTACAAGAAAAAAAACAAACAACCCCATCAAAAAGTGGGTGAAGGATATGAACAGACATTTCTCAAAAGAAGACATGCATACAGTCTAGTGTTTTCTTTATTTTAAAGAAAAGAGAGAGAAAAAAAAAATCCAAATGTGTCAAGCGCCAGAATAGTCTTTCTTAGCTATTGTTAATTATACCAGAAAGCTAAATACCTTAAACAAACTGAGCAGTTTAGTTACTTAAATATCCAGCAAAAATCCAAATCTGCCATTGAATAGACAAAAAGAAAAAAAGATTAAATTTGTTTGATCAAATTATAAAATTTCTATCAATTTTGTTTCAAAACTGCATTTGATGAGAAAAAATTACAGAGAAAACCCAATTTTCAAATGGCTCAGTGTAAGTGAAAATAATCACATGTATTAGGATTCTCAGTTGAAAGCAATAGAAACTAACTCTAGCTCAATTTAAATAGAAGATAAATACACAGCATGAACAGGAGTAAGGTAATAAATTGTAAACCAAAGATAGTGCTAAACTATTAGGATGGCAAAAGCACACTGAAATTCCAGAGGAAAGAGTGATTGATTCTGAGTAGGATGAGCATTCCACTTTATGGAAGTGGTGTGTGAACCAAGTACTATGTCTTCTTTATAATCATTCCAATGTGTAGCTTATCTCATTGCTAGATTGACATTCCCTTGGGATTTCCTATTTTGTCAGCATCTAGTGCCATTCTTTGTATATATTAAGGTGATTCAAGGTGTGTTTATTAAAGAAAGGTTAAGTACTCTTAATTCAAAAATCCAAAATCCAAAATGCTTCAAAATCTGAAATTTTGAGTACTGATGTGACAATCATAGGAAATGATCACTGGAGCATTTTATATTTCATATTCTTGGATTAGGGATGATCCAATAACTATAATGCAAATATTCCCAAATTTGAAAAAATGAAAAATTTGAAACACTCTGGTCCCAAATATTTCAGATAAGGGATACTCAACCTGTACCTACAATATGATAGGCACAGTGTATTACATACTAGAGATATAGAAAGCAAAAATAAGAAAAAAACAACAACAACAACAAAAAAACACTTGACCCCGCTTCTCATGGAGATTGGAGATTGCCATGTCATCTGGTAGGGAAAACAAACAATCAAGTGATCACATTAATAAATGCATAATTATAAACTGTCAAAACTGCTATGAGGGGAAAAACAGTGCTACAGAAGCATACAACAGTGGGGGACTAGCCTTATTTCTGGGGAGTCACAGAAGGCTTCCTTGCAGAAGTGACAGTTGAGCCAAAGTATGAATGAATAGAAAGATTTGGCCTAGTGAGAGAGGGAAAAGAGTATCTCAAGGAGAGTGACAGCAGTATATGGAAAAGATCTCGTACATGGTGCGTGCTGCGCAAACTACTTTGTATTCAACTTTATCTTCTTCTGTCCAACTGCAAGTAAAGGGACGTTTCTTGCCCTTTAAAAAAGCAAATCTTTCTTCCTGAATATTCACTTATATCCTTCACCTGCCTCCTTTGAACCTCAATCCATCAATTATATTTTATTTCTCCTATACAGTATCTCAACTACCCTCTCCATTACATCTTTCTCTTCAGGACGTATCATGCTAAAATCTCTGTGACCTACAAAAACAAAAACTACAAACACTTATCTGAATCCTACAACCCTCCTCACTACTTCCTATCTTTTACTATTATTTTTAATAGCAAAATTTCTAGAATAATAGTACTCTTCACCACTTCCTCAATTCCTGTTTGCATTCTAACCCTACTAAATATGATGCCTAACACGATCACTTCACTAATAGGATCTTGCTAAGATCACCAATGACTCCTTTGTAAATTCAGTAAACATTTTTCAAGTCTCGTCTTACTTGACTTTTGATAGCATTGGACATTCTTGACAACTCCCTCTTTTTTGGATGTCATGATACTGCTTTTTCTTTGTGTCCTACCTTTTTCTCAGTCTACTTCAGAATTTCTTTTATCTGTGTGTATCTCTTAAATATTGGAATTTCATCTTTGATCCAAATTCTTCTTATCCTATAAACTAGCTGACTGAGCTCTCTCATCTCATTTCTTGTCACCTTGGCAAATGCTTTCTTCTTTAACTCTTGGTTAAAACCTGATACATTGTGGACTCCTTCTTTGACTCCCTTAGTCATTGTTAAGAATTACTTTTTCTAAGTGTCACTGCATTCTCTGCATATATACCCTCATAAAAGCAAGCCTTATTTTATCATGTTTATCTGTTTCCTAATATATCTTTAACTAGATTGGCAGTTCCTTGAAAATAGGGACAACCTTTTTATACCAAACTTTTAGCACGATGCCTGAATGTAGTATCACTAAACATATATAGATGAGTGAATAGATTTGCTTGGGTAAGCTCCTTCGTCTTTGCAGCCCTTTGGAGAGTGTGGCCGGGTGGTGTGGAGGGAAGTTGTGACTACCTGAAAATTGCATAGGTAGTAAGTGGTGGAGCCAAGGACTATTTCACCCAAAAAGCCTTATTTAGCCTGATTTGCTTATTCCACAATGTATACATGTATTGAAACATCACATTGTACCCTATAAACATATTGAATTATTATTTGTCAATAAAAAAATAAAAACTTTTTTAAAAAGCAGCAAAAATATCCTACTAACTCCACAGAGTTACTATGAAAACTACATGAAATCATAGGTATGGGTGGTGTATAATGCTAAGTACAAAAACATTTCCCCTCTTTTCAAGGAACTGCCAATATAGTTAAAGATACAGGTTATGAAACAGATAAACATGATAATATAAGGCTTGCTTTTATGACGGTATATATTCAGAGAGTGCAGTGAAGCTTAGAATAAAAGTAATTCCTAACAATGACTAAGGGAGTCAGAGAAGGAGTCACAGTGTATCAGATTTTAACCACAACTTGAAAAAGAAGAAAGGATTTGCCCAGGTGCCGAGAGTGGGATGAGAGAGCTCAGTCAGCTAGTTTATAGGATAAGAAGTTTCTTGACATGTCTATACCTCAGGTTAATCTCTAGACTGGGATAATACTATATACCCCAAAGGGTTGATGGGAAAACTAAGTGAGAAAAGATATGGGACGTAGAGGTGCTCAGTTAATGCTAATCTTTTCCTCCCTTCCTCCCTTCCTTCCCTTCCTTCTCTTTCTTACCTTCCTTTCCTTCCCTTTTCCTTCCTTCGTTTCTCTCTCTTTCTTCTCTCACTTTCTCTTTTTATTTTTTGCCTTCCTGACTTATTCCACTTAAGTCTTCCCTTATTTTGTATTGACCCCAATGCCTGTAGTGAGGCACCACAGAATCTACTATGGGAAAATTTCTCAGGGCATTCTTTCCACCTCTTCCCTCATCTCAAGCTTGTCTTGTCCCTTTTAACAAATTCTTGGTAATATTTTATTTCCTTATTTTTTCTTTTCATACAAATAATACAAGCTTTTTTTGTAGAAAATCCAGATAAAATTAAAACTCAAAATCATTCATCATTTTAAGCTCACATCGAGAAATAATCACTGACAACAGTGAATACAATTCAGATTCTGTTATGAATTATGTTTACATATATTTAATCTATGTTTGCATGTATCTATCCTTTTAAAATAATATAATATGAAACTTGAAGTTAACATATAGATGCCAGGGAGACCTTTACCTGCCCTAGGTGAAGGTGTTATTGAAAAAAATAAACTCTACTTGTTATTCTGTCACTGTCCCCACCACCTCCACATAAGCATATCTCCATCACTACCCTTTTCTAGAAGAAACTTCCTTTCTTCTTTGCCAATCCGAATCTCACCCATCCTTAAAATTTACATACATTTCATTTCCTCCAGGAAACCTATTTTGAATTTATCAGCCCACACTGAGATCATTCTTCTCTAGGCTTCTAGAACACTTCCAGTTTATGTCATAGTTTATCACTTCCTTGTGGGGAAGTGGTACTGGATGATAATTAGGTGTGCTTTCTCAACTCAAGTGTGAGCTTCTTGAGGCCAAGGAGTCCATCCCATGCTTCTGTACTCCCCACTCACACTTTAATCAACCCCTTGACTTCTGCCAGTACTGATGCAGGGCTGGGCACCCAAGAGGAATTCAGGAAATGCTTGTGGTTTGATTCATCTTGCATCCTTAACTCTTGACGTCAATAGTAGATGAAAGAAGGGCACTTCCCAAGGGAAAAATGTGCAAGTCTCCACTCCTTTAACTCTGTTGTATAAGCCATATTAAAAGGTGAGAAGCTAAATACAATGGCTTGACAAAAGTCAGGTGAGAATTAATAACACTTTAATCCTGTCTTGCTTTTTTGTCCAGCTCTGTAACCTGAAGTTCGTGTACTTTAGGGAAGAAATATACCAACAATTATGTTTAACAAACCAAAAGTCAAGGGCCTCAGTAATCTACCTATTCTGTGTATTCAAGGAAGGCTAGAAAAATTGATGTGATTTGCATTCACATCTACAGTGAAGGCTATGAAATTTTACTGCCAAATAACCAGTTCTTCAACTATCCTCAGGCATTTGGCCTAGTTTAGATGTGGTTCTTTCTTGAGAAGGAATAAATTTAAATGTCCTGGAAAGTTTCTTTCTTAATGTAAGATTCTATAAATAATCGACATGTTGGCATAATACTCTCAACAATGCAGAAACCCAGAAAGCTCCTTTTTTTTGCACTATATATCCCAATGTTTTTCTAAACACATTACATCCTTGAGGCCTCCTATACTATTCTTTGTGTGTGTTTTATTTAGCAAGTTAGTTTTTATTATTTAGCCATAATTCTCCCACATTATTACATTATCACATTTTTCCCATATTCTTAAAATATTAGGTACATAATTTGTTAGAAGTTAAAAGGAAAAACATTCTTTTTGCAGAATAATATCACATTATATTTAACTTAAAGATTATTAACTTTTTGAATATCAAAAATTGAAGCTGCTGGGAATCACATTTATTTGTAGGTCCCAAAATAACCCTGAGGTCTGAATAGGAAAATATCTTTTATAAACTATAACAAAACTCTCACCTCAAAATAAAACACTATGAAATTTACACAATTGTATATGTACTCAGTATCTTTACAATATCCAGAAACCTACTGGATTTTTAGAAATGACAGTGCAAATAGGTTTACATTTGGAAAAGACAGCTTATACTAAGAGGACCTAACTTGAAACCTGGCATCTCGTGCAGGAATCTGTTCAATACTTAGAACAGTCATAAAGTCAACTTTGTTAAAAACACAGGTCCTTGGACACCCCCAAATGCCAGGCAGAACAAAAAGAATTCCAGTACATTTGGTTTTTATTGTTCATCTGAATGGGGTACAATTTTTAAATTCCTTTGGATGCCCCAAGGGCTCATGGGGTTGCTGGTCATATTTTGTGGCCTGCCATCACCTTTTGCAGTTTTCATCAGGTGTATCCATAGCTGTGCAGTTCTAAACCAGCTTCTAAAACTTTTGCTCCAAAACTGGTGTTAAGGTGCCTCCATACCTACCTCCCAAAACTTCATAAAGCATCAGGCCAACATGGACCACTGCTTTACCTGATGGATAGCTTCATTTTTTCCTTTTTATTTAAAAAAATACAGGGATGTGGTATTATGACAAAACTAGTTCCCTCCTATACTAATCTTATAAAAGGAGAGCCTGGTTGACTGTTTGCCTGAATCTGTATTTATGCTCAACACAGACTACTTTTCCTCATCACATATATAACTACACACATGCATATATGTAATACTTACAAATACTTACATTATTCAATGCTTATAAACACCATATGAGATAGCATTATTATCCTTATTTTATAGATTAGACAGTCGTAGTTCAGAGAAGTTAAGAAACTTGTTGAAGCCTGCACAACTGGGAAGTGCTAGAGGACTGGACTAAAACTGAGGTCTATCTGATTCTGGAACCCATGTTTAGAAATTTACCCCCAGTTTTATTAAGGTATAATTGACAAACAGAGCCTATGTTTTAACCATTATACCACACTCCCTCATCTAATTTAAAAGGTTGAGTTGAACTAGATCATCTTTGAGAACCCAATCTGAAGTTTCTTTGCCCCTTTCCTGTCCCATCAAGGCCTCTATTGGGGCCAAGGTGGGAGGGTGGTGTTCTGAAGATCTGGGAGCTGAAGCAAAGAGATATCAGGTTCCAAATACCCTCTTGTGCATTTCTTTTTCTATAATAATTTTTCTTTGGGATACATGATAAGGACTCCTACAATGGCATATTAAATAGTGATATTCAGGATTTGTGGTTGCTGCCACTCATTTATCTTCCTCTTACACAACCTGATATTTTTGAGCTAAATTTTATCCATAGCTGAGTAATGAAATAAAGATACATGACTTTTGGTAAGCATTTGTTCCAAAAGTGTGAATGGTCTAAAAGTGTGGACTATTTCACTAAAGAAAGAAAACTTACACTGAGCAAAAGAGAACCATGTCCTGAAAGAAAGAAGTTGAAAAAGGGAATAAAATCATCTATTGTTCATTTTATGATCCCTCAAAATACTCTGGACATTAAATTTATTCCATTGCAGGCATCTTGTAGACTAAAACAAAGAACGCTGGACTTGGATTTGGACACCTGGGCTTGATTCTCATATAGACCTTACTAACAATATAACCTTGAACAGGTGACTAAACCTCTCTTGGCTTCTATTTTCTCATTGTTAAATTGGAGATTAGAACAGGATCTACCTTAAAGTGTTTTTCCTAGGAATAGATGAATTAAATCATGTTTTAACAATGCTTTGTATACTTATATTTGCATTAGGTATTATTACAACGCACCGTGGTCCTGTGCAATGCCACCAAGCTAGTTAACTTTCTTTTAATACTGTGGTCTCTGTCTGATTCCATAACACAATCCCCCTACCCTACCCCAGGCTAACTGAAAAAGCACCACTATGACTGTACTAAGAAACAGTCCCTTTAGCCAATGTAAGCAGATAGCATTCACAGTGAACTATGGCAGTAGTCCTATTTATGGTAGAGAATATCTGGGTGCCAAGAGACCTACATAGAAGCCTCCCCACTGTTTATTTCTAGACAGGTGGAATGATAGCAGCCAGAACAGTTGGACCCAGCTGCTCTAGTGGAAAAGGAAAAAAAAATTCTGTTTGGAGTCAGACCACACAGGGGCTTGAAACTTGAGATTAAAATAGCAGTTTTTTGTTGTTGTTTTGAACCTAAGAGTGACTGAGAAATCAGTGGAGAATGTGAAAGTGTCACTTTGTCAGTGGTATGTTTTGTACACAAAGAATAGGCCATCATATATCCCATGGTCACAACTACCCATGTTTGGTTAGCCTGTTGCTGGCTGCAAATTTCACACTAGAAATTCATAACAGAATAGGAAATTGAGGAAATGCATGAGTAAATTAGAATGCTGAATATTTCTTTAGAGATTGGGATGAGGGGCAGGACAGGATGGCATAGCTAAAGCTCAAAATCTAGGGTAAACTGTTGCAGCAATAACAAAAACTAAACCATGTAGTTGTGTTTCCATCACTAGTCTAATTATCCACTTTGATTAACTTTGCCCTCTTTATTATCCCTTAAAATAGTACCCTTCATATGATCTCTAACAGAAAGAATTAGCTTAGTGATAAAAAGAAAAAACATTTAAAAATTGTGCATGTCAGGGGAAAGCCAGTAAAATAAGCTAGCCTTGTGTGGAAGTTATATTTTTGGATGGAAATGATTACATATGGCTTGAAAATCAAATGGTATGCTTGTTTACTAACATATTCTGAGATTTTTTTCTCCCTGCAGATGTAAAAAATGAAAAAGGGAACATGGCTATGCTAGCATATGGAGGTGATTTGTTCAGATCTACAACTGGGCTAGAGCCATCAGTAACCCAGCTATAAATTCTGAACCTCCTGTATTTTCTTATTTCAAAATATGTTTTCCTCCATTTAAAGAGAAAAATAAAATCAGAGTTGCTCTGAAAGATATCGCATAGAGTAGAGAAATATGTCACTGGCAACAGTTAGGACATTGGATTATACCAAGTCTGTCTGACTTTAAACTCATGAACTTGCATGTTTAAATCCAACACAAATCGTTTAGTTCTCAAGTTCCCTTAAGCTAGGAAAATTAAGACTTCCTGTTCTTCAGGGAGAAAAGGGGCTTAAAAACTTGAGAGGTTAGAAAATGTCTTAAAGCTCTTCATAACTGAGCATAAATAAATCCAAACCATATGGATTGCATTTCCTTTTTTTACTTTGAACTCTGAGGGGAAAAATCATGCTTGGCAAACTGATCTTTTCTTTTTTCCCTAAATTCAAATATGTTACTTTCACCCCTGAGTCTCCTTCCCAAGCTGTACTACATCTGGAATGTTCTCAGGACTCTTCAGTCTTTAAGTGTGCAGTTCCTGTGAGGCCTATCTTCTTCAAGAAGCCATCCCTGAGTGATTAGAAGAGACATACCAAATGCCTCTTAAACCTCACTGGGTAACATATAACTTTCAAGCCTCCCGTTTAGTCATTTATGTGTTCATTTATGTATTCTGGTAGTTGTGTTTGCTAAAGGTTTATTATGTTCATGTATAACAGCTCATGTCCTTTATTCTACATTTAACAACCATTTATTTAGCATCTTATACATCCAAAGTTTTATGGATCAATGCCTAGGTTTGCACAATCTTATGTTGTGCTTAATGATGCAACCCTCTATGGAAGACTAAAGATAGCCCCAGCTAATAATTCTCAAGTAAGACACAGCCGAGGAAAGAAAATTGGAATAGTTCTACCAGAGAAGGAAGTGCCTTAATGATGAGATTTCAAAGGCTCCAATAAGTCTCCTCCAAAAGCATCAGATTCATATTTTGAATTAATAAAGCTATTTTAAAAGACAAATTGTTTTAAAAACACATTAGAGTAAAATTTTAAATCCTGAATTTGCTTTTTTTTTCCCCCAAGTATCTCACTGTGTTCTACACATGAGGGGAGATACATGTTTCAATCGGGGTAGTAAGGGAATGAGATCTGTGGGTTATATACCCCACAGATTTTTATTTTAAGCTATATTACAGCAGTTTGGTAATTTGGGTGAGATAAAGTTAGAAGGAGGAGAGAGAAAAAAGAAGAGATGGAAGGATAATTGCTTCAGTTAGAATTTGACTTATGTTTTAGGACTTCAAGAGAAAATACACAGAAAATAATTCACATTTGAAGAAATTTGCCTATAATATTTATTTATTTTTTATATTACCTTATTTCTTTCTGTAGTGAAACTCCAAGTATTTTGGAGGTTAGGGACTCTCTCATACTTAACTATTTGCCACCCATGTGGTTCCCACCCCACCCTCACCTCAACATCTAACCAAGCCTTGGCCCAGAGGAGACATTAAATTCTTGATTGTTTGATAATAAGGGTCATTAAAAGTTTTACTGAATGTGGACAATGCCCTCAGTACTGTGTTAGGCATTGTGGAAGATAATGCAACACAGGGAGAGAATAAAATGACTGTCACTGTTCTGTTTGGAAAAGCAAAGCCTGTATGTGGAAATAACGAAAGTCATGTATGTCAATCATACAGGTTAAACCCAAGAAATCAAGAATTTTCAGGCAAACTCCGTGCCATATAGCACAGAAACATTTTATTAAGTCTAAGTCTGAAGGAAGCTTTAAGCAAATGAAAGGGTCTATTACTTTGTATCGTGGAATTTGAACTTAGGAAACTTGTTACCGTGAAGTTATACAGGCTGAAAATATGTGTATATAGCTTATCTTACCCACCCCATTTCATATTTTAAAATACTTTCTCTTCCTCCTTCTTCCTTTATTCAACTTTTGATAACTTTTCTACGAACCCAGTATTGGGGAGAAGAGGAGATGTACATTGATAAACAGGTTCAGTGAGTTGATTTGAAAGTGAGACTTTCAAATACTGACAAGTTAAAATGAAGTTAATTATTTGGGATGTAGCTTGAACTTTTTGAGGCAGATAACCACTGTGAACACATTTCAACAGAAACTTTAATTATAATAATTTTCAGTCTTGGTGGCTTGTTTCTTTAAATTTTCTGCAGAGATTCAAGGGAGAGTGAATCTCTGAGGAGGAGATAAGTCTTTGTCAAGCCATGCTATGAGTATAGTGAGATTGGATGGGAACATATTCAAATTTTAGATCAAAAAAGAGGAAGTGAAATCATGGTAATATGGAGATTAGGAAGGGGAGCCCAGGGCCCACATTTGATAAAAAAGGAGGGTAATGCTTGTGTTGCTTGGTTTGACATTAATAGGCATATACCAGACACTGTGCTAAGTACTTTACATTCATCACTTCATTTAATCAACACAAATTTTTGAAGTAGGTACTATTATTTTGTCCATTTTACAATAGAAAAAAATGAGTTTCAGAAATCAAGTGATCTTCCCCCAAGTCACTCAGCTAGTATGCAGTAGAAATAGGATACAAACCCAGACCTGTCTAACCCCATTTAACCACTTTAGTATACTGCCTTAAATGAACTCACTTCTTGTGAGTTCCAGAATGTTCCTAAGCCAGAAGAGTAAATGACCACATTGGTTATACCTCAGTCCATGGACTCAAGTAATTATGACTTGTGGAACAGGAATTACTGTAACTAATGAGACAGACTTGAAGTCCTCTCTCTAAAACTTCCCTTTCTAGATGGTTGCTCAGATGTAGTCACCATACTTTAAGCAGAATAGATGAAGAAAATAGGTCAAATGGAACATGTTGTAAAAGCTGGTCAGAATAATGAGAGGACCCATTGGCATATCTTTTGAGGGACAGATGAAGAAATGTGGTATGATTAGTTTGAGAAGAAAATCCTATAGACATGTCATAGTTGTCTTCAAATATTTGGTAGACTATCATATGGAAGTAGTATTAGACTTATTCTATGCAGTTGTAGAGGAGAAATATAAGAACAGATGTTAGAATAGAAATTCTGGATTAATAGAAAAAATTATAAACATAAGGCACAGTTTCATAACATTCTTCTGTGCCTTGAATCCTTTTGGAAATCTGGTAAAGCCTATGAACCTTCCTCAGAATGTTTTCAAATGCATAAAAATGCATAGGATTACACAGGAAATAAATTGTATTTAAATATAATTTTTAAAATTTCAAAAAAAATGAAGATACCTACGATAATTTTATTTATTTATTTATTTATTTATTTATTTATTTATTTATTTATTTATTTCACATACACCATGCAAGACAAAGTGATAATTTTAAAGTGGTATAAAATATCTATTTTTTTTAGGTATTGATAATACAATTAAGTTGTGTTGCCTATGTTCATAGAGAAATGGCAAATTTAAGTTAGAAATTAAATAAAGTTACAATACTTTTTCAATCAAAGTTTATGGTACCTCTAAGGGATCTGTGGATTCTATGTTCAGATCTTCTGAGTTAGAAGTATCCAGTGGTGGAATGCATTGTCATGAAAAGTTGTGTTTTTTCTACCACAGGAATTATGTTTCAGGAAAGAACATCAGGGATGTTTAAAAAGGATTACTGCTTTGTTTACATACTGGATGGGATAAACTCTATATTGTGCTAATTCTGATCTTCTATGCTCAAAACTCTTTAATGGCTTTTATTATATCTAGAGCAGAGATTTTCAATTTTTTAACCAGGGGACAACTTTCTTCCAAATAAAATCTCACATGATATTTTAACATATCAAACAGAAAAAGTAAGATCAGTTTGGTTGAAGTGAAAATGGAAGTCCTAGATCCCCACCTGTTCAGCCTCCTTACTCAATTCTCTCTCTCCTCTCCACCTGCACCAATTCTGGTTTTTTGTTTGTCTGTTTGTTTTGAGACACAGAGTGTTGCTTTGCCACCCAGGCTGGAGTGCACTGGCATGATCTCTGCTCACTGCAACCTCTGCCTCCCGGGTTCAAGTGATTCTCCTGCCTCAGCCTCCCAAGTAGCTGGGATTACAGATGTGTGCCACCACGCCCAACTAATTTTTGTATTTTTAGTACAGGGGAGGTTTCACCTTGTTGGTCAGGCTGGTCTTGAACTCCTGACCTCATGATCCTCCCACCTTGGTCTCCCAAAG
This sequence comes from Colobus angolensis palliatus, assembly GCF_000951035.1. Classification (NCBI taxonomy): domain Eukaryota; kingdom Metazoa; phylum Chordata; class Mammalia; order Primates; family Cercopithecidae; genus Colobus; species Colobus angolensis. The sequence continues at coordinate 1,414,699 of NW_012117711.1, read as the reverse complement.
TGCTGGGATTACAAGTGTGAGCCACCGCACCAGGCCTAATTCTCTGTTTTTGAATGTGAGATCTCTTCTGAGGAGTCCTAGGGTTTTGTGAAACACAGCCACATGATCAAATACACATTCCTTAAATTAGCATTCAAGGCCTTGTAAAATCTTACCTCACAGTAGCTGCTCAACAGAATGCTCATTGTTTCTAAACAACCTACAAACATCCTGGACACCGCACCTTTGCTCACACTGCTCCCCTGTCTGGAATGCCCTACACACCCTCCTCCTTGAACTTCCCTAAAGTATAGCCTCTTCAGAGTTCAGATTATGTTCCACTTCCTCTAAGAAGTATTCCCTGATCAGTTGCCTTTCACAATTGTTCTTACACTCTGATCCATTTTCATACTTCTCTGTATTTGACACAATGTAAGTGATGTTGCTTTGATTTTTTTCTAATATTTATTTTGTCTCCTAAGAGAGCAGGCAACAAGAGCTCCTAGACTACTCTGTATCTATGAAGCCTGGTAAAGTATACTGTATACATAATATGCTGAAACAGTTCCCTATGAAATTCCTTTTTCATGTTTGTCCTATTTCCCTAAAGAAATCATAAGCCTTTTGTAGAAAAGGACATTCTTAGACATTTCTTCTGTCATAATTTCTCTAGAATCCAGCATTATCCAGAGTCCACAGGAAACTTCAACTGGCCGTGGTAGAATTTGGACAGGAAATATATTAGATGTGGGAAATTTAGAAAGAATGAAAATCATGATTTGATGTAGAGAGGAGGGTATCTGTTGTTAGGGAAGATGACAGATGCTAGGAATGAGGTGTGGAGGGGTACTCTTAAGAGGGAAGGAACGGGTTGAGACATGATTTGGTAAGGCAAAGAATAAGATGTCAGCAAAGAGGTAGTGTTATTCTCAATGAGAGAGATCAACAAGGATTAACATGAAAATTTGGTTTGAGATAAAATCAGAGATAAGGCCCTTCTCTTGCCCATCATTCATCAAAGCTCAAACAGAGTTAGGCAGTCCAAGCACAGAGAATGTCTACTTTAGGGTCGACATTCTGAGTTAAGACTCTGGGTCTTTGACTTGGTCCTCAAATAGATATCTGAGATTTCAAAATTCTCACTTGAAAGAAAAATGGTTAGAAGTGGTATCTCTGGACCACTAACATCCTAATGTCTGTTTTCTACTACATGTTCAGAAATCCAATTTAAAAATGATGAGAAGAATAACCATTTGGCGAAGACTTACTATTGTAATGCTCTGTGATAAGTGATTTAGATGAGAGAGGGGAGTCTCTACTTTCAGGAAGAGAGTAGATAGAATAAGATAAAATAAGATAATAGGATAAAGTGCTTCCAGGAATCCAAGAAGGGTGAGAACTTATAATAAATAACAATAGCTTACAATGCCAAGTACTTACCCTATGACAGGCACTGTTTCAAACATTTGGCATGTGTTACCTCATTTAATAGGCATAACAACCATTTGAGCTAAGTATTACTTTTCCCATATTAGAGATGAGAAAACAGGCTCAGAGACATTAATTAATTTAAGTTAAAGAGCTGGTGTGAATGGCAGACTTGAAAAGTCAGAGTCTAAACCCAAGTCAGCATAGCTCCAGCTGAAGCTCTTTACTGTGACTTACACTGCCCCAGCATATTGCTATACTGTCAAATATTATTACCAGTTGCTTGGGAAGAAAGAAAACAAAAGAACTCATTCAGTGAAATTGCTAATTGTATGTAGAAATAGAGGCCAGGAACTTTGAGTGTAATAGAAAGCCAGAAAATATCAAAATCTTACTTGAACCAGATGTTTTAGTGTCTTTTCCCATCATATTTCAATACCTCTCCCAAGATTTCTGGAGACACTATAAAGAAATAGCTAATAAGTTGCCAACAGAATTTTGTGGTCTTTTCATTTAATTCAGGTGTTGGGAACAAGAAACTAACCAACTTTTAGAGTAGATATCTAGAAAAGAAGAGGGTCATTTACAAAACAGGATAAATCAGTTGGAATAATTAGAGGGTGACTGGCTCTTTATTTATTTAGGCTGCAGGATGCTCCAACTAGGAGGTTTGTGATTTGCACTGGGTCAAAAGAATTCTGCATTTTCTGTTTCTGAACATTATGTTCTAAGAGCAGCCCTGTCTTTGCACTAGGCCAGAGATATCAGTGGGATTCGCCTCAAGGTTAAAGTCAGTAAATCCATTGTAATTTACCTCAATAAAAGATACATAAGTATTGACAAGGGGCTTTTACACTTCAGGTACCTATTTAAAACGTTTATGCATTATGACTACAGTCAACAATAATTTATTGTACATTTAAAAATGCTATGAAAGTATAATTGGATTGTTTGTAACACAAAGGAAGGATAAATGCTTGAGGTGATATATACCCCATTTACCCTGGTGTGATAATTACACCTTGTATGCTTGTATCAAAATATTTTATGTGAGATTCCCGGGGGGCGGAGCAAGATGGCCGAATAGGAACAGCTCCAGTCTCCAACTCCCAGAGGGAAGGACACAGAAGACCGGTGATTTCTGCATTTTGAACTGAGGTACTGGGGTCATCTCACTAGTGAGTGGTGGACAATCCGTGCTGGTCAGCTGTTGCAGCCCGACCAGCGAGAGCTGAAGCAGGGTAAGGCATCGCCTCACCTGGGAAGCGCAAGGGGGAAGGGAATCCCTTTTCCTAGCCAGGGGAACTGAGACACACAACACCTGGAAAATCGGGTAACTTCCACCCCAATACTGCGCTGTAGGCTAACGGGC
>NW_012117711.1:1379884-1407588 GCF_000951035.1 Colobus angolensis palliatus | reverse complement strand
AAACCTGCACGTTATGCACATGTACCCTAGAACTTAAAGTATAATAATAAAAAAATAAATAAATAAATAAAAAGAAAAAAAAATATTTTATGTACCCTGTGTGTGTGTATATATATATATATTTTTTTTTATTTTTGTGGGTACATAGTAGGTGTGTGTATATATATATATGAGAATGAAAATGAAAAATTTTAAAAAGTTTTATATTTTAAAAAATATGTATATATATACCTACTATGCACCCACAAAAATGAAAAAATTTTAAAAAGTTTTATACTAATTTAACTGATCTTAAGGCCAATTTTTAAGCATGCATTCAGTGAGATGGCTCCAGCTTGATATCCAGGGTGCTTCATAGCAAACAAATTTTCTTCATCAGTGCACAGGCATACCCCCTTAAAGGTTTGTAATCTTTTCTGGAATGCATGAATTACATCTTCAAATCTTTACCAAACTACTCTGTGTTTTATTTTTTTCCCCTCCGCCTTCTTAATACTCCATTGCTCCTTCTCTGACTGACACACATTCACCCCACCCTTCAAGTACCTTGAGGGCATACTACTTCCTCTTTGGCAAGGTAAAGTTGACATTTGTTTACAAATAAAGCCATCACTTTTCAGCCTGAAAATGAGCTCATGCTGCTCCAGGAAAGAGAGAAGAGAGCACATATTTCTCAAACCTGGAATGCTCTGCTTTCTTTTTAAAATAAATTTTATTGAGGTAAAAATTATATAGAGAAAAATGCATCCATTTTAAGTGTACAATTCAATTAATCTTGACAAATGTATACACCTGAATAGTTTTAGCTCCTATCAAGAAATGAATCATAATATCATCCTGGAAAGTGCCCTCCTATCCCTTTGAAGTCAAACTCCCACTGTAACCCCTGTCTTTGAACAACTGCTAATCTGTTTCTATTATTACAAAATAATTTATTCTGTTTTAAAACTTTATATATATGAAATCATACAGCATTTACTTTGTTTAATCTGGAGTCTGGAGATTCATTTATGCTATTGTGTATATCAGTAATTTATTCTTTTTTGCTTATTAATCTGTATTTCTTTATAGAATATGCCATAATTTATCAATTTTATATTGATAGACATTTGAGTTGTTTCCAGGTTTTAGTTATTATAAATAAAACTGCTATGAGCAAATGAACAAATGAAAGTATTTTTGTGGTTGTACACAAAATATCTAGATATAAAATTGCTGAAGTCCTTATCTCCGCATCCCAACCCCTTTCCCACTTTTCTGGAGGGCAAGAACCCCCTGACCCCATCGCGTCTCTGCCCCTTTCCTGCTTTTCTAGAGGGCAAGAACCCCCCGACCCCTTCTCTCCATGTCTCTACTCTCTCTTTTCTCTAGGCTTGCATCCTTCACTATAGGCAACCTTCCACCCTCCATTCCTCCTTATTCTCCCTTATCCTGTGTTCTCAAGAACTTAAAACCTCCTCAACTCACATCTGACCTAAAACCTAAATGCCTTATTTTCTTCTACAATGCCGCTTGACCCCAGTACAGACTTGACAGTGGTTCCAAATAGACAGAAAACGGCACTTTCAATTTTTCCATCCTACAAGATCTAAATAATTCTTGTCGTGAAATAGGCAAACAGTTTGAAGTGCCTGACATCCAGGCATTCTTATACACATCAGTCCCTTCCTAGTCTCTGTTCCCAATGCATCTCATCCCAAATCTTCCTTCTTTCCCTCCCGCCAGTCCCTTCAATCCCAACCCCAAGTGTCGCTGAGTCTTTCTAATCTTCCTTTTCTACAGACCCATCTGACCTCTCCCCTCCTTGCCAGGCCGAGCTAGGTCCCAATTTTTCCTCAGCCTCCCCTACCCTATAATCCTTTTATCACCTCCCATCCTCACACCCTGTCTGGCTTACAGTTTCGTTCAGCGACTAGCCCTCCCCCACCTGCCCAGCAATTTCCTCTTAAAAAGGTGACTGGAGCTAAAGACATAGTCAAGGTTAATGCTCCTTTTTCTTTACCCAACCTCTCCCAAATCAGTTAGCATTTAGGTTCTTTTTCATCAAATGTGAAAAACCCAGCCCAGTTCATGGCTCATTTGGCAACAACCCTGAGATGCTTTACAGCCCTAGACCCTAAAAGGTCAAAAGGCTGTCTTATTCTCAATATGCATTTTATTACCCAATCCACTCCCGACATTAAATAAAACTCCAAAAATTAGATTCTGGCCCTCAAACCCCACAACAGGACTTAATTAACCTTACCTTCAAAGTGTATAATAATAGAGTAGAGGCAGCCAAGTAGCAACATATTTCTGAGTTGCAATTCCTTGCCTCCACTGTGAGAGAAACCCCAGCCACATCTCCAGCGCACAAGAACTTCCAAATACGTGAACCACAGCAGCCAGGCATTCCTCCAGGACCGCCTCCCCCAAGAACTTGCTTCAAGTGCCAGAAATCTAGCCACTAGGCCAAGGAATGCCCACAGCCCAGGATTCCTCCTAAGCCGTGTCCCATCTGTGCAGGACCCCACTGAAAATCGGACTGTTCAACTCACCTGGCAGCCACTTCCAGAGCCCCTAAAACTCTGGCCCAAGGCTCTCTGTCTGACTGCTTCCCAGATCTTCTTGGCTTAGCAGCTGAAGACTGACACTGCCTGATTGCCTCGGAAGCCTACAGAACCATCATAGACACTCTAGGTAGCTCTTACAGTGGAAGGTAAGTCCGTCCCCTTCTTAATCAATATGGAGGCTACCCACTCCACATTACCTTCTTTTCAAGGGCCTATTTCCCTTGCCTCCATAATTGTTGCAAGTATTGACGGCCAGGCTTCTAAATCTCTTGAAATTCCCCAACTCTGGTGCCAACTTAGACAATACTCTTTTAAGCAATCATTTTTAGTTATCTCCACCTGCCCAGTTCCCTTATTAGGCCGAGACATTTTAACTAAATTATCTGCTTCCTTGACTATTCCTGGGCTACAGCCACACCTCATTGCTGCCTTTTTCCCCAGTTCAAAGCCTCCTTCACATCCTCCCCTTGCATCTCCCCATCTTAACCCACAAGTATAGGACACTTCTACTTCCTCCTTAGTGATTGATCATGTACCCCTTACCATCCCATTAAAACCTAATCACCCTTACCCCCCTCAACGCCAATATCCCATCCCACAGCACGATTTAAAAGGATTAAAGCCTGTTATCACTCACCTGCTACAGCATGGCCTTTTAAAGCCTATAAACTCCTCTTACAATTACCCCCTTTTACCTGTCCTAAAACCAGACAAGGCTTACAGGTTAGTTCAGGATCTGCACCTTATCAACCAAATTGTTTTGCCTATCCACTCCATGGAGCCAAACACATATACTCTCCTATCCTCAATACCTCCCACCATAACCCATTATTCTGTTCTGGATCTCAAACATACTTTCTTTACTATTCCTTTACACCCTTCATCCCAGCCTCTCTTCACTTTCACTTGGACTGACTCTGACACCCATCAGGCTCAGCAAATTACCTGGGCTGTACTGCCACAAGGCTTCACAGACAGCCCCCATTACTTCAGTCAAGCCCAAATTTCTTCCTCATCTGTTACCTATCTCGGCATAATTCTCATAAAAACACACATTCTCTCCCTGCTGATCGTGTCCGGCTAATCTCCCAAACCCCAATCCCTTCTACAAAACAACAACTCCTTTCCTTCCTAGGCATAGTTCGTGCAGTCAGAATTCTTACACAAGAGCCAGGACCATGCCCTGTAGCCTTTTTATCCAAACAACAGCCTACCAGCCCTCATGTCTGCATGCAGCGGCCGCTGCCGCCCTAATACTTTTAGAGGCCCTCAAAATCACAAACTATGCTCAACTCACTCTCTACAGTTCTCATAACTTCCAAAATCTATTTTCTTCCTCCCACCTGATGCGTATACTTTCTGCTCCCCAGCTCCTTCAGCTATACTCACCCTTTGTTGAGTCTCCCACAATTATCACTGTTCCTGGCCTGGACTTCAATCCGGCCTCCCACATTATTCCTGATACCACACCTGACTCCCATGACTATCTCTCTGATCCACCTGACATTCTCTCCATTTCCCCATATTCTTTCGTGTTCCTCACCCTGAACACACTTGGTTTATTGATGGCAGTTCCACCAGGCCTAATTGCCACTCACCAGCAAAGGCAGGCTATGCTATAGTATCTTCTACACCTATCATTGAGGCTACCGCTCTGCCACCCTCCACTAACTCTCAGCAAGCCGAACTAGTTGCCTTAACTCAGGCCCTCACTCTTGCAAAAGGACTACGTGTCAATGTTTATATTGACTCTAAATATGCCTTCCATATTCTGCACCACCATGCTGTTACATGGGCTGAAAGAGATTTCCTCACTATGCAAGGCTCCTCCATCATTAATGCCTCTTTAATAAAAACTCTGCTCAAGGCCGCTTTACTTCTAAAGGAAGCTGGAGTCATTCACTGCAAGGGCCATCAGAAGGTGTCAGATCCCATTGCTCTAGGCAACGCTTATGCTGATAAGGTGGCTAGACAAGCAACCAGCATTCCAACTTCTGTCCCTCAAGACCAGTTTTTTCTCCTTCACATTGGTCACTCCCAACTACTCCCCTGCTGAAACTTCCACCTATCAATCGCTTCCCACACAAAGCAAATGGTTCTTAGACCAAGGAAAATATCTCCTTCCAGCCTCACAGGCCCATTCTATTCTGTCGTCATTTCATAACCTCTTTCATGTAGGTTACAAGCTGCTAGCCTGTCTCTTAGAACCTCTCATTTCCTTTCCATCATGGAAATCTATCCTCAAGGAAATCACTTCTTAGTGTTCCACCTGCTATTCTACTACCCCTCAAGGATTGTTCAGGCCCCCTCCCTTTCCTACACATTGAGCTTGAGGATTTGTCCCTGCCCGAGACTGGCAAATTGACTTTACTCGCATGCCCCGAGTCAGAAAACTAAAATATGTCTTGGTCTGGCACTTTCACTAGATAGGTAGAGGCCTTTCCCACAGGGTCTGAGAAGGCTGCCGTGGTCATTTCTTCCCTTCTGTTAGACATAATTCCTCAGTTTGGCCTTCCCACCTCTATACAGTCTGATAACAGACTGACCTTTACTAGTCAAATCACACAAGCAGTTTCTCAGGCTCTTGGTATTCAGTGAAACCTTCATACCCCTTATAGTCCTCAATCTTCAAGAAAGGTAGAATGGACTAATGGTCTTTTAAAAACACACCTCACCAAGCTCAGCCACCAACTTGAAAAGGACTGGACAATACTTTTACCACTTGCCTTCTCAGAATTCAGGCCTGTCCTCAGAATGCTACAGGGTATGGACCATTTAAGCTCCTGTATAGATGCTCCTTTTTATTAGGCCCCAGTCTCATTCCAGACACCAGACCAACTTGGACTGCACCCCAAAAAACTTGTCATCCCTACTATTTTCTTTCTAGTCATACTCCTATTCACTGTTCTCAACTACTCATAAATGCCCTGCTCTTGTTTACACTGCCGGTTTACACTGTTTCTCCAAGCCATCACAGCTGATATCTCCTGGTGCTATCCCAAACCACCACTCTTAACTCCCTCTTAAAGTAAATAAATAATCTTTGCTGGCAGGGCTATGCTGAACCTACTTAGACACTCTAATTAGATGTCCTGGGTCCTCCCAATTCTTAGTCCTTTAATACCTGTTTTTCTCCTTCTCTTATTCCATTTAGTTTTGCAATTCATACAAAACCATATCCAGGCCATCACCAATAATTCTATATGACAAATGTTTCTTCTAACAACCCCACAATATCACCCCTTACCACAAAATCTTCCTTCAGCTTAATCTTTCCCACTCTAGATTCCCACACTGCCCCAATCCGTCTTGAAGCAGCCCTGAGAAACATTGCTCATTATGTCTCTATACCACCCCCACCAAAATTTTCACTGCCCCAACACTTCAACACTGTTTTGTTTTATTTTTCTTATTAATATAAGAGGACAGGAATGTCAGGCCTCTGAGCCCAAGATAAGTCACCATATCCCCTGTGACCTGCACATAAACATCCAGATGACTTGAAGTAACTGAAGAATCACAAAAGAAGTGAAATGTAAATGGCCTGTTCCTGCCTTAACTGATGAGAGTTCACCACAAAAGAAGTGAAAATGGCCAGTCCTTGCCTTAACTGATGACATTACCTTGTGAAATTCCTTCTCCAGGCTCATCCTGGCTCAAAAAGCTCCCCCACTGAGCACCTTGTGATCCCCACCCCTGCCCACCAGAGGACAACCCCCTTTGACTGTAATTTTCCTTTACCTCCCCAAACCCTATAAAACGACCCCATCCCATCTCCCTTCGCTGACTCTCTTTTAGGACTCAGTCCGCCTGCACCCAGGTGAAATAAATAGCCTTGTTGCTCACACAAAGCCTGTTTGGTGGTCTCTTCACACGGATGTGAGTGACAATAGGGTAGATGTATAATCAGTTTGATTAAAAAAATTAAAAAAAAACCTTTTCTCTTAAGAGGTTGTACCATTTTGTATAGTTCAAAGAGGTTGTACCACTCTTATCTACAATGTACAAGAGTTCTAGTTGCTTCACATCTTCACTTTGTTGATGAAAAAATCAGACTCCAAAATATTTTAAAGAGGTTTGAGTCAATATGAGTGACTATGTCCTGAGGAACACAATCAAGAGATCCTGAGAAAATGCATCTGCAGAAGTTACATTACAGTTTGGCTTTATACATTTTAGGGAGGGAGGAGTTACAGGCAAAGTCATAAATCAATACATGGAAGGTATATGTTAGTTATGCCCCAAAAGGTGGGATATCTTGAAACAATGGCCTACAGGTTATAGGTGGATTAAGAAATTCTTTAATTTGCAATTGGTTAAAGGAGAAAAGCTTTGTCTAAAAATTTGGAGTCAGCAGAAAGGAACGTTTTATGTTAAGATAAGTAAGTCTGTTAACCAAACACTGGGCCAGAGTGACCTGTAGGGGCATGTGACTTAATCATTGTCTGGCATGGCCTTAGGTTCTGTTTGTAATTTGGTATTTTATTGTCACAAAGAGTCCATTTAGTTAGTCTTATGATGTCCATTTTTACTAATTTTATTAATGCTAGTCAATTGTGCCTAAACTCCAAAACCCATCATGGCTGGGAATTCAGGTTTTATGGTTTTTCTGGGGTCCCCTTGGCCAAGAGGGTGTCTGTTCAGTCAGTGGGGGGCTTAAGATTTTATATGTAGTTTACAACTTGATAGTGTCACTCTTTTGTAGGAGTTGAGAGAAAGCTTTCTCTCTGACCACTGAAGATTCACTGAAAATGAACTGACAAAAGGCAGATTAATAGGAGAAAAAGGCATACACATTTATTAATGGGCCTAAACACAGAAGCGATATACAAAATATGAGACTTAAAGAGGGTCCATATGGTTGAGGCTTAAATACTTTCTTTATATGGGAGAGATGTATGGATGCAGGAGGCAGACATTATTTTGTACATGATTCTATTTGGAAGCTAGATGGACAAGGTTAGGGGCAGAATTACATAGGAACATAGGAACTTTTTATGCAGATAAATCTCCCCTCCCCTCTAGGAAATCTCTTAGAGCTGCCCTCAGAAAAATAGATGAAACATTTATCTCAGTGTGATGACGACCCCCAGTTTCTTCTCTTCTCTGTGGTTAACCTTTTCTGGTTATTTGATGAGATTCCTAGAGAGGTAATCTTAATACATAATGCATTTCTTTTGGAAATAAGCTTTCCTAGGTAAGGAAATTTCAGAGAGAGTCTCCCCCAGTGCTTCTGGAAAAAGGATCAGAGAGACAGAAAGGCAAGAGAAGGTTGGAGACAGCCCTTGGTTCTGATGCTTATTTCTGAGACCTTTCCGCTTTCAAAGTGCTTAGCGTCCTAAAGAGCCATATTCTGGGGAATTATTTTCTGCACCACGACACTTTTTATTTTTAGCCATTCTGGGGATAATACATTTTTATCTCATTTTAGTTTTAATTTATTATTTATTTGGAGGCTGAAGATGTTGAGCATCTTTTCACATACTCGTTGGTCATACATATATCTTCTTTTATAAAGTGTTCAAAAGTCTTGTGCAATCCCCACCCTACTTTTATTAGGTTGTTTATCTTCTTAATATTGAGTTGTAAGAGTTCTTTATATATTTTGAATGATAGTACTTAGTCAGATATATGTATTATGAATATTTTCCAATGTTCAAAATATACCAAAAAGAAAATAAAAATGCAAGTCTTTTATTGGAAGAAAATGTGATGATTTCCAGCTTCATTCATGTCCCTGAAAAGGACATGAACTCATCCTTTTTTATGGCTGCATAGTGTTCCATGGTGTATATGTGCCATATTTTCTTTATCCAGTCTATCACTGATGGACGTTTGGGTTGGTTCCAAGTCTTTACTATTGTAAATAGTGCTGCAGTTAACATACATGTGCATGTGTCTTTATAGTAGAATGATTTATAATCCTTTAGGTATATACCCAGTAATGGGAATGCTGGGTCAAATGGTATTTCTGATTCTAGATCGTTGAGGGGGTCTTTGCTGTTTTGTTTTGTTTTTTTTTTTTAAAAAAAGAATTTCTGTCTGTTTTTAGGTATTTGACTATGATGTGTCTGAGTGTGGTTTTCTTTATACTTAGCCTACTGGAGTTTGCTGATCTCCTGGATATATAGGTTATTGTTATTCACCAAATTTAAGACATTTTGAGCTTTATTTTTCAAATAACTTTCTTCCTAATTCTCTCTCTCTCCTTGCCTCTGGGGATCCAATTACATGCATGTTTGAGAGCTTTGCATTGTCTCACAGGTAATTGAGGCTCTTAATTGTTTTAAAATATTTTTACTTTCTGTTTATCAGATTGGGTAATTTGTATAAACTTGTATTCAGATTCACTTATCCCTTTTTCTTCTAACTCTAGTTTGCTGTTAGACTCTTCCAATAAGTAGTTTTATTTCAGATATTTTACTTTTAATTTATAGATTTTTAAATTTGGTACTTCTGTATTGTTTTTATTTTTCTGCTGAGATTTTTCTATTTGTTCTCTTATTAAAACTGCATTTTTCTTTATATGTTTGAATGTAATTTAATAGCTGCTTAACAACCCTTATCTGTTAATTCCAAAATCAGAGCACACAGGGGTATTTTAATATTGGTTGTTTTTTTTCTTGATTTAGGGTAACATTTCCTTCTTTGCATATTAAGCTATTTCTGTTGCTAGATATTTTGGATAATATATTGTAAGAAATCAATTTTGCATATTCTCTTCCTTTAAATAATGTTTCATTTTGTTTTAGCAGTCAGTTTGCTGGCAGTTCTACTTGGTTTTGTGGAGGCTTGGTTATAGGCTTTCTTAGCGTGTGTTTATAGAGTAGCCGTAATCCTACAGTGTGGACCCTTTTTTAATGCATGGCCTTTCTATTGCCTTAGCTGAATGCTAGGAATTTTATTGGGGTCTTGTCACTCTGGCTATGGTGCCACTCTGATATTTTTTAGCACTGTGCAACCTCTAGAATCTCTGTTCAACTCTCAAATCCATGACACTTTCTTGCTGCTAGGTCTCACACAGTCCTGCCCCACACGTCTATATACTAAACCTTGGCCAGTGACTTATGGGAAACGCAAATGGAGATACCTGTGAACCCCTGCATAGCTCCCTCCTCTCCAATATCCTGCCTTGAACTTTAATATTTATCTTCTCAGCTCAGCAAGACTGCCTTGGTCTGCTTGAGTTCTACTTTCTTATGTCTTACTCAAGAAATTGTCCCAAGTCATAGAACTAACATGAATATAGGGCTCACCTTGTATGTTTCTTTTTTCTCGGTGACCAAAGTCCTGTACTGCCTATTGTTTAGTATCTTAAAACATTTTTTTTACATCACGTCCAACTTTATAGCTTTAATAGTGGGAGAGCATGTTTGGCATTAGTTACTTCATCATAATCAGAGGTAGAAATCTCCCTGCATTTTTATGCTTTAGTAAATTTGTTTCCAATTATTGTTAGTAGTAGTAGTAGTAGTCACCCATTTAACAAATTAGGAGATGTTAAATGAAGGCGCCAGGATTCAAACCTAGGCCTTCTAATTCTAAATCCCTGTGTTTTCCATTACACTGTGCTGTCTCTCCATTTAAGTCATTTTCTAGTTTTAATTTAATAGATGCTGAAGAGTTACCATTATACCCCAATTTCTTTCCCTATGATCTAGCACAAAAATCTGAAGATTTCAGTGTCTTAATATACTTTTAAAAATGTAAATATCCATAAATGTAGTTACAAATAATACAGTAGTGTCAGAAATACTTGAACCAGAGTGACTCCATCTTAAGTGAGGACTAGGAAAATGAGGCTGGGACTTGCTGGGCTGCATTCCCAGAAAGTGAGGTATTCCTGTCTTCTTGATGTTTATGGTTAAAGGAACAGATTCATAATGTTTACTAAACAGACCCAGACTTGGGAGTGTCCAGATATCCCAGTATCTCAAGAAGAAAGACATTCCTAATTTTGCTTTAAAGATACCAATAATGATTCTTGCAAAATATAGTAATTAAGAAAATTAATCCTTTATCACAAACCCTTGTAGCAGAGCATATCACCCCATTATCTTTTTTATCATACATATATATACACACACATATATAATTGTATATATGTGTGTGTATATATATACATACAAACCTTGTACCTAGGGTGGATGCATTCCTCCTCTTACTTTTGGGAATGCCCTCCTCTGTATGGAGTAGCTGTTCTTCCACTATACTTTCTTAATAAACTTTGTTTTGCTTTGCACTGTGGACTCTCCCTGCATCCTTTCTTGTACGAGACCCTGTAACTTCTTTCTGGTGAACCACGGAAGGGATGATACTGAAGAGACCCCCGACCGAAAGGAAAATCATCTGCATGCACCAGTTGGCTGAATTTGGGGCACAATTATTCAACATGTTGATGACCTGTTGATTGCTAGCCCAACCAAAAGAGACTCAGATGAAAATACCATCAGGTTTCTAAATTTTCTGGAAGCTAATGGGTATAGTGTCTTAGGGCATAAAGCCCAGTTTTCAACTCAAGAGGTTAAATACTTAGGATTTGTCCTAACCCTTGGCACCTGAGCAGTAGTGCCAGAATAAAGTGAAGCTATATTAAGTATTCCACAACTCCAAACTAGAAAGCAGCTGTGGGTTTTCCTAGGGATGGCAGGATTCTGCCATTTATGGGTGCCTGCATTTGGGCATATAGCCAAGCCTTTATATGAGGCTCTGAAAGGAGTAGATGTAGATCCTTTTGAATGGGATAGTAACTGCAAAAAGTTTTAATGTTCTCAAGGAGAAATTGGGATCAGCTCCAACCCTGCGAATTCCTAATCTTGATAAGCCACTTTTCCTTTATGTAACTGAAAAACAAGGAACCACCCTAGGTGTCCTTGTATAGGAGATGGGAGATATTCTCTAACAGTGGCCTATTTTTATAAGCAATTAGACTATGTAACTTCAGGATGGCCTGGATGCCTCAGGGCAGTGGCAGCAACTGCTCATTTAGTAGATGAAGCCAACAAAACTGGTTTTAGGACAACATCTGGAGGTTTTAACCCCACATCAAGTACAAGGAGTCCTAGAAGCCAAAGGACACCAGTGGATGACAGGGAGATGCTTATTGAAATATCAGACTTTGTTGCTAATCACTCCTGATGTAACTCTTAAAGTATGCCAGACTTTGAATTCAGTTACCTATTTACCTGAACCCACAGGCACCCTACCCTAGATCATTCTTGTATACAAGTTATGGAGCAAGTTTACTCCAGCTGGCTGGATTTAAAGGATGAGCCTCTATATAATCCTGAGGTAGAATGATTTACAGATGGAAGTAGCTTTGTGCACCAGGGAAACAGGATCTGGATATGAGTCAACACGAGGTAAGTGAATCTTAGGCCTTACCAGCTTCTACCTCAGCTTAAAAGGCAGAATTAATAGCTCTTATTAGAGCCCTGAAATTGGGAAAGGACTTAAGAATCAACTTTTACATTGATTCTAAGTATACCTTTCTGGTACTTCATGCTCATGCTGCTAATCTGGAAGGAATGAAAACTCCTAACTGCTAAGGGTTCCCCTATAAAACATCACTTAGAAATTCGGAATCTATTAGATGCTATTTTGCTTCCCAAGGAAGTAACTGCAATCCATTGCAGAGGGCATCAAAAAGGAGACTCTACTGTATCTAAGGGAAACTCCTTTGCAGATGCAGCAGCTAAGGCAGCAGCATTAAAGGAGCCATTTGGACTTGTTTGCATGTTAGTGCCTTCAGCTATAGTAATGACAGAACCAAGATATACTAAAAAGGAACAAGAATGGGCTAAAGGTCGGGGTTTAATTTCAGATTCTTCTGGCTGGCTTATCAATGACAACAAGCTGTTGATACCTGGTGCTAATCAATGGAAAATAGTTAAGCATTTATATGACTCTACTCATTTAGGAAGAGATTCCCTGTTTCTATTGATGTCTCGGCTTTTTATTAAAAAAGGCTTACTTAAAACAGTAAAGCAGTTAACTCAGGCCTGTGAACTAAGTGCCTGGAATAACCCAAATAACCAATCTTTACTTCCTCCTTTAGTAAGTCCTGTTCAGCATTGGGGAAAGTACCCTAGTGAAGATTGGCAAATAGATTATACTTAGAGGCCCCCATGTAAACAGTTTAAATATTTGTTAACACTCGTTGACACCTTTACTGGTTGGAACATGGCTTTTCATACCGGGTCTGAAAAGGCAATTTAGGTTTCTAAACTCCTATTAAAGGAAATTATTCCTAAATCTGGGCTGCCTAAGAGCTTACAGAACAATAATGGTCCATCTTTTATAATGACAATTACCCAAAACATATCTTCAGCCCTAGAAATTCAGCACTGCCTTCACTTGGCATGGAGGCCACAGTCTTTAGGGAAAGTAGAAAGAGCTAATTAAACTTTTAAAAGGACGCTTGCTAAACTATGCCAAGGAACATCATGAACTTGGCTATCTTTATTGCCTGTAGCCTTGTTATGGGTTTGAGTGGCTCCCAAGGGAAATTTGCAGCACAGCCCTTTTGAAATAATGTATGGAAAGCTTTTCTTAACTACAGATGTCCTAATAGATATAGATACTTTCAAGCTACAGAACTGTGTAATCAACTTAGGACAAGTGCAAAAGATGCCCTTGAGTATGGAATCAAAAACTTCCTTCCCCTCCTAAGGAAGAGAATCTTTTTACAATCCAGCTGGGGCATTGAATCCTATTAAAAACTTGGAAGGAAGGATCCCCAGCAGATCAACTTTCCCCAAAATGAAGGGGCCCTATCAAGTTGTCCTTAGTACCCCAACTGTAAACTACTAGAAATAAACAGCTGGGTCCACTTATCTCAAATTAAACCTGTCTCTTATGAAGTCCCACAGGCTGACAAAACACAAGAGACTGATCCTATTTATTCCTGTGAGCCAACAGTGACCTCAAACTCCTGTTTAGAAGAATCGAAAGGGATGTGTAACACAAAGATATGGATTGGCATTGTACTTTTGGGTATAAGTTGGAATCATGCAGAGAGTAACTTATTTACTGAGTGGGCAGAGACTTTAGCCTCTCTACATAATCAGACAAACTGTTGTGTGTGTGGAGAATTGCCACTTTCTTCCACTTCTGGGTTGCCCTGGCGTATTCAACAAGCTAATCTTAGTTTATGGGGATTTTATTATGATTGGTAAACTGAACATTATCAACATAGTCCCAGTTTTTGCATGTATCATAGCCACACAGAACTTAACCCCTTCACCTTCTAGAAAGAGACAAAATGGGATCTTTTTAATCTAATCAGAAAACAGCTAAACTCTACCTCAGCTTTAGGTTATGCAATACATGATGAACTTGGGAGAATGGCAGCTGTTCAAGTGCAGGTATCAGGCAAAGTGCCTCCATGTTTTGAAAGACATAATAATAGTCACCCTCGGACTGAAACCCATGCTATGGGATGGCTGCCACTTCAACAATGAAATCAGAACATTCTTTTCACAGACCAGATGTGGATGGGATGGCAAGATAATTTTCCAAAAATAAGTGGCTACCCTTCTCCTTGGGGATAGTTATGGGCTTGTGGAACTCATGGCTGGTCATACGTACCTTATAACTAAACTGGAGGGTGTATGTGAAGTCACCCTTATCTCCCGGGATGTATCCTCACCAAACTGGATGCTCTCCCATCTAACTGGGAAATTATTAAAGCCCACCATAGGCAACAAAAATGGACATTTGGTGGTTCTATCTGATGGCTGTATTTTCCCCACAGGCAGCTACAATCAGTATTGAGTTACAAGGTGAAGCTTTGCCCAAGCACATGGCTCCAGCTTTCAATAATACATTCCATGTCCTTACCCTCCTAACTGGAGGAAACTTATCAGATTAGGCAGGTAGTCTTATGAAACCATATGGCTTTGGACATTTTAATGGCAGCCCAAGGGAAAACTTGTGCTTTGACCAAAATCAAATGTTGTGTGTGTGTTCCAGACTATTCACATAATATTACCCAGCCTATGAAAGCTTTAGACACTCATATCTCTGCCACTGATGTGCTGTCAATCGAACCTATACTGACTCAGTTCCAACAACTGCCCAGTTCTTGGAAAGCCTTCCTGTTTAGTTTACTTAAAATAATTTTACTTATTTTACTTTTTTGTTGTGGAATACATTGTGGTTGTACTCTACATGCAGGAATGCAAGACAAGCTCACTCAACGTTTTCTTAAACTGGACATTTATTAATCTTCTAGATATCACCTTTTGTCGGAGCTTATAAATGACATTCACCATGCCAGTGCTTTCTGACTGAGCTCCTCTCTACCCTGAATGCAAAAGACCAATAGTTAGGCAGGAATATCATTGCTCCTATTCAGCCTGAAGAAGTTACAGAAGATGGATCTCTGTCCTTCTTCAACCCTTAGGATTAAGGCTCCTCTTCTAAAGGGAGGGAAGAAATATGTAGGAGGCATTCAAACCAGAGTGAGGGTTAGGAAAATGAAGCTGGGACTTGCTGGGCTGCATTCCCAGAAAGTTAAGTATTCTTAGCCTCTTGATGTTTACAGTTAAGAGAACAGATTGATAATGTTTATTAAATAGACTCAGACTTGGGAGTGTCCAGATATCCCAGTATCTTGAGAACAAATGCATTCCTAATTTTGCTTTAAAAATAATAATATTGATTCTTGTAAAATATAGTAATTAAGGAAAGTAATCCTTTATCACAAAACCTTGTAGCAGAGCACATCTCCACATAATTTTTTATCCTATATATGTATATATATGTGTATATATCATATATATAATATGTATATATATGCATTGTACCTAGGGTGGACACATTTCTCCTCTTACTTTTTGGAATGCCCTATTATGTCTATTGAGTAGCTGTTCTTTTAGCACTTTACTTTCTTAATAAACTTGTTTTTGCTTTGCACTGTGAACTCACCCTGAATTCTTTCTTGCATGAGATCCAAGAACCCTCTCTTGTGGTCTGGATTGAGACCCCTTTCCTGTAACAGTAGCAATCAGCTATTTTACATAGACTACAAAATACTTTAGCAATTATTAGTAAGAAGTCTTTCATTTTGAGGAATATAAGGCAGAAAAAAAAGCAAATTATCTGCTCCAAGGTCAAGCATCTAGTAAACAGAAGAACCAATATTTGAATCTCTCTATTTGATATTGTTACCACTACACTCAGATGTCTCTATGACATCTTAGGTTTTTCTCTTAGAAAACAGAGCCTAGAACAGCTGTCTAGGAAAAGGTATAGCATTTCACAGTCATAGTTGCTGCATATCTTTGAAAAGACAATGATGGTATCAGTAAAGTGGAGTCATCTCCTACTCTGGTAATTCTCTGAAAAGTTTGTTTCCAGTTCAGAGAATAGATGGGCCTCAGCAATAAACTTTGTCTGAATTACAGAGATGTAAAGAAAAGGGAACCCTTATACACTGTTGATGGGAATGTAAATTAGTACAACCACTATGGAGAACAGTTTGGCATTTCCTCAGAAAACTAAAACTAGGGCTACCATATGATCCAGCAATCCCCACTGCTGGGTATATACCCAAAGAAAGGAAATCAGTATATCAAAGAGATATCTGCACTCCCATGTTTATTGCAGCACTGTTCACAATAGCCAAGATTTGGACACAACTTTAGTGTCCACAGATGGATGAATGGATAAAGTGTGGCACAGGTACACAGTCAGCCATAAAAAAAAATGAGGTCCTGTCATTTGCAAAAACATGAATGATGCTGGAGGTCATTATGTTAAATGAAATAAGGCAGGCAACGGAAAAATTTTGCTTTTTTCCACTTATTTGTGGGAGTTAAAATTAAAACAATGGAACTCACGGACATACAGAATAGAAGGATGGTTACCAGAGGCTGGGAAGCGTAGTGCAGAGGGTGAGAAGGTGGGGATGGTTAATGGATAAAAAAAAAAGTTAAAATTAAATAAGATCTAGTATGTGATAGCAAAACAGGGTGACTATACTCAACAATAATTTATTTGTGCATTTTTAAATAACTAAAAGATTATAATTTGATTTTTTTGTGAAACAAAAGTTAAATGTTTGAGGTGATGGATACTCCATTTACTCTGATGTGGTTATTATACATTCCATGCTGATATCAAAATATCTCATATACCCCATAAATACATACACCTATTATGTACTCATGAAAATTAAAAATTTTAAACAAAGAACGTGAGACATGAACCACACCTCCTTCCAGGAAGTAATTCCTTTTCAGCACAGTGGTGACATAGCAGTGAAATCAGGTGTTGAAATTTACATGTGCTAGAAGGAGTTTTAAGTGGAACAAAGCCACTCTATTTTCACATAAGTACCATGTGCTAACCAATTGTGCCACTGGAGCTCTGGAAAGCCACTCTACTTTTACATTTCAATTGTGTTAGCCACAGCTAGTATTATTTCAAAGCCTTTCTGAAAATCTGCTAAATGATCTGTGAAAACTGTTGTTGAAGTTGACTTCATTGGAGTTTTTTTTCCACTTAGTTTTTAGCCATTCAGATATCAGAGTCAGACAGGTAAATACTTAGTGGATCCTCTTACCCCTAATTTTAGTTGTTTCCCATTCTTTTATTGACATATGTCTCAAAGCTTGCTGTGATCTCTCTATATTCTAGAATATTCTCATTTATTTTCTGTCTCCTAGCCAGAGAAAGGAAATCTATATTTTCACTCACCTAAGTTTGACATCGAGCACCTGCAAAAATTACTTTATCACTTCTTACTTTTGGGTGTGGTTGACTTATACAGAGTAGACATCCGGACAAATTTTCCACCTCAAATATCAAACCCAAAGAAAAAGTTGTAAGATTTCTTTCCATTTTAGGTTTTTGTAAATAATTAAGACATGGGATTTTTATCAACTTGACAAGCTCTGGTTAATTATGTCTCATTTTCCAAGACCAGATTCATACAAATAATCTAATGAAAGGCTGCCTGATATGCCTCGGTTAGCATTTGGGATCCTGTAATGTCAGTACCAAAGTGTAACTTTGTAATCTTTTAGACAAAAATGAGTTTGAGAAATGCCCATTTACATCATTTTACTATTCAAACTTCAAATAGAGAAGAATACATGTGAAGCAGCCAAAGATAGAATTATCAACTATAATAGCAAGAACAATAATCAGTAATAATAGCTTACATTTATTATGTACCATACAGGATTCTTGGCACTTTACATGCATTCATTATTTTAATTCTTACAGCAACCCTGTGAGGTGGATACTATTCTTCCATTTTGCTGATGAAGAAATTCTGCCTCAGAGTGGTTAAGTAACTTGCACAAGGTTATTGGACTGAATATGTTGCTATGCCTATATTGCACCTTGGCAGCCTGCCTCCAGAACCATACTTCTAACCATTAAGTATCATTAATAAAGCATCATCATTGAATATTTGTGCCCATATTCAAACTCTGACTTGCATTTTAAGTCACCATGCAGATGTGGCGAAGAAAGAAGTTGTAGCAAGACTGGATGGCTGATGACCTAGATTCTGGCCCCAGTTTTTCTACTAGCTAGTCTTATGCCTAATCATATTAGAAGTCAGTTTCCTCACTTGCAAATTCAACACATATTGAGCACTTAGTATGTGCCAGGCACTGTACTTGGTGTTACAGAAACAGCGATTAACAAGATAGATACCTATTATGACAACTGAGAATGTCAAACTAGACAATCCCTAAGGTTCCTTCTGGAACTAACTATAATCAAGGCCACCAGTATTCTAGATGCATTCTGTACCACAAAGGTGCTGATTAAATAGCCAGTCAATAAAATAGAACCAATGTTTCAAGCCCAGAAGCAAAACTGACTAAAAACTGAACTGCTTTGTAAGCACAAAACTTTCTACCTCATCTCCTAGTTGTTAATCCAAATAATTATCTCTGGGACAAGTCTGTTAGAATGTATCTTCCCTGCTCAGTAAAGGCCCTGGAACAACAACAAAAGCCTTAATAATATTTGTGCCCTCTTCCTTTCTCCTTACCTTCTGACTTGACAAACAGTTGCCTTTACTTACAGGGATTTGTAGCTTTAAAGAATAGTGTGCAATCAGACCTGGAAAGTAGCATTTAGTAACAACAACAACAATAACAAAAACACAAGATAAGTGGGCAAACAGGAATCATGTTGCTGAAAACCCACACCCATTGACTTTCAACAGAGGATCCAAGGCTAGGACTCAACTGATCCCACCTTTATTCTAACCAAACTTTTCAGTAGAAGCTGGATATATGTGGCCTAGAATCTTCCTTCCTCTTTTTTCTTGGGAGTGAGGTTGTCCACTATAATCCAATACCATTCCCTGCTCCTCCAGGCCATAAGTTTCAGGGCAGGTCCCCCTCATGAGAATATTGTATGTGATGTCCTATAGTTAGATTGATATAACTAAAATAAAATCTACATCTGGAAGCAGCCTAAGATGGAGTTGAAGATGCAGGGAAGGACTAGACCATGGTTGACAATGTCCTTCCACATATTATGTACATGAAAGCAAGTACCAGACTCACTGAAAATTCTGATTTATTTAGTTTTGTCATCAATTTGCATAAAAGAATCAGAATGTCATTTTTAAATTTCACCTCTGTATCTCTATTCATATAATCATACAATGACATCACCTATTCATATCCTCTTATTTTACAGATGAAGAAACTAAGACCATAAAAAGTGAAATGATGTGCTCATGATCACTCTGCTTGTTAGAATAAAAGAGATATTGCTGTTTCTTAAAAGAGATGAGTCTAATTCTGGGAAAAGTGTAATCCAAGGTTTAGGTTTAATTTAACTAATTTTGATGAATACTTATTCAGACGTGACTTTTATTGGTATGAGGAGAATGCATCTACTATCAGAGTTCCACACTATAGATAGCATCCTACTTTGATGGGGAGGAATAACAGAGAAGACTGATGATTCTTAAAATTGGGTGTAGTCACTGAAAGAGAGTAACTATTTTTAGATGAAAAGACACTATAAATATTCTGCATAGAATGAGATATAAGGTTGTGCATCTCCTAGCCCCGATCTATGGTAAATAGCAAAATGTCCCAGCTGCCAGCCTGAGCTATGTTCACTCATGCTGCAGCTACCAGTAGATTCTGCCAATAACTGACTTCTTTCCTCACTAGTGAGTCATGAGCAATAGTATATGCTGGCTAGTTGGGACGAGTGCAGGAAAAATGTTTTGCTACAAGTAAAATAGGGCATTTGATGTGCCAGCTTTATGAAAGCTGATGAAATTCACAGTAAAAGTAGTCAACCATTAGCTATCCTTGGATACAGCAGGTAATGTGAATGACCTAATTCCAACCTATTTGCAGTCAATATCCTTCTTTGCTTTACTGAGGGAGCAGTTCAATTTTTCTATTATTCATTTGCAACTTGGACTAGAACTCTATTCCCTTTTCAGCTACACTGGACTGAGTAAATCAAAATGCCTGAAAATCCTCAAGGCCCTGAGTAGTAGCATTCTCCAGACCCATATGACCCTTCAAGCTTCTCTGCTAACTATTGCTAAGCTACCAATATGCTATTTTTGTCATATTCTCTGCTCCACTTCTCATTATCTGCTTCTCCTATTGCTTGAGTTCCAAGTATTTCTTTTAATCTTTTGTTGAGCCATATCAGCTAAATCTAAGTATGCAATTTTCCTCTGGTCTCACTACTTTTACACAGTAATGAATGTAGCCATATTCCTTAAATGAATTCCACAGAAGCTGACTTTTTTTTCTCCAGAAGATCCAGCAAGAAAATAGATAAGAGAGAGTTTCTTTCACATGCATTAAATAACTCAATGCTGAGGAGGTACGGAGTTCAGTTAGATAGTAATACAGATTGAACTGTGCCAATTTCTTTTTGCCCAGGTTTTTCTGGGAGCTTTCTGATGAGCTGGAACTTTTCTGAACTTGGCCTTAAGATTTGAATTAACCATATTCACAGACCTTGAAGACAAGACAGAGCATTATAAAACATCAGCTGAAGGCAATTTCCTTCAATAGCTCTGTTTGGTTCCATTCAATTTACTTACTTTGGAGTTGGATAACACTAACTGAAGAGCACCAGTGTGCATAGGACATTATCACAGCTTCTTCCTTATCATATCTCAATAGGGTAAACAGTAATTTACTAGCTTTGCTTTTGGCTTTAGTGGAAGCAGATTTTGATTCGGAGCAATCAGAAAGGCAGACAACTGAGAGATCATCTGTGTGCTTAGCACAACAGCACCAAAATTCAGATGGTGGATGCAGATCTGAACATTACTAGAAGAGCTGTTTAATTTTTTTTAAAAGTTAGTGAAGTATTTGAATATTCCATCTATTTCTGCTTGCAATATTCAGACTGAAGCCAGATTATACTTTGAACATAGTGGCTCCTTAAAAAAGACCAAAGAGGTTGCCTTGGTCAATACTGAATGCAAATGTGGCTCCAATATCATGGAATTGGGAGAACAATTCATGTATTTTTATCATGGAGACAGAGCATGCAAAGCTAATATGGTGGCAGGAAACAAGATGATCTCTAGCATTATTCATTTATTTAAGAAATAACATTTTTTTAATTCTGTACTTTGTGGAAATTCTACAAAATTTTAAAAAGTATAAAAAAGTGGAAGCACCCAATATTCAAAACCTTATAAATAGCCACAAATAATATTTGGAAATACCTCCTTCTTTTTCTATACATTTCATACCTGAATGAGATTACATTAGAAGTAGAAGCTTAAACTTTTTATTTTTTTAATTTTTGTGAGTCCATAGCAGGTGTATATATGTATAGGGTACATGAGATATTTTCATAAGGGCAGGCAAAGTGTAATAATCACGTCATGGAAGATGGGGTCTCCATCCCCTCAAGCATTTATCCTTTGTGTTACAGACAACCCAATTATACTCTTTTAGTTATTTAAAAATGTACAACCAAATTATTATTGACTATAGTCACCCTGTTGTGCTATTAAATACTAGGTCTTATTCATTCTTTCCTTATTTTTGTACCCATTAAACATATCCACATACCCTCTACTCCTCAAATATCCTTCCCAATTTCTGGTCACTATCCTTCTACTCTCTATCTCCAGGAGTTTAATTGTTTTGATTTTCAGATCCCACAAATCAGTGAGAACATCAGTTTTGTCTTTCTGTGCCTGCCTTATTTCACTTAACACAGTGACTTCCAGTTCCATCCATGTTGTTGCAAATGACAGAATCTCCTCTTTTTTTATGGCTGACTAGTCCTCTGTTGTAGATAAGTACAATATTTTCTTTATTCATTCACTTGTTGATGGGCACTTATATTCCTTCTAAATCTTGACTATTGTGAACAGTACTGCAACCAACATGGCAGTGCAGATATCTCTTCAATGTACTGATTTCTTCTCTTTCAGGTATGTAGCCAGCACTGAGAATGCTGGATCATATGGTAGCTCAACTTTTAGTTTTTTGAGGAACCTCCTAACTGTTCTCCATAGTGATTGTACCAATTTACATTCCCACCAACAGTGTAAAAAGGTGCCTTATTATCCACATCCTTGCCAGTGTTTATTATTGCCTATCTTTTGGATATAAGCCATTTTAACTAGGGTCAGATGATATCTCATTGTAGTTTTGATTTATATTTCTCTAATGATAAATGATTTTGAGCACATTTTCATATGACTGTTTTTCATTTGTATGTCTTCTTTTGAGAAATGTCTATTGACATCTTTTTTTCCATTTTTAGATTGGATTATTAGATTGTTTCCTATAGAGTTGTTTGAACTCCTTATGTTCTGGCTATTAATTACTTATCAGATGTGTAGTTTTCAAATATTTTCTCCCATTCCGTGGGTTGTACCATCAGTTTCTTCATTCTTTCCTCTGTTGTGCAGAAGCTTTTTAACTTGATGTGATCGCACTTGTCTATTTTTGCTTCGGTTACCTTGATCATGAGGTATTACTCAAGAAATCTTTGCCCAGCACAATGTCCAGGAGATTTTCTCTCTAAGTTTTCATTAACTACTTTCATACTTTGAGTTCTTAGATTTAAGTTTTCTAGTTTTATTCTTTTCCTTGTGGATATCCAGTTTTCCCTGCACTATTTATTGAAAAGACTGTCCTTGTCCCTGTGTATGTCCTTGGCATTTTGGTTGACAAAGTTCGTTGTAGATGTGTGGATTTGTTTCTTGGTTCTCCATTCTGTTCCAATGTCATGATGAATAACAGTGATGAAAGTGGGTATCCTTATCATCTCCCAGATCTTAGAGGAAAAGATTTCAGCTTTTCCCCATTCAGTATTATATTAACTGTACATCTATTGTACATGGATTTTATTTTGTTGAGATGTTTCTTTTATATCCAGTGTATTGAGGGTTTATACTATGAAGAGATACTGAATTTTATGAAATGCTTTTTCTGCAACAATTCAAATGATCATATTTTTTTCTTTATTCTGTTGATATCACATTGATTTATTTGCATATGTTGAACCATTTGTGTATCCCAGGGATAAATCCCACTTGGTCATGATGAATGATCTTTCTAATGTATTGTTGAATTCAGTTTACTGGTATTTTCTTGTGGAATTTTGCGTAAATATTATTCAGAGATATTTGCCTATAGTTTTATTTTTTGATGTTTCTTCTTCTGATTTATTATGAGGGTAATACTAGCCTCATAGAATGAGTTTGGAAGTATTCTGTCTTCCTCTATTTTTCAGAGTGGTTTGAATAGGATTGGTATTAGTTCAAATGTGCTGTAGAATTCAGCAGTGAAGCCATTTGGTCCTGGGATTTTCCTTTGTCATCTTGTTTTAACATTTTGTTGTTTTTATTTATATTTTACTTTACTATGTCTTGAAAAGTTGCTATAGTTTTCTTATTGTTTCATTATTTAGTTTTCCTTCTCAAAATAAGCATACTTTACACAGTGACACTGTTATGATATTCTGTGTTTTTCTCTGTACTTACTGTTATCAGTGAGTTATGCCTGCAGATGATTGACTATTGCTCATTAAGGTCCTTTTCTTTCTATGTGGAGTACTCCTTTTAGCATTTATTGTAGGGAAGGTCTGGTGTTCATAAAATTCCCCAGCTTTTGTTTGTCTGGGAAAGCTTTTATTTCTCCTTTGTGTTTGAGGGATATTTTTGTTGGATATTATATTCTAGAGCTAGAGCAAAGGGTATTTTTTTTCCTTTGGTATTTTAAAAATGCCTTATCACTCTCTCCTTGTCTGTATGGTTTACACCGAAAAGCCTGTTATCAGATGTACTGGAGCTCCATTGTATGTTATTTATTTCTTTTCCTGATTTTAGGATTCTTTCTTTACCTTGACCTTGGGAAATTTATTAAATATCTTGAGATAGTCTTCTTAGGGTTAAAACTACTTGGTGTTTAATAACCTTTTCATACTTAGATATTGATATCTTCCTCCAGGTTTGAGAAGTACTCTGTTATTATCCCTTTGAATAAACTTTCTACCCTTTCTCTTTTTCTACCTCCTCTTTAAGGCCAATAACTCTTAGATTTGCCCTTTTGAGGCTATTTTCTAGATCCTGTTGGCATGCTTCATTTTTTACATATTTTTTATTTGGTGTCCTCTGATTGTGTATTTTCAAATAGCCCATCTTCAAGCTTACTGATTCTTATGCTTGACCAATTCTGCTATTAAAAGACTCTGATGCATTTTTCAGTATGCCAATTGGGTTTTTCAACTCCAGAATTTCTACTTGATTCATTTTACTTATCTTATTCTCTTATTAAAATTTATGTGATAAA
Organism: Colobus angolensis palliatus; assembly: GCF_000951035.1. NCBI lineage: Eukaryota > Metazoa > Chordata > Mammalia > Primates > Cercopithecidae > Colobus > Colobus angolensis. Next base: position 1,383,254 of record NW_012117711.1, on the reverse strand, counting down.
ATCCTGAATTCCTTGTCTGTGTTATCTTGAATTTCTTTGAGTTTCCTCAAAATAGCTATTTTGTATTCTCTGTCTGAATGTTCATATATCTCTCTTTCTCCATCATTAGCTCATGGTACCTTAGTTAGTTTATATTTGGAGATCATGTTTTCCTGTATGTTCTTCGTTCTCACAAATATTTTTCTTTGTCCAGACATAGAAAAGTTAGGTATTTATTGTAGTCTTTGCAGTCTGGGCTTGTTTTTACCCATCCTTCTTGGGATTACTTTCTACATATTCAAGAGGAATTGGGTGTTTTGATCTAAGCTGTATCTGCTTTATCTCCAAGCCAGCAACACTGTTGTTCTTGCTTACTCATAGAGGTATCACCTTGAAGATCTTCGACAGACAGAGACTCTCATTCTCTTCCCTTTCTTTCTCCAAAATGGAGTCTCTCTTTCTGTTTTGAGCCACCTGGAACTGGGAGTGGAGTGACCCAAGCACTTCTATGGCCACCACCACTAAGACTATGTCAGGTCGGACCTGATGCCAATAGACAAATACCTGCTGTTATTATTCTCTGGATATGACTTATGCTCACTCAAAGCTCTGGAGTTTAAAATCAGTAAGTGCCAAAGCCAGCCTGGACTGAGTTCTTCCTTTCAGTGTGTCAAGTTCTCCCAGGTCTTTGTCAAGTGCACAGATGCCATTTGGGAGCCAGAGACTACTGTCAAAAACTTTGGAAGTATATCTGGTATTCTATTGTACTGCAGCTGAGCTGGTACACAAATCAGAAGACACAGTCCTTCATACTCTTTCCTCCCCATGGAAACACAGGCAAAGAAACCTCACCCCACAGCCAACTCCCCAACAGGCCCACAGTGAGTACTGTTAGACTGCATCTGATGTTCCCTGGAGGCCATAGGGCTCTTTAGTCAGCTTGTGGTGAAGGTGGCTTGGTCTTGTACTCACCCTTCGGGGCAGTGGGCTCCCCTGTAGCCCAGGGAAGGTCCACAAATGCCATCTCAGAGCCATGTCCTGGAATCAGGGATCCAAGGGACCCACTTGGTGCTCTTCTCCCCTGTGGCTGAGGTGGTACCTAAGGACCAAGACAAAGTCTCCTTTATTTTCCCTTCACTTTTTTTTTTTTCAAGCAAAACAAATCTCGCCTCTTAACCACATTCTTAACAGCTCATTCTTAACAGCTGAGAATATACTGAGTCTCACCTGAAGCCAGCAAGTCTCAGAGTGTCACCCAACACCCTTGACATAGTACCTGGGTACCACTTCTGGTTATTTGGGGTCCGAGGACTCTTAAGTTAGCAGGTGATGCATCCTGCCAGAACTGGGTACTTCCCTTCAAGGAAGTGCATTCCCTTCTGGATCTGGGTGTTTCTAGCAAGGTCATCAGGGAGCTAGGGACTGAAAAGTGGGCTGCACAACTACAACAGGTGTCCTATCTTGCTGTGGTAGAGTGTTATTCAGGATGCAAGAAAAAGTCCTCCCCACTCTTTCCTCTCTTCTCCTCAAGTGGAAGGAAGGAGTCTCTTTTGGAGCTGTGAACTATGCAGTCTGGGGTTAGTGGAGGATTTATGCCAGCACTCCCTTAGCCATCCCGACTGGAGTTTCAGTAGGTCATGTGCCCTCTAGCCCACTGGCTCTATGTCCAGTTCAATACTAGAACTTGCTTAGAAGTTGCACTCTTTGTTGCCTAGACTATCTTTCATGTTTATTTAGTGTCCCCAGAGCACTTTCGTCTTTGGTGCTGAGGTTTGCAACAGCTCAAGTTTTGATCGCTGGGATAAAAAATCCTGTGGCTAGGTCTGGTTTAAATGCCCCTTCTGTGGTGTGCATCAGCTGAGTTTGGTCCATTTTTGCTTTCTGTTATGACAAAGCAGCATTGAGTTGAATGACTCACAATTGCTGCACTTTCCCTCTTTCCAGTGCACAGCAACTCTATCCCCACCACAATGCTGCTGTTGGAGTTTTGGGGAGAGGTGGCATCCATGATTCAAGATTCCTTCTGTTTTGAGCCACCTGGAGCTGGAAGTGGAGTGACCCAAGCACCTCTATGGCCACCACCACTAGGACTATGTCAGGACAGACCTGAAGCCAATAGACAAAAACCTGTTATTATCATTCCCTGGATATGATTTAGCTCAAGGCTCTAGAGCTTGAGCTCCACTCCCAGTTTTTCCTAACTCTTCAGTGCCTCTTAAATCAGGAACCCTGTGTGCTCACCTGGTTTTTGGTTTGCATGAAGGTGCTTTATTGTGTAAACAGCTGTTAAATGAATGTCCTTTGTCGGGAGGATTATTGGTGGAGCCTTCTATTCCTCAGTCTTACTCCATTACCTACCTGGAAATATAATTTTTTATGAAGACTTTAGAATTATTACCTACTATTAATTTACCTATGTTGTATATTTCTTTTTAATAATATTTTAATGATTGCATAATGGCTTATTTCTTTATTAATTTGTTTTATATGTTTACCTTTTCCCCAACAGTTTGCTTTCATGAAAACTTTAATGATCATTATTGTGCATAAAATTTTTTCTGTATTTTAAATTATTTTTCTCTCAGCATAGATTCCTAGAATTGGCTCTGCCATTGTGCAGAGACTGACTTCATGGTATGATTATTTGAAGCATGGAATTTTACTCTGTGTTCTTATTGGGTTTCAATACACTTGATTAAGTTATGTGATCTCCACCTAGATGTTGGGCAATTCTCTTTCAAATCCTACAGTTAAGGTTTTGTATTTTTCTTAAATTTGTCCTGAAACATCAGCTTTCACATCTTAGTGATGAGACCACCAATTTAGAAATAAATAGTATACATAATATATATAATTAATACTAGCTTTTATTGGGTACATACTATGCATCTACAATCATGCTAAAAACTGTATGTGGATTATTGAATCCAATAATTTTTAAGCTTTCTTAATCATAAGAAGCAATTGGAGGTTTAAAAAAAAACACAGAGTCTCAGGTCCAGGAAGACTTTTAATGACTCTTTTCTTTAGTTACCTTTATAAAGTAGGGAAAAGTAGTTCTTTCCCAACTACAGGACCGTTGGGTGGTCATAAGGAGATAAATAATACTATAACTTGCTTAACATAGCTGTTCATAAAAGTTACTTTCTATAAAAGTTATGTAAAGTAAGTTATTAGTATTATTTTTATTGATACTAGGAAATGTACTTGTCTACACCTTCCACAGTGTTGAGAGTCTTTGGTAGTTTAAATAAACAAATGTAAGTTAATCAGGGCCTGAGAACATTGCAATTTTATATTTCCCTATTGTTGAAAGTGATGACTAAGTCTTGTATGGATAAAAAATATAATTCTTGAGGGGGCGGAGCAAGATGGCCGAATAGGAACAGCT